>NC_137078.1:25351934-25723685 GCF_951640355.1 Cnephaeus nilssonii
GCCTTTTCACTTCAAGTATTTTTATGCGTTAAAGAAAAAGTGAACAGAACAGAGAACCCAAAAGTCAACCCATTAATATTTGACAAAGGAGGCAAGAGCATACAATGGAGTCAAGACAGTCTCCTTAATAAATGGTATTGGGAAAATTGGACAGATACATCCAAAAAAAAATGAAACTCAACCACCAACTTACACCATATACAAAAATAAGCTCAAAATGGATAAAGGTCTTAAACATAGGTGGGAAACCATAAAAATCTTAGAATAATCCATAGGCAGCAAAATAACAGACATATCTCATAGCAATACCTTTACTAATACAGCTCCTAGGACAATGAAAACTAAGGAGAAAATAAATAAATGGGACTACATAAAAATAAAAAGCTTCTGCACAGCAAAAGAAATCATCAACAAAACAGCAAGAGAGCCCACTGCATTGGTTTAATCTCCAAAATTTACAGAGAACTCATACAACTTAACAAAAGGAAGATAAACAACCCAATCAAAAAATGAGCAAAGGACCTAAATCGACACTTTTTGAAAGAGGACATACAGAATGCCAAGAGACATATGCAAACATGCTCCAAGTCACTAATCATCTGAGAGATGCAAATCAAAACGACAATGCAGTACCATCTCACACCTGTCAGAATGGCTATTATCAACAAATCAACAAACGACAAGTGCTGGTGAGGATGTGGAGGAAAAGAAACCCTCGTGCACTGCTGGTGGGAATGCAGACTGGTGCAGCCACTGTGGAAGACAGTATGGAGTTTCCTCAAAAAACTAAAAATGGAACTCCCATTTGACCCAGGGATCCCACTTCTAGGAATATATCCCAAGAAATCAGAAACACGTATCAGAAAGGACATATGAACCCCTATGTTTATAGCAGCAGCACAATTTACAATAGCTAAGATTTGGAAACAGCCTAAGTGCCCATCAGCAGATGAGTGGATTAAAAAACTGTGGTACATCTACACAATGGAATACTATGCTGTTGTAAAAAAGAAGGAACTCTTACCATTTGCAACTGCATGGATGGGCCTGGAGAGCATTATGCCAAGCGAAATAAACCAGTCAGAGAAAGATAAATAGCACTGATCTCTCTCATTTGTGGAATATAATGAACAACATAAACTGATGAAAAAAAAATAGATCAGACTGTCCAACCTCAGAGGGAAGGCGGGGTGGCGGGGAGGGATAAGAGATCAACCAAAGGAGTTGTATGCATGCATATAAGCATAACCCATGGACACAGACAGTAGAGGGGTGAGGGCAGGTGCTAGGGGGTGGGAACGGCTGGGGAAAGTCAATGGGGGAAAAGGAGACAAAAGTAATACTTTAAACAATGAAGAATTAAAAAGAAAGAAAAAAGAACGAAAGAATCAATGAAATTTTTGCTTATATAATTTACCCTTGACTATCTAGTCTTTCATGCAAAAAGTGTTAATTTAGCATGTGTTTGTGTTGGACACTGTGCTAGGTCTTAGAAAAACAGAGACTATGGGGTAAAGAGAACAAACTTTAGTTTTATTTATAGCAGTTCATGATACATTAGAGAGATATGCAAACAGATCATCAAAATGCACTGCAAAGCATCCCAAATTAGAGCAGAGAGGAGAGGAGAAAGAAACTATTTCTGAAGGATTCTGTGATAGTTTCATTAAGAAAGTGACATTGAAGCAGAATCTTGACTGATGAGTGGGAGTCTACCCCAATATAGAAACAGGAGAAAAAGACTCTGGGTGAGGATTGCATAGGCAAAGACTGAAAGTGTGAAAGAACACGGTGTGATGGTAGAATGGGCAAGTGTTTGCTTCGCCTGAACTGGAGATAAAAAGTGGAGGAAAATCTGACCTGCTGTGCCCCCTGCTCAACTAGGGGCTTTGTCCTGTAAACATGAAAGGGCTTTAGCCAATGGAGGAATGTGCCAATCTGTCTGAGGATGATTACTCTGGCACAGTGATTCTCAAGATGTGGTTCCAGACCAGCAATAGCAGCCTCATCTGGAAACCTGATAGACATCCAAATTATAGCCCTAACCCCAGATTTCAGAATCAAAAATTCTGGTCATGAGGTTGGGAATCTGTCACATCAATCTTACAGCTGATTCTGAGGCTCCTCAAGTTTGAGAGCCTCTGTTCTAGTAACAGAGTGGAAGGTGTAGTGAAGGCAGATGGAAGCTTCATAGCTTGTTCCAAAGAGCTCAGCCCTGAGGAAAGAAAAAAATACACAAAAAGCCAGGGGCAAGAGTTTGGGCAGTACAGGATGTATTAGAGAGAACTTTCTGCCACCTGTTTGGCAGAAGAGAGAAGCATAGAATATCTAGAGTACCAGTTCTCAAATCTCGCTGGTTACCACAATTTTCTGGGTGTTTTAAAAATCCTATATAATGAAGAGCTAATATGAAATGGTCGTCACACCCTCACGCTGTAATGGCTCAGACACTCAACATTGGGGAGAGAGGAATGGGACCAGCCAGTCATAAATGAGCTCGTGAGAGAGGAATGGGGACGAGCCAGGCTGAGGCCCCGGAGAGGAACAAGCCGCCCACCTGGCAATCCAGGGCGCCTGCAGCTGTGGCCTGGGTGAAGCCACCCGCCTATGGTCCCCTGTGGCTGCAGCCAGCCCCGGTGAAGCTGACCTGAGTCCTGGGTGCCTGCAACTGGCCGGAGGAGGGAATCCTGGGTGTGGGGTGAGGCAGAAGTGGTTAGGAGTGATCAGGCCAGCAGGGGAGCAGTTAGGGGCGATCAGGCTGGTAAGGGAACAGTAAGGGGCGATCAGGCAGGCAGAGGGGTTAGGTGCAATCAGGCAGGCAGGCAGGCGAGCGGTTAGAAGCCAGTGGTCCCAGACTGTGAGAGGCAGTCGGGCATCCCCCAAGGGGTCCTGGATTGGAGAAGGTGCAGGCCGGGCTAAGGGACTCCCCCCCCCCACCCCCATGCACGAATTTCGTGCAATAGAGCTCTAGTGTGTATATATATATCGGAGCCCCATTATGACATACCAAACAGAATCAGTTTCCTGTTTTGGGCTCTTCTTCTTCTACTGTTCTTATATCTTCATTACATTTTGTGTTTTCTGTTCTTGGAATCTTCCATCTTGCTAAGGTCCTTCAACTACTTGCACTTTTGAGGGATTTTTGGTAAGTACCACCTGCCTTCTTTATATTGGAAGGGAGCCTTACAGCATCAGAGCTGGGAGGGACTGTCACTACCCAGAGACCCATGGTTCTCAATTCTGGCCATTTATTAAATCTGCTATAGACGTGTTTTGTTTGTTTCTTTTTAATACTAATGCTCATGATCCACCTCAAGCAAATGAAATTAGAATTCCTGAGAGTGAAGCATTTCTAAAATGTTCCCTAGGTGATTCAAATGAGCAACTAGCGTTAAGAACTGCAAAGTAGTCCATTACCTTCATTTTAGTGTGTAGTGTCAGAAAAAGAAAGACCCTAGGGCCATGAAGGGCATAAGCCACTGTATTAAAATGCGTAAAAGTGGAGGGGGGTGAGTACTGAGAAAATATCATTATGTTTCATAATGAGGACAACACTGTGGAACTTCCAGGCACAGATGGCCAAACAAAGCCAATTATTAGACTCTCTCCCTGATAATTAAAGCAACAAACAAGAAACTGAAAACAAAGATAAAAGCCAAAAGGAAACAATAAAAACTTACCAGGCATAATTAAACAAAGAAAGGAACAACCTTCATGTCACAAACTTTGACAAAGAAGCAAGGAAAGGAGCAGGTGATTCTGGAGTGGGACTATCTGGTGTGACTCCCACCTGCTTTCTGCTCCCCCGAAGCACTGCTGGGGAGATGGGAATGAATCAACAAAATCTTGAGTCTTCTCATTGGTGCCTTTTGATTTGCAGAGAAGTAAACCAAGAGTTTGGATTGGAATCCGGGGGGGGAAATCTTAGAAAAAAATCGTAGTCTTCCAGATCAGAAGTCCTTCTCTCCCCTGGAGTCCTTGAAAGATGTTAGAAAGACTACCTGGCTTCCCACCCTTCAAGACATCGTGCTGAACTGGGGGGAGAGGGGGGATGAGCCAAACCTCATGGGAGTTGGGTGTATCCCTTGTTGGGTGGAGTGGGCCCTGTTACATTTGATAGAATCTCAAAACACTTTTATATTCATGTCTCCTGGGCTCAGACTTCAGCCCAAGCTTGGCTCTATTTCCACCCACTTCAGACCTCCAGACAACAGAAAACTGAGTTAAAAGCAACAGCGAGCCTTGAATCTGGAAAGGCACAATAAGCTTGTCTCAAAATAAGGTAGGAAACATGTCAAATAGAATCTATTACACTGTATAAGAGCAATTAGGCATTTGAGCAGAGCTGTCTATTTAAAGTATGCATAATTTCTATCTGCTCTACAGGAGTTCTACAACAAAAACAATACTAAACTCAAAGAAAGAGAAAAGAAGAGAACATGCAAAAGAACTGGTCTGGAAGAAAATATAAACCAAAGAATAGAGGTAGATTTCCCATGAGTACATCCTGCTATAGCAGATTCTGTTTTTGGGAAAAAAATATTTAATGTTTATTCAAGAGGATTCTAATACTGTTCAAGGAAATAGTTTTAAAGGAGTGGTGCGGTAGGAATCAGATCCTAAAGGGTAAAGGAGGGAGCAAGGGGTAGGTAGTAGGGCTTTATTATGATGATGATGAGTAAAAAGAGAAAAACCATAAGTGTGAAGGTTTATCTGAGGAAAGACAGGGAATTATGATTATTTTTTTATTATTATGAGTTGGAATCACTGAACATATTTATATGCTAAAAATAATAATAAAACAATACAGAGATTTAGTCTTAATAAGAGGAGATTCTGGCACATGCTGCACCATGGATGAACCTTGAGGACATTATGCTGAACGAATTAAGCCAGTCCCAATAAGACAAATGCTGTGTGGTTCCACTTACATGAGGTACCTAGAGTAGTCAGACTCAGAACCTGAAAGCAGAGTGGTGGTGGCCAGGGGCTTGGGTGGGAGTGGGGGATGGGGCATTGTTTGATGGGTGTAGAGCTTCAGTTTTGCAAGATGAGCGAGTTCTAGAAAACTCTACACAGCCATGTAAATATACCTCACACTACTGTGCACTTAAAATGGTTAAGGTGGTAAATTTTATGTTATGTGTTTCTTACCACCACAATTACTAATTAATTAATAATAAATAAATATTCTTAGAGTCCAAATTGCCACCTTTCATCACCTTGCTCTGAGGGTGGCTGCTCATCTGGTTAGAGTACTTTCCATCCTCCCTAACGGATAGGAATTCTGATTCAACACAGAGGAGACAAAATCCAAAAGACAGAGAACGACTGAAATTTAGAGACATCCTTTTAGCCTCTTGGTCAAGTTGTACCAGAAACAATAAACCTTGGGAATTCTCAGTTAGGAGAGAAAACAAAACTTTTTTCCCTTAAAAAAAAAGGAATGCTATCAGATCTAGCCTGACTTTAATTATATCCTTCAGACCACAATGTAGGAAATAACTTGGACTAACTCATTTTTAAATAATAGGTTAATAACTTCTCATAATAAGTTAATAATAGATTGCAAGTACTCTACCACAACTTAATCTTCATTTAGTTCACTATGTGTTAATTAGTTGCTTGGAGATTGGCTATGGCACATTTTCTGTACAATCTAAGAGCTCTGGCTGGGTTCATTAGCAGAAAAATGAACTGTGGCCTCTGTGTTAAGCAACAGCTTTGCTTTCTCATACAAAACTGTTTCAAGTCGACTCCCATGCTCCAATATCCATATAAGTTCTGGAATTCTCACAGATGGATTTGTGAGATAATTCTTATTCATTTTGTAGCAATTCCCCTTCCATGCATCCAGTTTCCTATTTCATTATTTTTATCTTTACTGAAGCTGGAGGTCCTGTAATGAACCAGGCCCCATACTGCTTTTTAAGGTAGTCAGCAAGGGTCTTTAATTTTAAATCACCCAGAAATGTCAATTTGAGGGGGGAAGGACCCAAAGAATAGATCACATAAAAGATGAATGGAATGAGTTTCTAATTTCTCCTCATGCAATACAAAGAGAAAACTTTCGTTGGCTTTAATTGCCTCCTCTTTCATTGATCTCTGGCTCCTATGAGGAAGTACAAGATAGATAGTTAAACATTAAAAAAGTGTCTGTAGTTATAGCATCCTCTAATGAAAATGACCAAGAGCTATTGCAAAAGATAGTTTAGCCCTAGCCAGGTTGGCTCAATGGATAGAGCGTTGGCCTCCGACTGAAGGGTCCCAGGTTCAATTCCTGGTCAGGGCACATGCCCGGGTTGCAGGCTTGATCCCCAGTGTGGGGCATGGAGGAGGCAGCCGATCAATGACTCTCTCATCATTGGTGTTTCTATCTATCTCTTTCTCTCCCTTCCTCTCTGTAATCAATATATATATATTTTTTTAAAAGATAGAGAGTTTATATCAAAGAGCTGAAAACAAAACTGAGTCATTATAGACCAATCAATATAGGAAACAAGTGTCTGGTGTGTCAGAATAACAGCTCTCTAGGAGAGGAATATTTTGGAACTGAAGATGTCCCAGGTGACTTTTTTAAAACCCAGTTGAAATTATAGTTTACAAAGAGCATTATGGCATAATTTATTTAGCACTAGAGCATAAATATTTTTAAGTGCAGCATTTTCACTTGCATCCATTCTTATAATGATTGCATAATATTCTACCCATATATATAGCCTATATAACCTTTCTAACATTTCTTGTGTTATTTAGTACTTTGGCTGTTCCTGATATTGCACTATTGGGATATAACCATGGTGAACATCTTTGTCCATGTAGATTTTCCCAACTTGTGAATTATTTCCTTAAACCAGATTCTCAGAAAAGACATTATGGGGTTAAAGGGTAAGGACAATTTTGGCCAGTATTGCTCAGTTGGTTGGAATGTCATACTGCACACCAGAAGGTGGTGGGTTCAATTCTGGGTCAAGGCATATACCCAGATTAAAGGTTTGATCCCCATTTGGGATGCATATGGGAGGCAACCGATCAATGTTTCTCTCTCACATTGATGTCTTCCCCCACCGCCCCCCCCCTCTCTCTCTCTCTCTCTCACACACACACACACACACACACACACACACACACACACACACACACACACTCTGTCTCTCTCCAAACTCAATGAAAAATTTATCTTCTGGTGAGAATTTTTAAAAAGGTGTAAGAACATTTTTATTGTCCTAGATTCATGGTGCCTGGCTGAGATGCAAAATAAATTTAGTCAATTAAAGATTAGTCTCACTTTCTCCCTGTTAACACTGACTATAATTAAAATAATTGTTATTGTAATTAAGAGGGAGGAAATGTTCATTCTCACTCATGATTACTACTGAAAATAAACATTTTTCATATGTTCTTAATAATGTATTGCCTTTTTTGCAAATTGTTTGTTTATGGGATAGTTTGTAAACCAATAGCAGAGATGAGGTTTATTCCTGGAACTTTCTAACACCTTCAACCTCTTTCACTCATCTCAACTACCTGTGATTGCAGGCCAGGAAAATTCCCACAATGCTCTACTCTTACACTAGGCAACTCGGTAGGAACATTCACATTGCCATGTGGTTCCAGGCCAATCCCCAGGGGCCTCTGTGTTACCCACTTCCTTCTTCTGGCTGCCCTTTACCTCCTATGAGAAGGGATACTACTATTTATGCAACTGGAGAATTCATTCCTGAAATCAGTGGTTCCCAACAATGACTGAATGCTCGAATCATCTGGGGAACTTTTAAAATTCCCAATACCAAGCACATTCTACACACCAATTAAGTCAGTCTCTGGGGGTGGATCGTGGCATCAGTGTTTTTGAAAGCTCACCTGAGGATTCCAAAGTGCAGCCAAGGTCGAGAACCACTGCTTTAAATCCACAGTTGTAGGAGCACTGTGCCTGCACTGAGGGGACAAATGCCCTTTTGCAGAGGCCTGTGCCCCCAGGGAGCTCACAGCTGGGAGGTTTGGGTAGCAACGTACACTCTGAATGTTATGTGTATGTGTATACGTATATAGACACACACAGTGAGACATGTACATACACATAGAGGGTGTCCCAAAAAATGTATACTCACTTAACAGCTGATAGCTCAATTTTAAAACAAAAGTATTTTAATAAATACTGCCTTTATAATTATTCAAAGTGTGCTTATACATCTTTGGGGGGACACCCTATATATCTGCCACTTTATTAACTACTACCTATAACTTAAACAACCAGTGGCATTAACTTAATGGAACTTTTCTGCACCCAGTTTTTGTCATTAAGAGATAAAATGTATAACAACAGACTTGTTCGAAACACCCAAAGGCTGAAATAGTTTGTGACGATCTCTACACTTTCTGTCACTACTAACCTACAATACCGATTTCTTAAGAGGAAAGCCTTACAGCACCATCGGCTTCTGACTTGCCTGAGAAATGGTTGGTGATGTTCACTATGATGTATTTACTAAGGCAAAATATATGTTAGAAAATATATTAGAAAAAATCATTTAAAAACTAGAGACAAAAATGGGTTTTCATTATATTTCTCTTAACAAGACATTCAGACCCATGTCTATCCCTCCCTCAGGTTTCTGCAGTAGTGCCTGTCTGTTCAGTAGGTGGTGCTCTGGACAAAGTCGTACGTGGTTGGGTTTGCCACAATTAATGTCCCTTTAGAGAAATAAGTCTCATTCTGTGGCAGAAATGGCTGTTCATTCATGGTCCAGATCTGAAGGAATCAGAAATGGTTTTCTTCCCTTTTGCTAATTGAGAAATAAAGGTGAACAGTATTTATAACTATCAATTCTAATATTGTCCTTAGAATTTAAAAACTCTACCTTATCATTTTATTGAATTCTACTGCATCTCCCTCCAATTATCAAGACAATTATAGGCTTTGAAATGGCTTCACTGGCTTTGTCTTACAGATATTTAGTGCCTACTTTTTCTGTTGAAGCCAATAATGAAATATAGCTCTCATTCTCTATATTAAAACCCAAACACACTCAGACCTGGAAAATTGGATTTATGTTTATGGCTTAAAGCATCTGAATGTTATCTGAGACAGGATTAAATGGAAAGCATTCCTGACTCTTCTCAACAGAGGTAGGACCATCCCTGGCCCTGGGCCCAGTTGAGTCCGTGGCTGGAATAAAATACAGTTCGGCAAATGACAGGCCAGGCTCAGAAGCACCACTGGGGGTAGAGTGGCTGCCCATAGAAGTCGGGCAAATTCTCAGGAAGCTAGATCAGAATTTCCAGAGGCAGCTGGTCACTGCCATTCCTTCAGCTACCCTGGAAAGGGCAGGATTCTTGACCATCCAGGAGGCCCAAATACCACATTGTATCCAGAGTTCATCTTCATCTACCCCAGGTCCTGCCCTGTGCATTCTTTCTGGCATCTATGTTGCTATAGATAGCCCAGCAATTTTCAACCTTCTTCATCTCACAGCACAGGTAAACCAATTACTAAAATATTTTATTACTAAAATATATTACAAATATTCACTGAGTGGCCAGATTATTATCATCTCTGAATGCATAATAATCTGGCCACTCAGTGTGTGTGTGTGTGTGTGTGTGTGTGTGTGTGTGTGTCTGTGTGTGTGTGTGTGTGTGTGTGTGTGTGTGTGTATTAGAGGCTCGGTGCATGAATTCATGCATGGGTGGGGTCCGGCCAGCCTGGCCACGGGGAGGGGACATGGGGGGTTGGCCGGCCAGCCTGCTGGTCTAACTCCTGGTTGAGGGGACAATTTGCATATTAGCCTTTTATTATATAGGATATACACTAAGTGGACAGATTATTATTTGTTCAGAGATCATAATAATCTGGCCACTCAGTGTATTTTCCACTGATCTGAACAAAAATCAGGTATACTCGTAATTCATTCACACCAGATGGGCACTGTTGTGTTAGCTGTTGTCAAGAGGTCAGTGCCCATGACTAAATAGTGAGGTATTGCATGTTTTAAAAATTCTTGCAGCTCCCTGGTTGAAAATCACGGAGATACACCATTGGAATGAGTTTGGGCTCTTCTGTTATAAGAGCCAGCAAAGGCCAAAGACATGTTTGCTTCTTTCTAGCATTAGAAGAAATGCTGTCTCACAAAAACTGGCTATTAATGAGCAAGAAAAACAACAGCAATATTTCATCCTTCTATTGGCATGGCCTAGAGTTTGGCTGGTCTCTGATCTTGACTCAGAAAATATGATGCACTTGACATTCATAGCAATTTCTTGGATGAGGATATTGTTGCCTGTGTGTTTATGTGGAACTATTTCTGATCAACAGTTGATTCTCTTTCCTGTCACCCTCCAGGGACCCAACCAGGCCTGGGTAGGATTAGCCAGTCCCCTCACTTCACAGAGCAGTGCCCCGCCGTCTCTGCTGGTGCTTTCACATGAACACTGCTGCCTCCTCCTAAGAAGTGTTCTCCAAAGAACATGGGGTATGGAATGAACGCTCAGTAAATATGGAAGATGAGAGAAAGGAAAACGTGAGCACCAACCATGTTATAGCTTTTAAAAGAGAACAATATTCTGTTCTCACATCAACGGGGAACCAGGACATGTAGGACAGGTAGACACTCTGTATCAGATGATGCTCGCCCTGTGTGAGGCCAGCCAACCCGAAATGACCAGGTGTTCATATAAAAACAACAAAGCAGAAGGGAAGCTGTGGGGAAGGTGATGCCACTAGAAGAGTGGCTCTTCCTAAATATCCATCTACCCTCCTTGGGCTGAGGGGAGGGGACAGAGGCCACTAGAAGAGAGACTTGGATGACCTAGAAACAAAAATGAGGTCAGAGTCTGGTTGGGACCAAATAGGACTCTTGCCAAGTAATCATGCACCCAGCATTTCACATAGTCTCCTGTATACTCAAAACAACCCTGTGTGATATCATTCCAATATTACAAATGAGAACATCAAAACTTTAAAATATCACACAGTAAGTGGTCAAGTCTAAATCCAGTTTGAATCCAGACCTATCTGCCTCCAAGTCTCACCCTCTGCATTATATCCCAGCAAGAGGTCCAGGTTTGCAGCCTAGTCTTCCAGCCTTTGTCCTTACCCTTTAAAGAAGTATTCCTGAATGAAGTCTAGTTATCCACAAGGAACCAGGAATGGAGAAAAAGCAGGGTAAGGAAAGAATTTTGTTCTATTCAGTGATGAGTTAGTGCAACAAAGCTGAGCTTAATGGTAGAACTTGGTCAGTTTTCTGTAGCTGCCAATACTTGGTCTTTTTTAAGATGGTGACATGTACTGCAAGTACTTACTCTTATTTTTAAAATATGGGGACATATCCCAGAACTACTTTTATCAACCTCCTCCCCCCGCCCACGCTAAAACCCCAGCTTTAGTTCCTTAACAAATAAAAGGTATATTTAAAATAGATCAGAGATTTTCTTGGTAGACACAATATTACGGTGCTTATTAAATCTATAGATTATCCATTCACTAAATACTCTTTACACAATAGCGCTTAACACAGGATCTTAAACAGAATATGACCCATTTTAATAAATTTGGCATAGCAGATGGAGATTTCCACTTATTCCAGAAAGGTTCTGTCAAAGGAAACAAACACCATATTCAAAGCATCAATTTCCAAGATTTGCACTACATAAAGGAGGAGATGACTTGGCGAAAGACCTCAATATAATTTCAGAGACTATCTGCAGGAAGTGACTTTTCCAGATAGCTGAGGGCTCTTGGATCCAGGAGTGATGCCCTTGCCCAAGTTGTGCCAGTCACAGCCCTTTCCTGGCATTTGAGTTTACCTTGGGAACAGAGAGAGTGAGTTAGTTCTGTTCTAGTTGTGGAAACGCAAGATGTAAAATTTCGCACAAAATTTGTAGTGAAAATGAGGTCAACAGGGAAAAGCATAGATAAAGCACAGATCCTTGTGATATGTAGTTTTTCAAGGGAAGCTGCATCCTGACTGTCTTGCCGTTGGGCTGTTGGTTTCCTTTGATTATAAAAGAAACCCCAGTATCCTATAAAACACCTCTTTGTATTTAAGCCTATCTTTTATCATGCTGAAAGAAAGAAACCTCAAGACTAATCTACAATCAAACTGAGGTCAGAGTGTGGCTGGGACCAACTAGGAAATTTTTTGTCTCAAAAAATTTCAGGATTCTATCAGAATTTTTACTTTTGATGTAAGGCAGCTAACTTCTTTGATAGAGCTGGGCCCTACGTTAAAAGGGCCCTGTAAGATCTGAGCAAAATGAAGGCAGTCAGAGGACATCTCCGTGTGGATCAGACATTTACATAAAGGAGAGCACTTAGCTCCTCTGCATAGGAGCACTCAGCCTGGCTGGTGGGACATGCTCATAGTCCGACACGCCAACCCTGGGCTTATCCACTGCCCACAAAAGAGCTGCACTGATGAGCCTGTGAGACCCAAGCTTTTGAATGTAAAGATGAAAATTTCAAAACAGCACTCAGTAGAGATGCTGAGGGGTCCAATTGCACTGAAGTCATGCCAGTAATTAACAAGAACACTTAAACAATTAGGATGCCATTTATATGAGTGACCACTAATGATTTTTTTCCTGGACAGAACTTCAAACACCAGGCTACCACATTCAAAACAATCTATAGCCCAATCTCTGTGAAGCCTTCCCAAGCTCCTGAAAATCAGGTCCCTCTGTAGGGAGGATCTGGGGGGGAGGGGGGGAGGAGGGAGGATAGAGGGGAGGAGGCAAACTGAGGAGAGAATGTTCTCCAGTTACACTGCAGGTCTAAGGAATGGAAGAGAGCTCAACCCCATAGCAGGGCATTTACAGGTACCACCTCCCGCTCCCTTGGGCTTAATTTTCTAAAAGAATAAGACACATCTCACCAGGCAAGAGAATAAGAGAAAGGACCGTTCTAGAGAAAACATTTAACTTTGTAGCTTGTTCTGTCTCCTATCCAGCACCACCTACCTATAAGGCCCCCCGCCACTCTCTCCCACTCTACAATGCCATGTAGTGGTCCAAGAGTGTCTCACTCCAAGTTCATGTCCAACTAGGACCTCAGAATGTGACCTTGTTTGAAATAGGGTCTTGGTGGATGCAATTAGTTGAGAATCTTAAAATGAAATAATCCTGGATTTAGGGTGGGTCCTAAATCCAATGACTGTTGTCCTTATAAGAAGAGAGAACTCACAGAGACACACACACAAGAAAGGCCATGTGATAGTGGAGAAAGAGGTTGGAGTGATGCTGCCACAAGCCAAGGAATGGCAGGAGCCCCCAGAAGCTGAAAGAGGTAAGGAAAAATCCTTACCTCTAGGGCCTTCAGAGGAGGCCTATGGCTCTTCTGACACTTTGATTTTGGACTTCCAGCCTCCGGAACAAATTCCTTTTGTTTCAAGCCACCCAGGTTGTAGTAATTTGTTACGGCAGTCACAGGATTTTAATATAGCCCTTTAGGAAGTCCCTAGGCTTCCTTCCTCATGCCTAGTACCACAGTACCCATGCAGACCTCTTTTCTCCTTCCCTCATCCTACTACATTTCCCCTCCACTTTTCTATCCCTGTATCAAAGGCCCCATTTCCTAAATGTGGCTTATGTCAGGTAAAAATTCAAAAAAAGTCAATGTGATTGAGTCAATTCTCATCAGAATATACAAGAATATACAATATCACCATTTTCCTAGAACATTTTCATTTTTAGAGAGGATTCTTAAAAACAAATCTTTAATTGGTAGAATTGTTATATGGGAGGGAATATTTGAGGAATAGGCCCACTTATTTACTGAAGAAGAAGAAGAAAAGCTCACCCCTGGGGTTTTCCAGGTTCAGAATTTGGATGCCTTTAGAGGAACCTCAGAGCAGGAACTAATTGATTCCCATCAGCCAAGATCACACAAAAAAGTCTTCTCTAATCTTGTTGATGTATTCCACCACCACCTTCCTAGCCTGGCACCCCAGACCCAGAAAGACATGAGAGCTAAAACAGACCTTAGAGAGCTTCTGGCTTTATTGATCAAGCCCAAATCAGTGCTGATGTCACACAGCTCACCGGTGGTAGGACTCAGATAAGAACCAAGGTTTCTTCTATTCTGACATAGGCACTGGCTTGCATTGAGTGCTGACCATGTACCAGGCGTTGTGCTCAGTGCTTTGGATACATTGGAGCATTTAATTCCCTCTGAAATAAGAGATTAAGGTCACAATACGTGTAAGAATGTTCATTACAAAAAAAACACACAAAAAAACAGGAAGAAGATGGTGTAAAATATTTCTTTTCTCATTGAGAACTTTTCAGCCCACTGGCTCAGAGGCATCTGAACGGTCCTTCTTTTTCAGGTCTAACTCTGGTCTCCTTCACTCAGAATCCTCTTCCTTTTCCACCCTTGTACTTCCCCAAAAGTTTGATTGCCTCTGGGGTGGGCATTGTGGGATCCTCAGTGTTCTGAGTCTCAGTCCTGTTTGTCCTGGGAAGAGCTTGCAAGACCTTTACTAGGTCCAAAGAGGAACACCCTCATTGTGGGACATCTATAGGAGAAACCCTCTGTTTGCCAACATGATCACTCTCACAGCAAAACATCAGGACTGTGCAGTTATCCACACAAAGCTTTGCTTTTCCTTCTTCCTTACTTGGACCCATTCAGCACTGAGATTGGGGATGAAAGAGAAGGAAGACAAAAAAAACAAATAAACAACAAAACCCCTTCACCTTGCCACAGACAGGGGCACATAGTCTGAAGCTGAGTGAGGTGAAGTAATTGGCCAAGAAACAGGTCAAAGGGTTAGCTTCAAATCCAGATCTGTCTTCACCTGCTTTGCCTCATTTGTTCTCTGGGGAGCTGAACTGTAATTCTCCAGAGAGCTTGGTTCTAGGCCTCTGTTCCCTTAGCTCTCTCCTAATGACCATGGGAGCCACCTCAGCCTCAGTCACGCCCTTGCTGGGACTCACCTAAGGAAAAGGGTAAGTTTTGGAAGTGGCGTGAGCTCTGAGGAGCTGGAGAGTCACCACTGCTTATATCTCCCACTGCTTATGTCCATGGCATTGTAGGCAAGGCTCATGTTTGCCTTCACATGTATGACTCAGATATGCAATTGCGTAGCTTACATTTCCCAGTTCACACTGGCCTGGAGGGAAAACGAGGCCTGTGTTTGTTTGGGGTGGCAAAATGGTGCTCAGAGACTGAGTTTGTTTTTGCCACTATTTCATTTAACAGAGGTTCACTGCAGGAACTATACACATTTCACAAGACAGTAACATAGGGCCTCAGCTCGCAGCCCCACAGACCCACCTGGCAGGGGCCAGCCCCTCCCCCTGTGGGATCGGGCCTAAACCGGCAGTCGGACATCCCTCTCACAATCCGGGACCACTGGCTCCCAACCGCTCACCTGCCTGCCTGCCTGATCACACCTAACTGCCCCCCTGCTGGCCTGGTCACCCCCAACTGCCCCCCCTGCAGGCATAGTCGCCCCCAACTGACCTCCCCCATTGGCCTGGTCACCCCTTACTGCACCCCCTGCCAGCGTGGTCATGCCCAACTGCCCCCCCCGCCAACCTGGTCGCCCCCAATTGCCCCCCATGCCAGCCTAGTTAACCCACACAGCCTGTTGCTCGGTCGTTTGGTTGCCCCTCAGTAACCCCCCTGCCAGCCTGGTCGCCCCACACAGCCTGCTGCTCGGTCATTTGGTCACCCCTCACTAACCCCCCTGCTGGCCTGATTGCCCCATACAGCCTGTTTGGTCGTCCGTTTGGTTGTTTTGGATGCGATGGTTGCTTAGCCTTTTATATATGTAGATATGTACCAAAACTTCTTAAAAATATTTTTTTTATTGATTTCAGAGAGGAATGGAGAGGGAGAGAGAGATAGAAACATCAAGAATCATGCTGTGGGCCTGGCCTGGTACCTCAGTTGGTTAGAGGTCATCCCGATACACCAAAGTTTTAGGCTCCATCTCCGATCAGGGCACATACAAGAATCAACCAATGAATGCATAAATAAATGGAACAACAAATTGATGTTTCTCTCATATCCTCTCTCTCTCTCTCTCTCTCAAATCAATCAATAAAATTTGTGGGTGCCTCTGAAATAAGTAGAATCTCCTTCAATGCAGTACACAGATACCTTTGCATAGATCAGTTATTTGGGGTTATTACCTAAAGACTTTTATTTGTTGAGGACTTGGATATAAACTATATGTCCATGCCTTCCTTACCCTTTATTCCTTCATGCTTGTTTGAAAATAGACTTAGTGGCTGCAAATGAACCAACAAACATAGGCCATAGGTGACAGAAAATGAGGTGATGGATTGCTGATCATTAAGCCAGAAGGACCTTGTGTTTCTGATGCCATAGGATACTATACCAACTGAACTGCTTGCTTCCAGGTGCTTATATGAAAGAAATAAATTTCTATCTCCTTTGAACCACTGCTATGTTGGGTTTGTACCTTATAGTAAACCAAATCCTACTAATATTCGTTAGCTTTGTTTGTACTTAATATTCTCAGTTAAGTGTGCTTAGTGCAAGTGACAGAATAGCCGGCTATTGGGAATTGGAGCAATAAGACATTTACCTGTCCCCCATTACAAGAAGTCTTAAGGTAGGGAGTTTCAGAGTTTGTTCAAGAAAAAAATCACAGGCCCCAATGGCATCATTCTGCTAAAAGCCAGTGCTACCAAACCTATATTTAATATCTGATATAATTGCAGTTTCAACTTCTCCCAGAAACATAATCTTAATCAACTAGTCTAGAATTTCTGGTCACCCATCAGGAAGGTAATCTGTGGGCCCTCTCCATCTCCCACAGAAAGAAGAGGCAACCTTCATAATAAAGACCCTTCTGTTTTCCCCCAAAGAAAAGATGTTCTGGCCCCCAAATAATTTTTTCTTCTCTTTTGTTAATAGCTCCCTTGCCCCACTCTTCTTCTAATAAAAACCTCCCCTGCCGAAACCGGTTTGGCTCAGTGGATAGAGCGTCGGCCTACGGACTCAAGGGTCCCAAGTTCGATTCCAGTCAAGGGCATGTACCTTGGTTGCGGGCACATCCCCAGTAGGGGGTGTGCAAGAGGCAGCTGATCAATGTTTCTCTCTCATCGATGTTTCTGACTCTCTATCCCTCTCTCTTCCTCTCTGTAAAAAATCAATAAAATATATTAAAAACAAACAAACAAACAAACAAACAAAAAACCTCCCATTTTGTGTAACCCCTCAAAGCCCCTTCTAGTTGCTAGACAAGATGCTGCCTGATTCATGAACAGCTTAATAAAGCCAATTAGATCTTAAAAGAACGCCATTGAATTTTATTGCTTAACAGTTCTGTGGTTCAACACCACCAGGATCTTAGGGCAGTTTCTCTGGTAATCATGGCCTGCTACATGTTCACAGTCTGGCTGCCGCAGCTCCTCACACAACAGCATCCAGAGAAAGGAGCTCTCTCCTTTATCAGGTAGAAAATCTTCCCCATAAACCCACAAGCAGATTTATACCTTGTTGCTCACCCCTAGTTCAGTCACTACAAAGGGAAGTGAGCAAAACTGGTGTAGCCCAGTGGTCGGCAAACTCATTAGTCAACAGAGGCAAATATCAACAGTACAACAATTGAAATTTCTTTTGAGAGCCAAATTTTTTAAACATAAACTTCTTCTAACGCCACTTCTTCAAAATAGATTCACCCAGGCCGTGGTATTTTGTGGAAGAGCCACACTCAAGGGGCCAAAGAGCCGCATGTGGCTTGCGAGCCGCGGTTTGCCGACCACTGGTATAGCTTATGGTAAGGTGACCAGATTTTAACATTGGTAAAGTGGAACACCATTGACAAGGGTGGGGAGGGGTTCTTGATTAAAAATTTGGTCTATATGGAGAATTTTCATAGAACGCAAAAATAGTATTGTAATATATTTTTTTAAATTTCAACGTAAGTACAATTTACAAATATAAAAAATAAAAAATTATTTATAGTATTATTTTATTCTTTGGCATAGTTCTCATTTGAGTGAATTTTTTTTAGTAGATTGCTGTCGTTGTTTAAAAGGTCATGAATTTGCCTTAACGTAAGTCGTAAGTGTCACTTTAAAGGCCTGCACTAGACTTTTTGCCGCCACTATAAAATATAAATAATAGGAGTACTGTTTGCTAAATTCAAGAAAATTTATGTATTTATAAAATAAATAAATTAATTACTTACCTAAATTATCTGAATAGCTGATTTGTAATGACATCACTTGTTTAACTAGCTTACTAGCATGCAGTACGATGTGTATCGTCTGAGAGACAGTTGCAAAACGTTTTCGTCATTGCCAATCCCAAAAAATGCCATTGTTCATTAAGTCCAAACAATGGTGGTCGAATTCTAACAACTGATCAACAATGCGAACTTTGATGAGCAGTTCTCGATAATCAGTTCTCAACAATTATTTGTTATTATTAAAGTTTAACATTATAAAATTAACAAAAATAATATAAAACTCATATCCTGGCTAAATAGCCACATGGCCACTGAAAACCGTATATTCCCTTCCTGTTCTCCCGCCGTTCCCTAGCTTGTTGTGCATTCTTTCCAAAAATCGGGACTTTTTTAAAACGCCGCGGGACGCGGGACAAATTGTTAAAAATCGGGACTGTCCCGCCAAAAGCGGGACGTCTGGTCACCTTAGCCTATGATCACTTATTCCTGGGCTGGGGCACTTAGTCATTCAAACCACACACCATTGTTCCATTAGCGAAGAAGCAGGGAAAACGGCTGTTGTGCGGGGCAACCACTGTCGCTGCCCTACTAATTAAAAAGCACACACTGCAGGATAAAGACATTCTGGTCCTGGATTTGATTTCATTCTACAGTCGTGTTGACATTGTTCTAAAATCCCAAAACTAATTTCATTCATTTTGGGCTTTTCCATTTAGAATAGGCTACCCCATGATTTAAGGCTAAAGAAGAACTTTGTGTGAACAATTCTTAACTAACCTTATAATTAGAAAAGATTACGATTTAATCATTTATCCTCTCAGCACAAAGCAACCTCACAGAGAAACAAGTGCTATTTATTTTAAGAAATACCAGCCTCAGGGGCTCCCGAGCCATCTCCTCTCATTTTGGATTACTGCTTCTTTTCTTGAATACTGTGTCGGCCCATCCTCCTCGGAGCTCTCTAGCTCTCCTCATCTCACTCCCTCATGCACTTTCCTCTTCTTCTTCCAAACTTCCTTCTCCTCTGTTAGTGTTCTTTTTCTCTTTATTAATTTTGTCTTTCTTGCTCCTCCCTGCCTTTCAACTTCTCCTAATACTGATGTATTTCTGACAGGATCTGTTGTTTCATTAGATTTGTTTCCTGTTCATTATTCTTACTTTTAAAAGCAGGTGAATTAAGTGTAGGGCATCTCCTTTGCAGAAAAAGCTTTCACAAAATTAAACTAAACTAAATGAAAGCAAAATAAAAACTTTCTCCCATTTTTCTCACATGACTAATCAATTACATTCGGTATTTGGTCTGCTGAGGGAAAGAACTAGCAAAAAGCAATATCCTATTAGGCTCTCTTCTTTACTTGATCTAATCAACTCAGCCAAGCTCTGGCAGACAGTGCAAAGCCATATGGGCTGTCATGAAGCCCAGCAAATATTCATGTAGCTGGATCCTCTTGGGTACTTGGCTACCAACACAGAGATCTGGCTGGCACCCAGCACTGAGGAAGAGAGTCCTGCATGGGGTGGTAGAGACTGAATTGTGTCTCCCAAGTCTGATATGTTGAAGTCCTACCCCCCAAGGTGACTGTACTTGGAGATGGGGTTTTTACAAAATAATTAAGGTTAAATGAAGTCATAAAGGTAGGACCCTAATCCAATCTCTCTCTCTCTCTCTCTCTCTCTCTCTCTCTCTCTCTCTCTCTCTCTGTGTGTGTGTGTGTGTGTGTGTGTGTGTGTGTGTGTATGTCTCCTCTCACTCTTACCATGTGAGGACATATCAAGAAGGTAACTGTCTGCAAGTTGAATCAGCCATACCTTGATCTTGGTACAGACTTCCAGATTCTAGGACTGTGAGGAAATTAATTTCTGTTGTTTAAGCCACCCAGGTCATGATATTTTATTATGGCAGCCTGAGCTGACTAATACAAAGGGGCATAGTGTCAGAGCCTAGGGATGAGAGACAAGACTAAAACAATATGAAACCACTTTCCCATCCAGCCTCCTCCCAGCCTGTAACTCAAACCCCACCTCCCAAGTAGGGTCTGCTTATTCATCCATTAATCAATGGCATAATAAACTCTAGCTTCAGAGAGTGGGGTGGGGAAGGAATGAAACTTTCCTGAAATGAATTATATCTCTTTCACATCTGTGAATTCTCTATTATTTCTAGAATGATTTCTTTCTTTTAAAATTCCACCCATTAAAATTTTTAGTATATAATCTATAAAATATAAGAATTCTTCAAAATTAGCCATAATAATTACATCCCTCAAAATTAATAATAATCCCTCAATATTATCAACTGTCTGGTATCTAGTATTCATATTTCCAATTGTTTCATGAATGCACTAATGTGTGCATTTTTATTTTTACAAATTGTTTAATTAAATCAAATCCAAATAAGGCCCATCAATGGCAGTAGTTACTATGTTGCTTAAGATTCTTATAATCTATAGAATCCTCTTTCATCATTTTATTTTCTTGAAGTTTTTTGTTATTGCTGTTGTCAAATAATTTGTCCTATAGTTTCCCTGTTTGGATTTTCATGGCATTTAAACACATTACTTTCACCTTTGTAATTTTCTGTGAATGCCTAGTTGGACATAGAGGCCTGATCAGAGTCAGTATGAATTTTCTTAAAAACTGCTTCATGTAGTCCCATTTGTTTATTTTCTCTTTAGTTTCCATTGCCCTAAGAGCTGTATTGGTAAAGACATTGCTTCGGCATATGCCTGAGATTTTGCTGCCTGTGGATTCCTCTAAGATTTTTATGGTTTCCCATCTTATGTTTAAGTCCTGTATCTATTTTGAGTTTATTTTTGTGTATGGTGTAACTTGGTGGTCTAGTTTCATTTTTTTCATGTATCTGTCCAATTTTCCCAACACCGTTTATTGAAGAGACTGTCTTGACTCCATTGTATGTTCTTTCCTCCTTTGTCAAGTATTAATTGAGCATAGTGGTTTGGGTCAATTACTGGGTTCTCTATTTTATTCCATTGGTCTATATTTCTGTTCTTGTGCCAGTACCAGGCAGTTTTGAGAACAGTGGCTTTGTAATACAGCTTGATAGCTGATATTGAGATCCCTCCTACTTTGTTTTTCTTTCTCAGGATTGCTGCAGCTATTCGGGGTCTTTTTTTTTTCCAGATGAATTTTTGGAGAGTTCTTTCTAGGTCTGTGAAATATGCCATTGGTATTTTAATGGGGAGTGCATTGAATCTATAGATTGCTTTGGGTAGTATGGACATTTTAATGATGTTGATTCTACCAATCCATAAACACGGTATGTTCTTCCATCTGTTAATGTCTTCCTCTATCGCTTTTTTCAGTGTTCTGTAGTTTTCCGCGTATAGATCTTTTACCTCCTTAGTTAAGTTTATTCCTAGGTATCGTAACTTTTTTGGTGTGATGGTAAATGGGATTGTTTTTTTTAATCTCTCTTTCTGTAAGTTCACTATTGGTGTATAAAAATGCCATAGATTTATTGGCTTTAATTTTGTATCCTGCTACATTGCTGAATTTATTTATTAAGTCTAATAATTTTTTTGATGGAGTCTTTAGGATTTTTTATGTACAGTATCATGTCATCTGCGAATAAGGACAGTTTTATGTCTTCTATTCCAATTTGGATACCTTTTATTTCTTCTTTTTGTCTAATTTCTATGGCTAGCACTTCCAATACTATGTCAAACAGGAGTGGTGAAAGTAGACATCCCTGTCTCATTCCTGTTCTTAGGTGAAATGGTTTTAGTTTTTCCAATTGAGTATGATGTTGGCTGTAGGTTTATCATATAAGGCTTTTATTATGTTGACGTAGTCCCATTTTGCTAAGGATTTTTATCAAGAAAGGGTGTTGGATTTTGTCAAATGCTTTTTCTGCTTCAATTGATGTGATTTTTATCTCTCAATTTGTTTATGTGATGTATCACGTTTATTGATTTGCGGGTATTGTACCATCCTTGCATCCCTGGAATAAATCCTACTTGGTCATAGTGTATGATCTTTCTGATGTAATGCTGGATCTGATTTGCTAGAATTTTGTTGAGGATTTTGGCATCTATGTTCATGAGAGATATTGGCCTATAATTATCTTTGATTGTGTTGTATTTATCTGGTTTTGGGATTAGGTTTGGGTAATGCTGGCTTTATAGAAAGAGCTCGGAAGTGTGCCTTCCTCTTGGATATTTTTTGGAATAGTCTGAGGAGGATAGGTTTTAGCTCTTCTTTGAATGTTTGCTAAAACTCCCCTGTGAAGCTGTCTGGCCCCAGGCTTTTGTTTGCTGGAAGCTTTTTGATGACTGCTTCAATTTCTTCCATAGTTACTGGCTTATTGAGATTTTTAGATTCTTCCTGATTGAGTTTGGAAAGTTGTATTTTTCTAGGAATATGTCCATTTCTTCTAGGTTGTCTAGTTTGTTGGACTAGAGTTGTTCATAGTATTTTTTAACAATCCCTTGTATTTCTGTGGGGTCTGTTGTTATTTCATTTCTGATTTTGCTTATTTGGGTCCTCTCTCTTTACTTCTTGGTGAACATGGCTAGAGGTTCATCAATCTTGTTTATCCTTTCAAAGAACCAGCTCTTGGTTTCATCGATCTTCTGTATTGTATTTTTGTTTGTTTGTTTGTTTTGTTTTGTTTTGTTTTTGTCTCTATGTCATTTATTTCTGCTCTGATCTTTATTATCTCCTTCCTTCTGCTCACTCTGGGCTTTCCTTGTTGCTCTCTTTCTAATTTTTTAAGTTGTAGAGTTAGATGATTTATTACCATTTTTTTCTTGTTTGTTTTTGTTGTTAGTTTGTTTTTTTGTTTGTTTTTTTTAGGTAGGCCTGTAGAGCTATAAACTTCCCTCTCAGGACTGCTTTCACTGAGTCCCATAGATTTTGGATTGTTGTGTTTTCATTGTCATTCATTTCCAGGGTGTTTTTAATTTCTTTTTTGATCTCTTTGGTAACCCAATCATTTTTTAATAGCATGCTATTCAGCTTCCAAGTGTTTGAATTTTTTTATTGTTTTAAAAAGCTTCTGTACAGGAAAATAAACCATCAACTAAACAACAAGAAAGCCCACTGCATGGGAGGACATATTTACCAATGTTATCACTGATAAGGGTTTAATCTCCAACATTTACAGGGAACTCATACAACTTAACAAAAGGAAGATAAACAACCCAATCAAAAAATGGGCAATGGACCTAAATAGATATTTTTTGAAAGAGGACATAAGGAAGGCCAAGAGACATATAAAAACATGCTCAAAGTCACTAATTATCCGAGAGATGCAAATCAAAACGACAATGCAGTACCATCTCACACCTATCAAAATGGCTATCATAAACAAATCAACAAATGACAAGTGCTGGCGAAGATATGGAGAAAAAGGAACCCTCGTGCACTGCTGATGGGAATGCAGACTGGTGGAGCCACTGCGGAGAAAGAACAGTATGGAGTTTCCTCAAAAAACTAAAAATGGAACTCCCATTTGACCCAGTGATCCCACTTCTAGGAATATATCCTGAGAAAACAGAAATACCAATCAGAAAGGATATATGCACCCCTATGTTCATAGCAGCACAATTTACTATAGCTAAGATTTGGAAACAACTTAAGTGCCCATCAGCATATGAGTGGATTAAAAAACTGTGGTACATCTGCACAATGGAATACTATGCTGTGGTAAAAAAGAAGGAATTCTTACCATTTGCAACAGCATGGATGGAACTGGAGAGCATTATTCTAAGCAAAATAAGCCAGTCAGAGAAAGATAAATATCACATGATCTCACTCATTTGTGGAATACAATGAATAACATAAACTGATGAATAAAAACAGATCCAGAGACAGAGAAGCATCAATCAGACTGACAAACCTCAGAGGGAAGGTAGCGGATGGTGGGGGTAAGGGGGAGAGATCAACCAAAGGACTTGTATGCATGCATATAAGCATAACCAATGGACACAGACACAAGGGGGGTGAGAGCATGAGTGGGGGGGGTGGGGGAGTAATGGGGGAATAAGGACACATATGTAATACCTTAATCAATAAAGAAAAAAAACTGCTTCATAAGTGGTAGTGTGTTCTTCCATGTGAAGAAATATACTATCTAGTTGTTTTTCTGTGTGATGTTGGCAGCAACTGATGATTAATATATAGATCCATAAATTCATTAAGTGATATAAAATGATGGTACTCCTTTATTAGCTGGGATAATTCTATAAAGAGAAACTTCCCCTGTCTAGTGTTCAGTTATCAAGTGGTACGGTTCATATAAGGATATCAGGATAAATGCTTGATTATTTCCAATTCTTTATCGGTGTCAAATTAATGTACTAGTTCAATAGTGCTCTCCAAAGATGACCAATTAGAAATTAGCCTGAGTTGCTTTTTTTGTTTTTTCCTGGTTGTTTTGTGTGTGTGTGTGTGTGAGACATAACAAATGTGTGAATTTTCATGTTTTATTTGTCTCAAATCCATAGCAGTGATTATTTTTAATAACATGAAGTTGTTCAATCTTTAGGCAGGGAGAGCTCCTTCAGTTTGGTCCTGTGTCTTTCTGACATGCCTTTATTAAATCATCTGTGAAACCCTCTCTCTTCTTTGACTTCTAACATAAACAGATTTCCAGCATCTTCCTGGACATTACCTGCCTCAGACCTAGAATCAGTCATTTCTCCAAAGAACTCTTTCCTTTCAGTGGGAAGTGGTCTTGTAAACAGAAGTAGACAATTTTGTAAAATATTTTTTTAAAATTTTAAGATGAAACACATTATGAAAACATATTGATACTTCCTATTCAAAGTCAGGAGTAAAAGGTTTATTTAACCTTTTCTGTGGTAAATATGTCCTTTCTCCCACACCAATTAAACTGGTTGTAAATGACACTGGAAATGATAGAATTCAATGATCACACCATTATTTATTTGCTTTATCCCACAATACATACATAGCAGTCTTAGAGAGAAAAAAATGCCACCACTCACCAACAATAAATACTGTCACCAATGTTAAGAAATTTTTCTTTTGTTGTTTGTCTTAAAATATATTTCACTGGGGACATATAGTTAAATTATTGTGTTTAAGTCTCCTGGAAGAGTTTTCTTTGTGTGACCATCTTTCAGACTATAGATCTGAGTCGTCTGGGGAAAACCAAGCCAGGGCAGAGGTAAAGGACCGGCCCAGAGAGAACATGCTACTTCCCAAGACAACCACATGCTCTTATATCTCATTTAATTTTATCCCAATGTTTCCTTCATTCAGTCCCCCTGACTCCAGGTTCCTCTATTACTCACTTACTCACTCCATGCTTTGCTAGCCCAGCACTACCTTCTAACCTTCCGATATTGGTGGTATAGTTATCTTTACCCTATAAATCAAGATTGACCAAAAAAAAAGTTCATACACCTTAAAAACTTTTTTTAAAATAGGCTTTATTTTCTAGAATCCTTTGTTTCACAGCAACACCGAGCAGAAGATACAGAGCGTTTCCGTATACACCTACCCCCATTTGTGCATTAGCCTCCCCATTACCAGCACCCCCCACCAGAGTGGTACATTTGTTACAATCAGTGAACCTATATTGGCACATCATTATCACCCTAAGTCCATAGTTTACATTACAAGGGTTTCACTCTTGATGTTTTACATTCTATAGATTTGGACAAATGTATAAGGATATCTATCCACCGTTATGTAGATTAGTTTCACTACCCTAAAAGTCCTCTGTGCTCTGTCTAGTCCACCTTCTCTCCCCACTAACCCCTGGCATCCTCTGCTTTTTCACTGTCTGCATAGTTTTGCCTTTTTCAGAATATCAGAGTTGGAACCATACAGTAAGTAGCCTTTTCAGATTGGCTTCTTTCACTTGGTATTATGCATTCAAGTTTCTTCCACATCTTTTCATGGCTTGATTGTGTATTTCTTTTTAGCACTGAATAATATTCCATTGTCTCAATGTGCCACACTTTATTTATCCATTCACCTACTGAAGGACATCTTAATTGTTTCCAAGTTTTGGCAATCATGAATAAAGCTGCTATAAATATCTGTGTACAGGTTTCTGTGTGAACATAACTTTTCAATTCCTTTGGGAAAATACCAAGGAATGTAATGCTGGATTGTATGGTAAGAATATGTTTCGCTTTTAAAGAAAATGTCAAACTCTCTTCCAAAGTGACTTCCATTTTGCATTCCCAGCAGCAATGAATGAGAGTTCCTGTTACTCTACATCCTTGCCAGTATTAGGTGTTGTCAGTATACTGGATTTGGGTCATTCAAATAGGTGTTAGTGGTATCTCATTATTTTAGTTTGCATTTTCCAGATGACATATGATATGGAGCATTTTTTCATATGCTTATTTGCCATCTGTATATTTTCTTTGGTGAGGTTTCTGTTAAGGACTTTGGCTCATTTTCTAATCAGGCTATTTGTTTAATTATTGAGTTTTAAGTGTTCTTTGCATATTTTGGATGAGTTCTTTTTCAAATATGTCTTTTGCAAATATTTTCTCTAAGTCTGTGGCTTGTCTTTTTATTCTCTTGACAGTGTCTTTTGCAGATCACAAATTCAATGAAGTCCAGCTTATCAATTCTTTCTTTCATGCATCATGTCTTTGGTATTATATCTAAAAAGTTATTGCCAATCTCAAGATCATCTAGATTTTTCTCCTTCTAAACATTTTACAGCTTTGTGTTTCACATTTAGGCCTATGATCCATTTTGAGTTAATTTTTGTAAGGGGTGTGTCTAGACTCATTTTTCTTTTGTATGTAAATGTCTAGTTGTTCCAGCACCATTTGTTGAAAACACTATTTTTGCTCCATTGTATCATCTATTGCTCCTTTGTCAAACATCAGCTGACTGTATTTTCTGGGTTTATTTCTGGGCTCTCCATTTTTTCCATTGGTCTATTTGTCTATTCTTTTTCTAACTGTATAATAAGTCTTTAAGTCAGATAATGTTAGTCTTCCAACTTTGTTCTTCTCCTTCACTACTGTGAAGAGTCTTTTGACTCTTCATATAAATTTTAGAATATGTTGATATTCACAAAATAACTTGCTGGATTTTATTAAGATTACATTGAATCTTTAGATCAAATTGGGAAGAACTAATATCTTGACGATATTGAGTCTTTCTATCCATGAGTATGGAATATCTCTTACTTGGTTAGTTCTTATTTGATTAATATACCTTTGATGCAATAATTTCATTTCTTTTTTTAAATTTCTGATAAGTAAATCACCCTAAAAAGGAAGAAAACATATATGCAGGATTGATTTTATTAACTCAAGGACTATAACAAGATAGTTCTGAAACGTTAAAATGAATAAAAAATTTTCTAGGGATCATGTTTAAAATGTTGATTCTATTTGTGACTTTTAAAGACATTTCCCTGACCACCAGTTAGGTTGGGTACCCTCTCATATGTCTATTGACTGTTTTCTTTATCTTTTTTGTGAAGTGCCTGTTTGTATGGGAATTTTCCTTATTTTTCTTTGTTCTCAGCTCCTCCCTTATTGATTTGAGGTTTTAATATATTAAAGATAGTAGCCTTTGTTTGGTACCAATACATGTTGCAATTATTTTTTTCTATTCTGTGATTTGCTTTTTCACTCTCTTAATGATGTCTTTTGATTAAAGAATTGTTAATTTTATTAAAGTTAAATTGATCAACCTTTTATTTCGTGATTAAGAAATTCTTCGCTATTTTGGGGTCATTGAAGTCTTCCTATCTTCCATATGCTTTATAACTTTGCCTTTCACGTGTACTCATCTTATCTAACTAGAATTGATTTTTATGTATGATTTGAGGTAAGGGTCCACTTTTACTTTTTCCTCTATGGATATCTACTTGTCCCAGCAGTACCATTTGAAAAGTCTATTTCCTCCCACTGAGCCTCCTGGTCAGTAACTTTCCTTATGAGCATATCTCTGTTCCTGGAGTCTATTCCATTCTATCTTCTGTTTACCACTCCTGAATTAATACTGTTGCTTTATAGGATATGGAAAGACAAATTTACCTCTTGAAATTTTCATCAAGTGTGTTTTGACTTTTTTTTTTATCATTTGCATGTCCATACACTCTAGAAGCAGTAATTCAACTTCAATAAATAATCTGATTTAAGTTTTATTAGGGCTGAAAGGACTGAAGTTCAATTTAGGGAGCATTGGCATGTTTAAGTAATAATCAATCTTCCAATCCATCAACATGGTGTAACTCTTTGTTGATTTAGGTCTCTCTTAATGTTCAATAAAGCTTTATTATTTTCCCCATAAAGGTATTTTATATGATGTTAGGTTTATTCCTAGGTAAGCCTTGATGTTCATGTTTAAAATATTCTCTTTCTTACTTCATTTTCTAAATATTTGTAGCTAGTACATAAAATACAACTGTTGATAGTGGATATCCTTGTCTGATCCCAACAATAAGAAGACCAGTAGGTGAAGTGGTCAGAAAGTTAACGGGCTAGATCATGTAGGGTTCTAGACTTTTGAAAGACTTGGGATTCTCTGAGTGCAATAGAGAGCCACTGTAGGGTTTTGAGCAGAGACATGACATGATTTGACTTGCACCTTAAAGCTGGCAGCTGTGTTGGGAATAGACTATAAGACAGCAAGCATGAACAGAAATAGCAAGCATGAAAACAGGGAGACCAGTTGGGAAGCTATTGCAATAATTCAGATGTGAGGTGGTGGTGGTTTAGAAAAGGATGATAGTGGGGAGCCGTGATTAGGTTCTGGATATACTTGGAAGGTTGAGACTATAAGATTTTTTGATAGATTAGATGTGAGTCATGGTGGGGAGGGAGGAAGATAAATTAAACTGGCTCCAAATTTTTTTCACACATGTGGCTGGAAGAATAGTTAATGCACTTTTGGCAGATAACATCTCAAGTTCATTTTGTTACATGTTGAGTTTGAGGTTTCTATTAGACAGCCAAGTGGCATTGTCAACTAGTAATTGATCTTAAAATTGGAAGAGAAGTCCAGGCTAGAAATAAAAATTTGTGAACCTCAGCATATAGATGGTATTTAAAGTAAATAGTCTAGATGAGATTACAAGGAAGTAAGTGTACATATATATAAATAAATATAATAGAGAAATATGCTAATTAACTGGGATGCCATAACAGGTTGACAGGACAGGAGGAGGTTGCGTGTGCAGCGTCAGGGGTGGGGCAGCAGGAGCCTCCACACACCTGCTCTGGGGGAGGGCCTGATCAGCAGCAGCCACGGCTGCTTCAAGGGCCAGAGAGTGAGGCAGGGCCCTTGAAGGCGACTCGAGGGTGGGCAGCGCCGCGCAGTTTGAGGGTGAGCAGCGCTGCGCAATTTCTAATCGCGCACTGAGCTCCTAGTAAAAATATAAAAAGTGGGGCCAAGGGTTCACCCTGATGAGCCCCAACTTTAAGAGTTTACGGAGAAGAAGAGAAATCTGCAAAAGAGACAGGGAATAAATAGGCAGTGAGGTAGGTCGTTCTGCCGTCGGGCCAAAACTGTCTCTACAACATCTCCTGAGAGGTCCCGGATTGTGAGAGGGTGCAGGCCAGGCTGAAGGATCCCACTGGTGCACGTTCGGGGCAGAGAGGGATGCGGAAGGTTGGCCAGCCAGGGAGGGAGCACGGGAGAGCTCCAGGGCATGTCCGACCCATCTTGCTCAGTCCTGAGTGGCCGGACCCCAGCAGCAAGCTAACCTACCAATCAGAGTGTCTGCCCCCTAGTGGTCAGTGCACGTCATAGCGACTGGTCAACCGGTTGACTGTCTGCCCCCTGGTGGTCAGTGCATGTCATAGCAAGTGGTTGAGCAGCCTTAGCATATCATTAGCATATTATGCTTTGATTGGTTGACCGCCCAACCACACGACCGGACACTTAGCATATTAGGCTTTTATTATATAGGATTTATAAAATAACTACAGCATCAATAGCAAAAACCCATTTTCATTCCTGCTCTTGGTTATTTGTGCCTTCTTTTCTTGTTCTTAAACAGTTTCTTTGGACATTTGTCATTAGTTTTTTAGAGAACCATCTTTCGTCAGTATTGAGCCTCTTAAAAATATATATTGATTCTCTTTATTAAGGTTTCTTCATTTAGTGTCTATTTTATTTATTTCTGTACTTTATTTTATTTCTTCTACTTTTTTTGAAGGGGCAGTTATTTTTCTGATTGTTTCCTAACTTCATGTGACAGATGCTTTACTCATTAGTTTTCAACCACTCTTCTTATTTAATATTAAATTTTTAAAATAAACTGCATTAGCTGCATTCCACAAGCACATAAACATGTATTAGTTTTGCAATTAGTCATTTGAAAATATTATCTAATTTCTATTAAGATTTCTTCTTTGATCCAAGTTTTAAGTTGATGTGTATTTTTTTAATTTTCTAAAAATAGGAGTTTTCTACTCATTTCATTTATTGATTTATAGCTCAGTTATATTGCAATTGAAAACAAACTCTGTAAAATTTAAATTCTTTGAAGTTATTAGGACTTGCCTTATGACCTTGTATTTGGTCCTTTGCTACAAATGTTCTATATGTGCTAATGAAAACTGTGTGTCCTGCAGTAGGTAGGTGCAGTTTTCTATATGTGTTCATTAGGTCAAGTGTGTTAATGCTATTAAAATCTTCTCTAACTTACCCAATTCTTATGTGCTAAATTCATCAATTACTGAGAGGTGTCTGTTAAAACCTGCTATGACTATGGATGTGCCTCTTTCTTCCTTACATTTTTGTTAATATACATTTTCTGTATTTGAGATTGAGATTAACTTATACTGCCAAAAATGTATTATCTTTTAACTCAAGCGTTTAGTTCATTTACATTTAATATAATTAGTGATGTGATATGTTTTGGTTAATATTGACCATATCCTTTTGTGCTTTATATTTTTCTACCCATTCTATATATCTGTTTTTAAAAATTCTTACATACTTACTTAGCAAAGCCTGTAATTAATCAGTAGACTTATCCTCCTTCCACACAATACAACAACTAAGAAACTTAGAACACTTTTAACTCCATTTATCCCACCTCCAACTTATCTGTCTTATTAGCATATTATTAAATCTAGCTTATCTTTAACACCATAAGATAATGTTTTATTGTTTCATGTGCTCTTGTTTTTTCTTGTACCTCAAACTTTCCATCTGGAATCACTTTTCATCTGTCTGAAGTTCATTCTGTATAATTTTCTTTAGTGAGCATCTGTTTGTGACAAACTGTCTCAGTTTTAATAATTTAAAATTGCATTTATTTTGTCCTCATTCTTGATAGATACTTTCATTTGGTATAGAATTCTAGATTAGCTGTTGGTTTGGGGTGTTTTGTTTTTGTTTGTTTGTTTTTGTAAACACACTGAAGATATCATTCTACTACCCTCTGGTTTGCCCTGTTACTATTGAAAAAGCTGATATCTGTTATGCTGGTCTTTAAAGATTGTGGTAGAATGTGACACTATAGCTCCCAGCAAATCACAGCTCCTAGTGTTCCTGCCAGGTGGAGAGATCAGCCCCCACTGTTCCAAGAATCAAAGGCAAAAGCCCAGCTTCCAGCCAACACACTTAAATAGTCAAATAAGTAAGCCCAAGTGAAACTAGTAGAAGAATCTGTTAGCCAATCTGGAGAATCATAAACACAACCACAAATAATAATAATAATAATAATAATAATAATAATAAATCATTGTTGTTTTAGGTTCACTAAGCTTTGGGGTGATTAGTTATACAGCAACATAGAATTTAAACGAAACTTGAGTCCTAGAAATGGATTGTTGCCATAACAAACACCTAAAATGTTCCTCATTGGCTGTGGAACTGGGCAACGGGTGGAGGCTAAAATCCTGGTCAGCAAACTGTTGATTAAGCCTGAAGGTATGATGACTAATCTATTAGCAGAGGCTGGGAAAACAGGAAGAAATTTTTTTATTGGAAGCTGTTAAAAGATAATCATTGTTTTACATAGTGAAGCAGCTGGAAAAATTGTTGCCTGCAGTAACTTGAAAGAGGAAAAAAATGCATGTATCTAAATGAATTGTCGTTGTGGCTAAGATGTATAGATGGAATGTTGAAAGTATCAATTGGCTTCCTTTAGCTGCATATGATAAGATATATGAACAGAGAAATTAACTAGAAGGAACCACCTGTTTAGATTACAAGTCTAATTTAGGAGAAATATAGTTTCCAGGACTTATTGGGTCATAAAATAAAATTGTTTCTCAGTCTCAGTCTCTGCAGCCAGAAAAATTTACCAAGTAAAATGAAGATCAAATCAAGTGTAGCAGTAAACTTCTCTATTAAGACTTCTGAAAGATTAAGGCAGTGCTTAGTAGAATATTAAGGGTGGCACCCCACCGTAGCTTAATATGCCCAAAGTAGACAGAACTCTGTTTTGGTCTCTCTGGGCCTCATGGCTTTTGAAGTATGGAATACTCCATGCAGATTCACAAGAAACCTATAAAGTTTTTAAAATAAGTTGTGTCATCTTGGACTAAAAGGAATAGAGCTAGCTCAAAAGAAAAGAGGTTTATAGACTCTCAATTATCTATAGGCAGAAGAAGGCCAAAAGGCAAACATGGGCCATTTGCTATAAAAAATGGCAGATGCCTAAGGGTAAAGCAAGGACACCCAGAGCTGAAGAGAACCATGATCCAGTCCTTAATCAAGAAGCATTCTCTGCCTTAGGACAAGAGCAACATGACAATATCAGGCCAACTAGATTTCAGAATTGCTATGGACCAGTAACTGATAAGTACATTATTTTCCTCCTTTTTAATGACAGTATCTATTAAGGTCATTCTGATCCATCTTACCATTGTATGCTTGGTATTCTCCTCCCCACCCCAAATTAATATGTTGAAAATTTAATGCCCAAGGTGATAGTATTATAAGTGGAGCCTTTGGATGGCAATTGGCTCACGAGGGCAGAGCCCTTATGACTGGGATTAGTGCCCTTATATAAGAGACTAGAGGCTTGGTGCACGAAATTCATGCACGGGGGCGGGGGTCCCTCAGCCCAGCCTGCACCCTCTCTAATCCGGGACTTCTCTGGGAATGTCCAAATGCTGGTTTAGGACCGATCCCTGCAGGATCGGGCCTAAACCGGCATTCAGATATCCCTCTCACAATCCATGACCACTGGCTCCTAACTGCTCACCTCCCTGCCTGCCTAATCACCCCTAACCACTCTGCATGCTTACCTGATTGCCCCTAACTGCCTCTGCCTGCCTGCCTGATTGCTCCTAACCTCTCTGCCTGCCTGCCTTATTGCCCCTAACTGCCTCTGCCGGCCTGCCCAATCACCCCTAACAACCTCTGCCTGCCTGCCTAATGCCCCTAACTGCTCCTGTGCCAGCCTGATCACCATAACTGCCTCTGCCTGCCTGCCTGTTTCCCCTAACTGCTCCCCTGCCTGCCTGATTGCCCCTAACTGCCTCTGCCTGCCTTCCTGATGCTCCTAACTGTTCTCCCCTGTCAGCCTGATCCCCCTAACTGCTCTCCCCTGCCAGCCTGATTACCCCTAACTGCCTCTGCCTCAGCCCCCGCCACCGTGGCTTTGTCCAGAAGGGCGTCCAGAAGACATCCGGTCTATCCAGTCTAATTAGCATATTACCCTTTTATTCGTATAGATGCAAGAGAGTTATCTTGACCCTTTTGCTATAAGAGGATGTAATGTGAAGTCTGCAGCCCCAAATTTGGCCCTCACTTGACCATGCTTGCCACCCTAATCTTGGACTTCTAGCCTCCATAACTGTGAGAAATAAATAAGCCATCCAGTCTATGATATCTTATCATAGCTAAAATGGACTAAGATGGTATATAACTTTTTAGTTTTTTTCTCTAAGCCACAAGGAGTTACTCCTGAATAGCTATACCTAAGGAGCCTCCTCTGCATATAGACCTAATACAGATCATAAGATGATGGACTTTGAGTCTGATACTGTTACTGGAGGATACTTTGGGTCTTGAGAAAATGTGAGTGTATTTTCCACAGAGAAGCGAACTGAATCATGGAGGACAGAGGGTTGATTGCTACATCTATGGATCCCAATAAATCATGCCTCCTGACATTCATCCCCTTGTTATAGTCCTTTCCTATACTGACTCTGAACTTGTTCAGATTATTTACTTTGTCCAGTGGGACACCAACAAATATAATGCAAGCAGAGGCTACATAAACATCTGTGTTTTGAGATTTTTCTCTCCTGGAGGGCTGTTATCACCATGTATAGAAGCCCAGTCTGGTGTTTTTGAAGATGAAAAAGCTCATGGAATGAGAGAGGTCAACCCCTCCCAGGCATCTGTTAAATCTTGTCCCTTATAAATGCACTACGATTGCAGAGTACAGGTATATGAGTGAATTCACACAAGACCAGTAGAATTGCCCTACCAACCCACAGGATTGTGAGAAATAATAAAGCATTGTTATTTTAGGAAAATAAATTTTAGAGTGGTTTGTTACACAATAGATAACCAAAAACAAGGATAATCTATCCTTTTTCTCTGGCTACTTTAAAGATTTCTTCTTATTTTTGATCCTCTGCAGTTTCATTATAATGTGTCTAGTTGTTGTATATTTTTATTTATCCAGTTTTATATTTATCCAACTTCTTGAATGTATGGATTTGTGCCTAGAATAATTTCTGGAAAACCCTCAGCCATTATCTCTTTCAATATCGTCCATGCTTGATTCTTTCTTTGCTCTCCTTGCAGAACTCTGATTGAACATAGGGTAGACCTTGTCACTATATCCTCCAAGTCTCTTCTCTGAAGTTCTCTTTCATTTTTTATATTTCTTTGTCTCTCTGAATTCTGGATAATTCTTCTCTCATTCAGCAGTAATCAGCTCTATTGAATTTGCTTTTTAATCCATCCTTCGAGTGCTTTATTCAATTATTATATATTTTATTTCTAGAATAAATATTTGTTTTTTTTAAAAATCTACCTAGGATTCCATCTTTTTTTTCTTTAAGCATAATAAGCAAAGTTTTTATTCAAAAAATGAGTAATGATTGCAATATCTAAAGATTTTGCTACTTGTTTTCATTGTCCTTGAGAAATTATTAATGGGAATTTTTATTTGCATTTTTATTGTACTAAAATATACACAACCTAATTTTTACCATTTTAATTATTCTTAAGTGCACAATTCAGTGGCATCAAAATCAGTCATAATGTTGTGCAACCATCACCATTGTCTATACTCAAGATGTTTTCATCATTCTGAACATAAACTCATTAAACAACTCCCCATTTCCTTTCCCCAGACCCTGGAAAGCCCTATTCTACTTTATGTTCCTTGAATTTGCCCATTCTGGTTACCTCATATAGATGGAATTATACATTTGTCCTTCTGTGTCTGAATTACTTAAAAAAGCATAATGTTTTCAAGGCCCTTCCGTGTATTATAAGAGTTTGCTGCTGTCAAATATGAAGACATATTTTCCTGAACGAATCTGTGTTTTCTTCTGCCTGGTACCTAGAAGCAAAATTAGTGTGGGGCCACTTTAAATTAGATTCACTATTTTAGGATCTTGAACTGTTACTGGAAAGGGGACATGGCCCTGGGTCTGCCTAGGGCCAGCCAGTAGTGTGTGAGTTCTTCACTTAGTGCAGAAAAAGTTCACAACGTGAGTCCAGGTAAATTTTAGAGGATGTTTATTAAAGCTGGGGACAATGAAACAAGGAAGGGCTGGGGGAAATGAGCCTGGGCTGGTCTGCTTCAGCTCACTAAGAAGTCAGAGAAAAGAAGGCCATGGGGACAGGCTCAGGGGGGTTGCCCTGGATGAACTGCCACTGCCCATTGCTGCCCTGGTTGCAAGCCTTATGAGGTCCTTTAGGTGACACATGCCTGTGAGGGAAAAAGTGGGGGGCGGGGGGAGCACACACATGCACCTGGGAGAGAGAGTGGGTGCTGGGTCCTTCGTCTTGAGGCTTTTATTTCTCTCTTGCAGGCTGGAATCTTAGGGGAGGTCTCAGGGGGAGGGTTTCAGCAGAATATTCATCAATTTTCTAGGTGTGTTCTTTTAGGGTTGTGGCTTTACTGATTGGTCTGTGTGGCGTCTTTGTCATTGCAGGTGGTCTGGGTGTCACCCACCTGGTTTTGCTGCTTTTCTGGGCCTGGGGCTGAAATACAACTGAAGCCTAGATGTTACTTCTAGGAGGTGACCTTCTGTACCTGCTGTGAATTGCTCTGTCATTTTGTTTAGCCACCTGTATCAATTTCCCTATTCCCCTCATCCTGGCTTACTGGCCTGTCTCAGAACCTCTCAGCTAATATGAATTTGAGTTTCATTTATTCAGAGGGGCCTGGAGGCCGGGTACAACTCAGAGGTGGCTTTGTTCCCTCCTGCTCTGCTCTTCTCCAACATAACTTTCACTGCTGTCCTCTGAGGTCGAGGGGGCAGGTCTACCTCTGGCTCTCCCTAACCCTATGTTGTGATACTTTGGGGAACCCATATTTGTTTGTTTTGTTTTGTTTTGAAATTTATCTTTATTGTTGAATGTATTACAGATGTCTCCCTTTTCCCTCCCCATTGATACCCTCCACCCAGCTCTGGTCCCCTCCCCAGGCCTTCCCTGCACTCTTGTCTGTCCATGGGTTATGCACATATGCATATAAGTTCATTGGTTAATCTCTCCCCCACCCCCTCCTCACCTTCCCGCTGAGATTCGTCCGTCTGTTTCATGCTTCAATGTCTCTGGATCTTTTTTGTTCATCAGTTTATTTTGTTCATTAGATTTTTACATATGAGTGAGATCATGTGATACTTGTCTTTCTCTGTGAGATCATGTGATACTTGTCTTTCTCTGACTGGCTTATTTTGCTTAGCATAATACTCTCCAGGTCCCTCCATGCTGTCTCAAATGGGGTTCCATCTTTATGGAGGATGCATTAGTCTGCTAAGGCCACCATAAGAAAGTACCAGGATGGCAGAGCTTAAACAACAGAAATTTATTTTCTCAGTTCTGGAGGCTGGAAATCCAAACTCAAGGTGCCAGTAGGGCTGGTTTCCTCTGAGGCCCCTCTCTCTGGCTTGCAGAAGGCTGCCTTCCTGCTGCCTCTTAACAAGATCTTTCCTCTGTGTCTACAGGCTGCTGGTGTCTCTCTGAGTGTCCTCATCTCTCTTTTTTTTTTAAAAGGACACTAATCAGATTGGATTGAGCCACACCCTAAAAGTCTCATTTTAATTTAGTTATCTCTTTAAAGGACCTATCTTCACATATAGTAATATTCTGAGTAACCAGGGGTTAGGGCTTTAACATATGAATTTTGAGGTGACAAAATTCAGCCTATAACAGAGGAGAGGCTCCTAGACAACTCCCCCTTTAGGGGGAACCCATCTTTGCTGTCTGTCCCCTTCACATCAGGAAACTGTCAAAACCTAAGCCTGCATTCACCTGGCTCAGCAAATGCCTTCAGGGCACAAGATGTTTAAATGATTGAATTCCCATTAGTCCTCTTGGTTTCCATTTCCATTTAGATTTTAACCTGTTAATTTATTATTATCTTGTTAGCTTTTTCATGCTTTAATAACCTAGCTTGACATAGTATCATATCACAAATTATATTCTACTAGAAGCCCGGTGCACGAAATTCGTGCACGGCAGGGGGTTGTCCCTCAGCCCAGCCTGCACCCTCTCCAATCTGGGACTCCTGGAGGGATGTCCGACTGCCCGTTTAGGCCCGATCCCCTGGGGATCGGGCCTAAACGGGCAGTCGGACATCCCTCTCACAATCCAGGACTGCTGGCACCCAACTGCTTGCCTGCCTGCCTTCCTGATTGCCCCTAACCGCTTCTGCCTATCAGCCTGATCACCCCCTAACCACTATGTCAAGCCTGGTTGATGCTTAACTGCTCCCCTGCCAGCCTGTTTGCCCCCAACTCCCCTCCTCTGCCAGCCTGGTCACCCCTAACTGCCCTCTCCTGCAGGGTTGATCACCTCCAACTGCCCTCCCTTGCAAGCCTGGTCCCTCTCAACTGCCCTCCCTTGCAGGCCGGGTGCCTCCCAACTGCCCTCCCCTGCTGGCCATCTTGTAGTGGCCATCTTGTGTCCACATGAGGGGAGGATCTTTGACCACATGGGGGCAGCTATATTGTGTGTTGCAGTGATGATCAATCTGTATATTACTCTTTTATTAGATAGGATAGAGGCCTGGTGCATGGGTTGGGGCCAGCTGGTTTGCCCTGAAGGGTGTCCCGGATCAGGTGGGGGTTCCCTTGGGGTGTGGGGCGGCCTGAGCAAGGGGCCTGTGGTGGTTTGCAGGCCGGCCACGCCCCCTGGCAACCCAAGGGGAGGCCCTGTTATCTGGAATTTATTTTCCTTCTACAATTGAAACTTTGTAGCCTGGAGTGGAGCCAAGCCTGGGGCTCCGGCAGCCATTTCTGTGGCAGTTAATTCACCTTCTACAATTGAAACTTTGTAGCCTTAAGCGGGTGAGCCCGGCCAGGGTGTGTGGAAAGCTTTGCTTCCCCTGTTGCCGCCGGCAACCCTGGCCTGCTCTCTCAAGCTCCATTCTGCCGCCATTTGTTTGAATTTGTTTACCTTCTATAATTGAAACTTTGTAGCTTGAGTGGAGGCTTAGGCCTGCAACGGCTATGGAAAGCGTGGCTTCCTCTGTTACCTAGGAAACCTTGCTCTCTGTGGTTGTAGCCATCTTGGATTGGGGTTAATTTGCATACTCACCCTGATAGGCTGGTGGGTGTGGCTTGGCTGGTGGGTGTGGCTTATGTAGTGGAGTGATGGTTAATTTGCATATTACCATTTTATTAGAGAGGCTTGAACTGTATATAGCAAATACAAGAGCACTTTGCCAATTCCATAAAAGAATTTTCCCATATGTGTTTTGTTTGAATTTTATTTTTCATCATACAAAGATGTAATTATTAAGTGTAGCAGAGCCTCAAGCACTGAGTACAGAGCCAGTTACAAAGTGAGATTTCATTAAATGTTTGTTGACTAAATGATGTTCTGTATTATTATGTGGCCCAATATGCTGCTCTTTTCCACTGTGAAATATCCTATTTATAGGCTCCAAAGTTTTAAAAGTTATTCCTGTCATTTATACATTAAATGCAAAAAGCACTCTGAAGTTTAAAAAAAAATCAGTTAATGTTTTTAAAATATATGGTAGTACAAATATAGGTGAAATTAGTACTGACCTTAACTTTATTTAGCCCATGTGACTGCACGCCAGGCCTCTGAAGGCACTGCGTGGCTGAAGAGCCTCCTGAGTGTGATCAGCACCTGGGTTGGGTTTTCCTTCACTCCTGAAGTCAGTTCATCATATTGGGAGATGTGCCTGCGTACCACCAAGGGCCTACACCTATCTCCTTATTCAGAATTGTTTTTCCAAGCCACTTCCAAGGACCTGGACTTGAGAAACACCAAAGCAGTCTTAGGACATACCTTGGCAAAGGAATTCACTTCTCAGAGTCCTCTCTCAGCCTTCCTTCCATCTCCGTAATCCCTTTACCCTTCCCAGTCGCAATGCCTGAAGAGCAAGGAGAACAGTAAATCTCCATCCTAGTGACATGACCAGTGCTCACAGCATGCGCTCCCTCCCTTCCAAAAACTCCTAGGAGGACGTCCCCATTTGGTGAGGTGTCCTATTTATACCAGTGACCTTCCCCACATGCAGAACTTGAACAGCTGCACAATATATATAACGGAATGGAAAGTAACATGACACACGTTTCAAAGAGAAAACTGGAAAGGGATAAGTATCCAATGTTCCTTCCAGCTTCAAAGAGCTATGCTTCTTGAGTCTATGTCATAAAAATAACAAAAGCGTCAGCATGGGGTACGATAGAGTAGGCTGCTTTGGGCAAAATCATTTTGACTTCCTAAAGAAAAAGCCTGAGATAAAGAAGGAAATGTTAAAAAAAAAAAAACACACACAAACAAAAATAGGTTACTGATAAAAACTCTTGAGTGATATAATTATTCTCTTTCTGAATTTGAAACAGTACATTTTAAAATGTACCAATCATTCTACTTAATATATTTTAATATAACTATACATTTATTTTTTTTGTACCTTTGAGACTCAGGATCATGGGTGTATGACTTTGTATCTCCAGGGCCTATTTAACACAGTGCCACGCTTATAATAGTAACTTAATTTGTATTGTAATTAATAAACTGTGACAATCTCAAGAATCGAGATATATGTGTGTGCTTTGATACACACCTGTAATTATAAGGAATTGTTCCCATTCATGGAGTAACCACTGTATATATCACGATGCTCAAGGGACTGAGACCTTTGAGGGCATACCACCCATTGTCATAAGTAAAGTGAAGATACTGGGCTTTGTGTAAAATATTTTGTCATAATTTTAAAGTCAAATTAAATAAACTCTTTCCTCCATGAACAAAAGAGCTCCCTTGTCCGTCTGTCCAGTTACACATGAAGCTCATCACTGGCCTACAGAGCTAGAAAACCAAGGTCAAAGGCAAAGACCTCTTGCCTGTGCCTATCTCCCCCCTCTCCCTACTCACCCCACCTTCCCTATTATGTACCACCATCGATCTGGAAGCAAGTATGTGCTGCCTGCTCAGATTGCTACAAATGCTAGATGAGGCTCTGGAAGACACAGTCCTACACCTGTATTATCCTTGTCTCTGAAACACACTCCCTCTTTCTAATATTGTAGCAGAAAAACTGTGATGCTGTTTTGCCATTATTAAAGTGTCAGTGCTGCTCAGTACAAATATGTGAATATGTTCAAATAATTTTAAAACAGTTTTATTTTTCTTTTAATATAGGAGGAACATGGGGAGTTATTTCTTTCTATCATGCCCAACCCAATTTTACCCACTAACCAATTTCTGGGATATAAAATTAATTCTTCTTTCTTTCTTCTTCTTTTTTTTTTTCCCCAAAGAAGGGTTGTTTTGAATGGGAAAGTCATTTTACCAAGATGAAGGGAAATCTTGTTCTCAGAATTCAAATGGGCACCAAGGTGGAAATATGGGGAAGGATCATGGATTTATTTGTCGGTAAAACTTGGGCTGGGTTCTAGGTGGGCTCTAAGTTCCCTTCCTCTCTAGAATTCCAAAATTCTGTGATTTGAATGAAGAAAGGTGGTAAGGGAGAAAGATAGGTGAGCAAAAGGTTTGGAGCTATCTCCAGAGATGATTGTCATGTTCCATCTTAACAACAGTGGTACAAGGCTGACCTGGTGGGACTAAGGCCAAAGAAAATCTCTTTGTTGGGTGAGAAAGGTCCTGAAAGAATACACCTCATTACGGAAGTTAGGAGGAGGTGCAGAAGCAAACAGAGACTGAAATATGACTGGGCAGACAATGCAAAGTGGATATCTACAACCCAGGATCAGTGAATCCCAAATGGCAGAGAACAGGAAATCGAAGAACTGTGAATTTTTATAGATCCAAGCAGAACAGGGAAGGTGTCGTGAGAAAAGTTGGCTGAGACAGAGGTAGATTTAAAAAGATAGAAACTGCTTAGAATTGTGTTCAAGGTAGACTTCCAGGCCCCAGGAAAGGGAAAAGTCCAGTTTTCAAAAACAGACATAAGTTAAGCTGGGTAGAGGGTACATGGTAGTCTATTGTGGTGAATTTATTATGGCTACAAGTCTGATACTTCTTCTACCAAGAAATAGTCCCTATATCCTGTATCCTTGAATCTGGGAAGGCTTTTTTTATTTATTTGACCAAGAGAATAGAAAGGAAAAAATGCTATGCTGGTTTCTTGGCTCAGTCTCTTAGCAACTGGCAGCTTCCACTTTCTGTCTCTTGGTACACTCTTGGAAACCATCTGCCATGTTTTGAGGAAGCCCAAGCAGTCCTATAAAGAGACCTACATGTAGAGGAAAAAGGTTCCCAGCTGACAATCCCAGTTGACTTTCACCCAACCCGTACTAACTTGATAGCCATATGAGTGAGCCACTGTGGAAACGAATGAGCCATCTTAGAATTGGGGCCTCCAGCCCCAGTAAAGCTGCCCCCAGCTGATGACAGATGGAACAGAGACTAGCTGTCCCAAATGAATTACAGCCCAACCCAAATTACAGATTTATAAGCATAAGGCATGATTGTTGCTGTTTTAAACATCTGAATTTGGGGGTGGTTTGTTATGCAGCAACAGAGGATCAGAATATTTATTATATTACCACCTCTATTTTTATGTATGTATGAAAATTTCTGTATTAAAAATGTTTTAGCCGAAACCGGTTTGGCTCAGTGGATAGAGCGTCGGCCTTCGGACTGAAAGGTCCCAGGTTCGATTCCGGTCAAGGGCATGTACCTTGGTTGCGGGCACATCCCCAGTAGGGGGTGTGCAAGAGGCAGCTCGTCTATGTTTCTCTCTCATCGATGTTTCTAACTCTCTATCCCTCTCTCTTCCTCACTGTAATAAATCAATAAAATACATTTTTAAAAAAATGTTTTAAATGGGTGGCAGGACATAGCAGAATGGTGTGACTGGGTATCTGAGACTTAGCAGGGCAGTGTTCCTCAAGGAGTGTTTTGGAAACCGTCTGTATCAGCCTTCCGCTGCGGTGCTTGTAAAATGGATCCAGCCTCAGATCCAAGGAGTCAGGAATTCTCAGGAAAGAAAAGGAATATGCATTTTTCACAGGCACTGGCAGTGAATTCTGATTTCTCTTAACATCCGAGAGACACTGGGTTAGAACAGTGGTTCTCAACCTTGGCTTCCCACAGTAATCAGCTACACTGCACACAATTCTGGTGCCCGAGTCCCACCCTCCCCCACCCAGAGTCACTGACTTAGTCTGAGATGCACCCTGGCACTGGGATTTGTGAAAGCTCTCCAGATAATCCCAGGATGCAGCCAGGGTTGAGAACTACTGAGCAAAAGGGTTTGGAGCTGAGGATTTACCACATTTGAGCTGCAAGGGAGTCAGCTGGTACAAGATATGTGGGTGCCGGAAGCCAATTCCAGCATGTCAGCAAGGGCTGAATCATCTGGAGTGGCTAAAGGCATTTCCCCAAACCTGAAAGGGATGCATAAATTGATTGTTTACTGCCAGACAGCTCAGAACATCTTAATCTACATGTTATTGCCTCCTACTGGCCAAACACCTGAACAGCCGCAAGAAATTCCTCAATCTGACCACGGATTCTGTAGGAAACCCTACCCTTTGAAGTGTTTATCTCCACCTTGACTTAGGAAAAATTGTGTTAATAAAAAGCAAGGGGTCCTGAGACAAAGAGAACTTGGTTTCTTTGGCCAAGCTCCTCTGCCCACCCCCCTCCCATATGCCTTTCAAAATTATGTTTCGTCTCTGGACTCTTATTAATTTACGCACAGCCCCTTCTCCAGATTGCTGAACCCTTCCAGATGCCAGATCAAGACCCACCGGTGCTAAATGACGCCCAATGTCCAGCATTATGTGGGGAAGAGGGCTACAGAGACTGGGAGGCAAGCAGATTCTGCTGAAGAAGGCCATTTATGAAGATGGGTAATTCAAAAGAGCAATAGGAATTCTTTGTGACACTTATTTCTTTCTATCATGCCCAACCCAAAGGTGACAAAGACTAAATTCACCAATATGGGTTGGGAACTGGGAGAATATCAAAGCAAAACTCTATTTTATTCCTTTTAAAGTAATGGGAAATGAAGGTTCCAAAGCATAAACTAAAGTTTTTCTTCATTATTGAGTAGAAAATAGATGTTTTTCTGCTGAGAAAAAACATCTGATTATAATTTCCTTTTTGAAGATATTTCTACCCCCATTTTAAAGTTTTTATTTCTTTTTGGTATTTCAAAGGAGCTGCTGAAAATGACAATATCTGAGCCTCTGAATTTTAGTGGCAAGGTGAGTTATTAAAGAAATGGGACTGTGGGTGAGTTGGTAAGTACCAGGAGTATGCAAAATCTTCAATGGATTGTAAAGTAGGCAAAGGTACAAATTATTAACGCATGAATATTCATGGATTTTCCCTTTTCCCACAATGATAATTTAGTATTTTCCACTTAATTTCAACCCTCTTACCCCCTGCCCCACCCCACCCCTCAAATGGAAAAGAATCCAGGTGGAGGAACTGGGAAGAGGAAGAGATACCAGAAACGTGTACTGGTTGTTTATTGAGAGAGTTTTACTCTGGACCACCTTTGAGGTATGAGAGAATTAGATGTGACAATACTTACATGTTGCTGTGGATTACGAAAGGAATCTATTTAGATATTCTCTGAGAACCAAACAAGAGGATGGAGTTGCTTTTTAAGTACTTCCACTTGCTCCTTGAACACATCACCCCTATGGGACTGGTCCCAGATATGTAAGTATGGCATAATTATGAACCTAGATTAGGAAGCTGTGGTGCTACCCTAGGGACTTTCTGCTCTCTTTTTACATAAATTAGCTGCCAAATTCCTGGGCCAACATTCCATCTTCTCAGTATTTATATACACTTTTGTTAATCAACTGCCAAGAGTTACAATATATATATGACTAGTTGATTTTCAGCACCATGAGAGGAAAACAAAACAGGTGTTCTTATTACTCTATTGCAGATGGAATCTCAAATCAAAAATATTTTGTTTATAGTTATACTAGAGGCCCGGTGCACGAAATTCGTGCACAGAGGGGGTTGTCCCTCAGCCCAGCCTGTACCCTCTCCAATCTGGGACCTGGAAGTTGTATGATTCAGATGGCATACCTACAACTCAGAAGCTACCCAAATGCGGAAGTCACTGCTTGGATGAATGCTGCTAAGGGATGCCTGCATCAGGTTGTGGCATGAGCAAGTACATTTTTGTTATGTTAAGCCACTGAGAATCAGAGCTTTATTTGATACAGAAACACAACCTAGCTTTACCCTGACTAACATGGTCCCTGGAGGAAATGAGGAAGAGAGTCTGCTTTCTTTTTTTACTGGAAAACTGTGTGGTTTGAGGAAAGACTGTTGCTACTACTTTAGAAATCAACTCATGAAGGCTACCTGCCCGTATGGTGTCAGCTGCAAAGACAAATGAGATATAAATGCAAGGTAAGATAATTTTGTATCAATTTGCCCAGATTCTGAGGTCTCCCCTGATCTACTGATGAATGCCTTTTATGACCAACTTTTCAATAAACCTTATTATCTTTACCTGGGGTCGAGCCCGGGCAGAATTTCAGGCCGACTTTGAGAAAGAGGTGGCAATACCTTGGATGAAGCCACTAGTCTTAATCTGCTTAATGATTTCAACACTGCTTTTTCACTTGTTCAATTAATCACAGTCATTGAAGACTTTCCAAAGCACTAAGCTGCCTTCGTTCCCCAAGGATCTTTTGCGCAAGGCCAGCTGATTCAAAGAAAGCCTGGCTTCTTGGCTCTCAAAGTAGTTCTATAGGCTCTAGCATTTAGACAAAGTAACATTTCTTTTTATTTTTACATAACTAAAAACCAGTGGCAAATTACAACAAAGTGGACCTTCCAAATCAACCCTTTCTTTCTTACTTAAAACTAAGAACTTTCCTTAAAGACCCAATGAGATAGCCCTGCTGGAGTGGCTTAGTTGGTTGAGCATCATCCTGTGCACCAAAAGGTTGCTAAGTGGATTTGTTTCTCTCTCTCTCTCTCTCTCTCTCTCTCTCTCTCTTTCTCTGAATGTCCTCAGGTGAGGATTAAAAAACAAAAAGATCCATGAGATAATATTTTTGAAACCCCAGTTGGATAATGTATTTGAAATGCTTTATGAACCATTTGTTTTTGCTCTTATCCACAGAAATGCTCTCTTACTTGGTCTTAGAAAATGGAGACTACTCTCCTTATTTTTAAAAGACCATTTCACCCCAGAAACAATTTAGAATTATTGTCATGCAGCCAGCTGCCTCCTAGGTGCCTTTGTCTTTATCTGATAAAGCTGGGAATGCCCCCTCACAGCCTATCTCTGTTTCAATAGCGCAATCTGGTAATTACATGAGTTTTATTTTTTTAAACACCGAAACCCAGCATTTAGCCCGTGGGTTTCTTTATTACCATCTAAGGAGTCCTGGCCGACTGGAGCCATTTTTCCCTCTGACAGACCTTTAAATGATTCTTCATGCTTTTGTCACATAATTAAAATTAGATTACTTCAACTGCCTGCTGGCTGGCCTGAGTGGGGGCCCTTGTAAAGCCTCCAGCTGGCCCATGGGCCTTTGAAAAGAGGAATATGGTCCAAACATACTCAGCCACAGCCTCACCCCACCCCCAGCCTGCAAGCCATTGTGCTCCTTGCCAGTTAGACAAGATTTACCCGGAGTTTATCAATAGCTGCTCATCTTCCAAGTGCTAGATTTTCTCTTCTAAAGACCTGGAGTCAGAGGTCGGTCTGTTTGTTTCTAAGGAGCTGCAGCTGTGCTGGTCCCCATTTTTCAGCACCCAGGAAGCGCACCTGGAAGTGCTTTGCCTGGTGGCTCAGCTAAAACGGAGCCAAGCTGGAGGATCAAGCAGCTGAGCCTACCTATCGTCATGCCTGTTTGCTTCCAGATACTTGTTTGGTTTCTCAGCCAAGGCTGAATTCAAAATCCCTTCTCTCCTCCGTGGGCCTTCCCCATTAGCCCCCTCCCCCCCTCCTCCCGCCATCAGACACTCCCTGGCTGAGTCCCTGCCAGCCTCAATGAGGTTTCCACACTGAGCAACCTGCGTGCGCTCATCACTGTAGGTAGCACCAAACTGCTCTTCCCAATGCACCCACTCGCACTGAATATTTGACATTGGCCTCTTCTCTCTCCTCAATTTCCCCAAAACAAATATAGAAGCAGGACAAATCAAGTCCAGCGTTACTGTCCATCAAGGAATCTCAGCTTTCTTGGCTAAAAGAACAGTTCTTGTTGGTCACAGTTGGCGCTCTCTCTAGCCAAACACCTGCTTCATAACCGTCCCCTGGATCATTTCATCAGCCCATCTCTCTGCCTGTCACCTGTCCTCTTTCTATTATACTAGGATACTGTGGCAGCCAATGAATTAGATCTGATGTGGGCCAGACTCCTGCGTTAGAAACGTATTAGGGCTGTGACCTTGAGTAGGGTCTTAACCTCTCTGAACTTTATTTTTTTTACCATAAAATTAGAGCTAATACCCACCTCAGATGGCTGATGGGAAGATTAGGAATAATAGATAACGCCTGGCCTATAGTAAATTCTTCAACCTGGCTTCTCAAAGCAGAGAAATGCACTCATGCCTAGTTCTTAAACACCACCTCCCCTCTTTCTGTAAAAGGTAGTTGATTTCCCTTGTCTTTTTAGTACTGATACGGGATTTTCTGGACTAGAACACGTGGTGTTCCCCTGGGCAGAATGACTTCCCCGGATTCTTTGTCCGTCAGAGTTGAAGAATGACTCCACAGACAGAAGATGGTACAGCAAAGGTGGAAATTTATTGAAGAACAAGGACAGACTCCCACGTGGGGAGGGGGAAAGAGTCCCACCAAGTTTCTTCCCCCCCCACACCCCCCTTCCCCATTTATAAAGGCTGCAGTGTTTGTGCCTTGATCTCCCCTCTGATTGGCCACTATTCCCCTTTGATTTGGTCACTATAGCAACTCCTGAGCTCAAAGGTCAAACCTCACATGGGACATGTGAGGCCCTCCTTCTTTATTTTGTAAATATAGATCTTTGGCTACTCCCAGTTCCCTTATCTTAAGGAAATGTATCTTCTGCCTCCCCCAATTCCCTTGTCTTATGGAAATGTAACCTTTGTAGCTCTGTAGCCCTGTGTTTCTACCCATGGACCCTCTTAATTTTAAAAATCCCCTAAACCTGCCCTAACCGGTTTGGCTCAGTGGATAGAGCGTCGACCTGCGGACTCAAGGGTCCCAGGTTCGATTCCGGTCAGGGGCACGTACCTTGATTGTGGGCACATCCCCAGTGGGGAGTGTGCAGGAGGCAGCTGATCAATGTTTCTCTCTCATCGATGTTTCTAGCTCTCTATCCCTCTCTCTTCCTCTCTGTGGAGAATCAATAAAATATATTTTTTTAAAAAAAATTCCCTAAACCTGCATTTTTTACCCCTAAAAATCCCTATTTCATTACTGTAGTCTTGACTGCTTCACAATAGGGAGGATCTTTTTTAATGCCCTAAAAAAGATAGACATGACAGTATTTTCTGCCAGAAAGCCTCCACTGCTCTTGTGTGTGCACGAGGGTGTGTGTACATGCATGCCTGTGTTTGTGCACCTAACATTTACTAACATACCAGTGTTATGATCACTATGCATGGGTCCTCTTATGTGAGGCAGCTTCTGTTACATCCGCACTTTACAGGGGAGGGAACCAAGGCTTGGGAGTCCTAGGTTGTCTAAAGCTGCAGTGTTTGCAACTGGCAAAGCTGAACTTTGAGCCCAAGCAGTCTGGTTCTGGAGCCTGCACTCTATGGCCTGTTTCTCAGGGATTCAGGGAGGTCAGTGCTGAGATAAGGATGTACAGGATTTTTCAGGAAAAGAGAATGCAAAAGTCACTGCAGACCTTTTGGTAGCCTTTATTGTCCTATTCCCACAACTCCACTCTAACCTTTGGATCCTCTGAACCAGGGGTTCTCAGTCAGGAGCTGAGTTGCATTTGGCCATGTCTGGAGATATTTTTGATTGTCTCAACTGAAAGAGTTAGGTTGGGCTGGGTACTGCTGGTTAGGTGGGCAGAGGCCAGGGATGCTATGAAACATCCTGCAATGTACAGAACAGCCGCCCCTCTCTGCCCAACAAAGAATTATCGAGGTCGTGTTAACACTGCAGAGGTTGAGAACACCTGCTCTATACCTATAGACTATCTTCGTTTCCTATCCTCCCCCCTCCCCCAGGAGGAAGGGGATAGGAAACCCATGTGCTTGTTTTTCCTATGCTACTGTCTTGCACAAAGCTTTAAGTTCAAGGCCAAAGCAACTCAACCTATACAATGTCATCTATTGGAGGTTAGGATCATTCAAAAGCAATAAATGTTGACATTTTTATTGTTGCTAATCCTCACCCAAGGATATTTTTCCATTGATTTTTACAGAAAATGGAAAGGAGGGGAGAGACAGAAACACATCCGGACACACCCTGATTTGGGGCCAGGGATTGAGCCTGCAACCAGGTACTTGCCCTTGACCAAAATTGAACCCGGGACCCTTCAGTCTGAGAGCTGACACTCTATCCACTGAGCAAAACAGACGAGGGCAATAAGTGTTGACATTGTATTCCAAACATTTAGAGAAAAGTACTAAAATGTTTAAAAATTAGAAAAGTAATAGTGACATTATATAGCATTGAATCTATACTTAGCTGCAATCTAGAACATTTCAGAACCTAATAGTTTGCCCCTTGACACTGTGAGTAGTGTCAAGGGGCAAACTATTTAATACAAGTAAAACTTTGTACTAGCTGCTTAGAAAAGACTGCTTATTGTATTTTGATATAAATGATGAGGTTTTGTGCCACCAGCAGGAAGATTGCACGGTTTAAAAGGACAGAAGATGGGGTGAAACTAAATGAAGGGTCTACAGAACCTTTCTGTGTTATTACTTACAACTGCATCTACAATGATCTAAAAAAAAAAGAAAAGAAAAGTTTAGGCCCAGCCAATGTGGCTCAGTGCTTGATCGTGGGCCCATAAACTAAGAGGTCAAAGTTCACCGGTTTGGCTCAGTGGATAGAGTGTCAGCCAGTGGACTGAAGAGTCTCAGGTTTGATTCTGGTCAAGGGCACATACCTCAGTTGCAGGCTCCATCCTGGCCCAGGGTCAGGGTGTTCGGGAGGCAACCAATCAATGTGTCTCTTTCACATTGATGTTTCTCTCTCTCTGTCTCTCCCCCTCCCTTTCACTCTCTCTAAAAAATCAATGGAATCTCAGAGGGAAGGCAGGGGAGAGTGGGTGGGTGGGAAGAGATCAACCAAAGAACTTGTGTGCATATGTGCATAACCCATGGACTCAGACAATAGGGTGGTGAAGGCCTAGGGCAAGGGGCGGAGATGGGCTAGAAGAGGTCAATGTGGGGAGAAGGGGGACATATGTAATACTTTAAACAATAAAGATTTTTTTTAATCAATGTAAAAATATCCTCAGATAAGGATTAACAAAAAACAAAACAAACAAAAAAAAAACAACAACAAATAAAAAAGAGGTCAAGGTTTGATCCCAGTGGGGGAGGGTGGTTATTTGCCCAGGTTGTGGGCTCGATCCCCAGTAGTGGGCATGCAGGAAGCAGCTGATTGATGTTTCTCTCTTACCAATGTTTCTATCTCTCTATCCCTCTCCCTTCCTCTCTCTAAAATCACTATATATATATATATATATATATATATATATATATATATATATATATATAAATTTAAACGTTTAATTTCAAAAACGGAAGGAAGGGTGAGGGAATGGAAAGGAAAGAAAAAAAAGAAAGAAAAGAGAAAACATGTAGAAAATTTGGCTTTTTCTTTTTAAAATTAATTTCTATATGTAGCAAATCACTACCAGTCACATTTATATTTAATACATATTTTCAAAAGTTATGCTATGTGCTAAGTTCTCAGGAGGAATATGGACATTCTAACTACTGGCCACGTCCCTTAGGCTCAGCAGGGCACCTGGGCACAGGGCTTAGGCCTAACAACAATTTCTTAATATTAATTTTTTTAAGTCAGAAGAAAAAAATTGAATACAATAATATTGAATACAATAAAATTGAATACAATATTATCATTATATTTTGAATATGAATAACAGTCACCCAATGACTATAATAATGAATTCAGCCTAGACTGTATTAATCTTCTTAGCAACATAGTCATCAGATGTTAGTTTTATTTTTTTGATGGAGGACATGGTCCACAGAGGGTTTAGACTAAACTGGCACTAAAGGGGCAAGAACTGTAATGGCACCTCCTATTTGCCCAGCATTGCCAAAAATGAACTGCTCTAATCCATAAGATGTTTAGGTAACTAAGCTTACCTTTTTAAGTTGCAATAGTTATTTTTATTTGAACCATTTTATGAGAAAGAAAATCTAAGACTTTGCTACCTTCTTACTAAACAGAACATCATTTGAGTTTTCGTTGAGGGACAATGTGGACATTTATGATGCAGCCACTTGGCCGTTTCTGCCTCTCTCTTGCAGCCTCTTGGTCTCTCCATTGCACCCCCTACCACTGTGTGTGTGCCTCTTACTAAGTCCCTGCTTCTGATTTGCTCCTTATGCTCTGTTCTTTATGTGAAACTAGAGGCCCGGTGCATGACATTCGTGCACTCAGGGGGATGGGGCAGACCCTCAGCCCGGCCTGCACCCTCTCGCAGTCCGGGAGCCCTCGAGGGATGTCCAGCTGATGGCTTAGGTCCTCTCCCCACCTAAGCCGGCAGTCGGACATCCTTAGTGATGCCATGAAGGCAGAAGAGGCTCCTGCCACTGCCGCTGCACTCGACAGCCATGAGCCTGGCTTGTGGCTGAACGGCGCTCCCCCTATGGGAGTGCACTGACCACCAGGGGACAGTATCTGTGTTGAGTGTCTGCCCCCTGGTGGTCAGTGCGTGTAATAGCGACCGGTCATTCCACCGTTAGGTCGATTTGCATATTAGCCTTTTATTATATAGGATAACCTAAGTTGTCTAAGATCATGAGGGGCGTCAATGAGCCCTGAATAACGACACGGGGACTCTCTGGAAGGTCATACTCCTCAGATCCTGTCTGACAATGTCAGTAACTGGGAGAGCTTCCACCCACACTGTTACTGTAGGTTTCTCATAACCTAGTTGAGGAAACCAAGCAAACATGCAAAACAATTGAGAATCAGACAGGATCTACTAGAATCAAGCACCACACCAATGGGAGATCAGGAAGGGAGTACAGTGATTAATTAACCTCCACTGGCAGACAAAAGGACACAGACTGTAGATCTCAGCTCTACCACTCACTTGTTGCATGACCTTGAGTAAATTACCTAGCCCCTGGTGCCTCAGCTTTCTCATCTGTAAAATGGGGGTGGTAATACTATGTACTTCAAACTATTTTTATGAGAACTAAATGGCTGCATGTTTGTCAAGTTCTTCCATTAGGGCTTTGCAGACATAATAGATGCTTCTAAGTTTTGTTCTATATTATCTGAGATTGTCAGATAACAGAGAACATAGAGGGAAAGGAAGCCTGCAATGAAAAGGGAGCCACTCAGCCAAGTCAGAATTATATCCCTGCATCCCACATTGCTGAGCAGATGTGCTCATCCACCCTGGCCTGCTCATTGCATCTGCTGTTCCTCTGAGTGTCAGGTTAGGCCAGGACCTTTTCTCAGAGCTCTCTGAGAAGTAAAACTCATCTCCATCTGAAAGGCCACATAGCCTTATATCCCCTCATCAGATATCCCTTTGACTTGAGTCTCCAGAGCAAACCAAAAAGACTTTTATAGACAATTTTCTCTGACTTTGTACCATGCCTGCTCTTGGCATATATATGTTTATATATGCATGAACCTCTATATGCAAGGATGTATTTCCTACTTTATTCCAGAAATGATTCGAAGCCGCTGGAGAAAGTTTTGGAAATGGTGCTGACCATCTGCAAAGCCTGCACTAGTGCCTATGTCTACAGAACCAGCTCTGTGACTCCCATGTTGCTCTATTTAGCGCCAGTCCAATGAACCCAGATGAGTTTAGCAGGTGCCCACTGCCGTGTTAGCCATACTCCTTACAATAGCAGGTACCACAAAACCTCAGAACTTGTTTCCCTATGCTCTGATTTCTCTTATTGGCACCATGACCTGGCAAGGATGAGTAGGTGGACATGGCCTGTGGTGTTACAGAAGCCCAAGGACACTTTCTGAGTGGGCAAGGTGGCAGAGACTGGTTGGGTGGCAGGGCCACAGTGGGGCTCAGCAAATTCAGCCACAGACCACTGAGAGATGTGGATGGAACCACAAGGAATGGTCCACTGTTACTCACCACCTTGCTGTGGCCATCTTAAAACATCGCATCCACATTTATCTCAAAATTAAATGCCAGCAGCAGGTGATAAAGTGTATTCAGAAGCCCAGTTCCATTCAGGAATATTTTTTCTGGTGTGTATGTGTAGGGGGCATCTGTCATGCCTATGTCACTCCTTCTCAGCACCTCCTTTTGCTTTGCCTATTGCTGCGGCAGCCAGGTGTCCTCCTGTGGATCCTGACACACTAGCCTCGGGAAGGTGGCCTTTCTCTTGCTGACTGCCTGGGCCTTCCCACCTGGAGGTCTGAGGGAGACCACCCAACTACTCTGCCACTTATACAGGCCTGGGACGGGAGGGAGTCAACACCTTTAGAACAATCCTTGAACAAGAGAACTAGAGCCAAAGAGTAAATACCTCCTGTTCCTTCTCCTGTGGATAACCCCAAAGAACATTCTAGAAGGTTTCTCAGAGGGTCCACAGTGAGCTAGTTCCCCAATTGATAGCAAGAGTACCAGCTCAATTATGCTTTCTTGAATTGGCTTCCCTTCTTTCCCTGTTTCACTCTCCCCAGTCTGCTCCTCCCCACTCCTGTTTCTTGGGCTCAATTCCCTAAGTATGCTAGCTGCGCGCAGGGCTACCCAGTCTCAGGTCATGGGTTTCCAGGCAAACCCAGTAGGGATGACTGGGAAAGCGTGGTGTGACTTTCATGGCCCTTAGCCAGGCCCAGTACTAACGTTACAGAGCCCCTAAAGAGGAAAACTGATTTCAACAAACTGTACATATGCTAATATGTGCTGGTTGCTAACAGCATCAATAATAACGGAGTGTGCGAAAATTGCAGGCTTGCAAAATTCAAGTGAACTGACAAAAGGAGAACACTTAAAATTGTTCCAAAACGGGTAAGAGGACAATTACTGTGATTAGGGGAGAAGAAATGTAACATATCCCTTTTATTATTGAGTTTAATGAAGTTTCCTTTTCCAAACTAAAATGTTATTAAAATGGGTGGTGACATTAAGAAGGAGCCCTCAGTTTAATTCCCATAATTTTTTGTAGTAGAAAACTGCCTCCATTTCATAGAAACTCACTGGCTAACTTTCGTACAAGTATGTGTGTAGGAACAGCTTAAGACCCACAAGAAACCAGCCTTGTTCTGGTCATAACATGTCCTCATTTTATGTCATTAGGTAAAATAACTATCATAGTTAAAAGGAATATTATGAAAATACTAGTGGCCCAGTGCACGAAATTCATGCACGGAGGGGGGGTTTCCCTCAGTCCAGCCTGCACCCTCTCCAATCGGGGACCCCTTGGGGGATGTCTGCCAGTTTAGGTTCATCTGCCTGCCTGCCTGCCTGATTGCCCCTAACTGCCCTCCCCTGCCAGCCTGATCTTGCCACTAACTGCTCTCCCCTGCCGGCCTTATCTCACCCCCAACCGCCTCTGCCTGCCTGATCACCCCTAACTGCCCTCCCTTTCCTGCCTGATCTCACCACCAACAACCCTCCCCTGCCAGCCTGATCTCACCCCCAACTGCCCTCCCCTGCTGGCCTAATATCCCCCCCAACTGCTCTCCCCTGCCGGCCTGATCACCCCTAACTACCTCTGCCTGCCTGATCACCCCCAACTGCCCTCCCCTGCCAGCCAATTTGGTTCTGATTGGTCGGTTTCTATGCCAGTCAGCATCTCTGGGCCTATCTGCGGGCCTGATCAGAGAGGCAGGGCTGATCAGCAGCCCCCGTGGAGGCCCAAAGAGAAACAGAGGCATGGTTGCTGGCAAAGCCCAGAGAGAAAGAGACAACGGCTGATCATCAGCTGCCACGGAGGCTGCGGATCAGACCCTGCCTCTCTCTTCGAGCCTCTCTCTGGGCCTGATCCTCAGCCCCCTCAGCAGTCAGTGCTGGGTCGCCGGGCCTGCACAGGCAGCAGTCAGTTCTGGGTCACCACAGCAACCCAGCACTGACTGCAGGACTGACTTCCGGTGTTCAGTCAGTTGTTCAGACCCTGGGTTTTATATATTAGGATATAATAAAAGCAGATATTCCTAGTTTTAAGCAATATATTTGAGTTCCAATTCTTATTTATTTTTTAATCTTTATTGTTGAACGTATTAAATATGCCCACTTCCCCCCCCCATTGACTTCCCTTAGCCCCCTCCTCCCCAACCCCACCCCAGGCCTTCGCCACTCTATTCTCTGTGTCCATGGGTTATGCATATCTATATATATATATAAAAGCCTAAGCAACCAAATGACTGAGCAACCAAATGACTGGTTGCTATGATGTGCACTGACAACCAGGGGGCAGATGCTCAATGTAGGAGCTGCCTCCTGGTGGTCAGTGCACTCCCACACCCAACCTCCCATGCCTGGCCAACCTCCCGTGGTCCCTCCCCCCAGCCCGCCGGCCCCAATTGGCCCCGATCGCCGGCCAGGCTGAGGAACCCTACCCATGCACGAATTCATGCACCGGGCCTCTAGTATGCACATAAATTCTTTGGTTGATCTATTCCTACCCACCTACCCTCCCCCACCTTCCCTCTAAGGTTCAAAAATCTGTTCCATGCTTATATGTCTGGATCTATTTTTGTTCATCAGTTTACATTGCTCATTAGATTCCACATATGAGTGAAATCATGTGATAATCTTTTTCTGACTGGTTTATTTCATTTAGCATAATATTCTCCAGGTCCTTCCATGCTTCCAATTCTCGTTTTTAATTGCTATTAGAGTTGATACACAAACTTCTTAAAAGAAAGAGATGTTAAAAGAAATGTGTCAAAAAACCTTAAATACTTTTAAGGTTTGATTCAAGAAAACTATGAATGAACCAGGTGAGAATGCAGTAAAGATGATGAGACAGTGATAGAAAGAATGCTAGATAACCAATGAATAGTTCTGAAAACTCCAACCAGTGGGGGAGGGGAGACTGGAAGTCTAATTTCCTCATTTAGAACCAGGACTGGAAAAGCACAGTAAGCTGCTGCTTCTGTGGTATAAAACACTAAATTATAAAATCTGCTCTATTCTAGAATTCCTTATCCCTGTCAGTTACTTCTCTGTTTAAAGGAATTATTAAAAATAAAACAAAAAGAAAAACACACCTTCAGACCCTGCTGTGGGGGAGGAAAACTTTCTTCTACTTCAAGGCTCCTTGGCTGGTCTAATAATAAAATAGACATGAGACCAAATAACAAGAGAAAATGATCAAATTTAAGAGAGAGAGAGAGAGAGAGAGAGAGAGAGAGAGAGAGAGAGAGAGAGAGAAGAAGAAGAAGAAGAAGAAGAAGAAGAAGAAGAAGAAGAAGAGATGAGAGAGAGAGAGAGCTAGAGCTAGATATAGAGCTAGAGAGAGAGAGAGATGAACCCTACATACATGAGAGAGTCAGAGACCCCTGCCATTTAGATAAGTCATTAAAAAAGTTATCACAGTAATAATTCCTATGATGGGCAAGGCTGCTAATTATTTTAAGGCTGCTAATTTTTGTTTGTTTTTTTAATAAATTTTTATTGTTCAGATTATTACAGTTGTTCCTCTTTTTTCCCCCCATAGTTCCCCTCCACCAGTTCCCACCCCACCCTTTGCCCTTCCCCCCCCCCACTGTCCTCATCCATAGGTGTATGATTTTTGTCCAGTCTCTTCCCATACCCCCAACACCCCTTTCCCCTGAGAATTGTCAGTCCACTCCCTTTCTATGCCCCTGATCCTTTTATATTCACCAGTTTATTCTGTTCATCAGACTTTTATTCACTTGATTTTTAGATTCACTTGTTATAGATATGTATTTGTTGTCACTTTGTTGTTCATAATTTTTATCTTTACCTTTTTCTTTTTCTTCCTCTTCTTAAAGAATACCCTTCAGCATTTCATATAATACTAGTTTGGCGGTGATGAATTCCTTTAGCTTTTTCTTATCTGTGAAGCTCTTTATCTGATCTTCAATTCTAAATGATAGCTTTGCTGGGTAGAGTAATCTTGATTGTAGGTTCTTGCTATTCATCACTTTGAATATTTCTTGCCACTCCCTTCTGGCCTGCATAGTTTCTGTTGAGAAATCAGCTGACAGTCATATAGGTACTCCCTTGTAGGTAACTGTTTTTCTCTTGCTGCTTTTAATATTCTCTCTTTGTCTTTTGCCCTTGGCATTTTAATTATGATGTGTCTTGGTGTGGTCCTCTTTGGATTCCTTTTGTTTGGGGTTCTCTGTGCTTCCTGGACTTGTAAGTCTACTTCTTCTTTCACCAGGTAGGGGAAGTTTTCTGTCATTATTTCTTCAAATAAGTTTTCAATATCTTGCTCTCTCTCTTCTTCTGGCACCCCCATAATTCAGATGTTGGTACGCTTGAAGTTGTCCCAGAGGCTCCTTACACTATCTTCATATTTTTGGATTCTTTTTTCTTTTTGCTTTTCCGGTTGGGTGTTTTTTGCTTCTTCATATTGCAAATCTTTGACTTGATTCTTGGGATCCTCTAGTCTACTGTTGGATCTCTGTATATTATTCTTTATTTCAGTCAGTGTATGCTTAATTTCTAGTTGATCCTTTTTCATATCCTTGAGGATCTCACTAAATTTATCAGCGGTTTCTAGAAGATTCTTGAATTACCTTATAACCGTGGTTTTGAACTCTATATCCAGTCGTTTTCTTTCCTCCATTTCTTTCATTTGTGACCTGTTTCTTTGTCTCCACATTTTGGCTGCTTCCCTGTGTTGATAGCATGGTTTTGTGTGCTAGGTGTCCTATAGGGCCCAGTGGCTCAGCCTCCCTAATTACACTGAGGTGGACACTCTTGGTGCACCCCTTTGTGGGCTGTGTGCACAGTCTTATTGTAGTTAAGCCTTGATTGTTGTTGGTATCACTGGGAGGAATTGACCTCCAGGCCAATTGGCTGTGAGGATCAGTTGTGTCTATGATGGGAGAACTTCTGTGTTAGAGACACCCTTATGGGGCAAGAGTTGCTTCAGTGGGGCCTTGGCGCTCACTGAGTCTGCCCCCTGAATGTGTCCCTTATGGATCTGAGGAGTTGTAATCTGGATGGTCCTACTCTGACCACTGGGTACATTGGCTCTTGGTTCTCCAAGAAGAGAGGCCACCCAGCAGGAGCTACAGAGAGATCTTCAGATTCCTTCTCTTTGTTTGGGGTTTGGAGGTGCCCCAGATGATGCCCAGCTGTGAAGCAATGCAAGCTGCGGTCAATCCTTGGGTTCTCTTTTAGAGGCTCTGGGGCTCTTTGACCCAGCTGCAGTATGTTAGGTTTCAGATTGCAAAGGGCCAGCCATTCATATGCAAAAGCCTCTGTGCACAGCTTGGGTGGGGTTGTAAATTGGGTGGGGCAGGGTCTCAGGAAATCACCAGGGTGGAGCAAACAGCAATGGCTGACCATCAGCCCTTCCTGGGAGAGGTCTCGCATCTCTGTGTCCCACGGCACTGTGCAGGAACAATGATCACTGCAAGGACTTCTGAGAGAAAGCCGCCCTCGAGTTCTGTCCACTGCCAGACAGTCCAGTTTCTCCCCGTATGAGTCTGGGTCCCCAGAGTCTCGCCGGGAACTGCAGTTCAGAGCAGTCGGGAGCTTGTATCTCCCTCCCAATTGAAAAAGACAACAGCATATTCAGTTGCCAGCCCTTTCCCCGCGCATGCCTCTGTACCTCTGCACTTCACTTCTGCACCTCTGCCCCTCCTCCCAGTCTCGGTGCGCTTTTCTCTTTCCTTCTAGTTGTATAATTTCCATTCAGCCAGCCTTCCTGTGGTTCTGGATGATACCCATTTTGTCTCTTAGTTGTAGTTTTGAAGTGGTTGTGCGAGGCAGCAAGTTCAGGTGTTTACCTATGACGCCATCTTGGTTTCTCCTAAGGCTGCTAATTTAAGTGCTTTAAGAATTTTCTCATTAGCCCACAGGGTCTTGATTGCCTTCAGCTCAAAATAGTTCACCTGCCAAAGTTGCACATTTGTGGAGTCCTGTTCTGAGCCCTTACCCTGGTAAGCCTTTATCCTGTATTTCTTTATCAGATGCATAGTCACCTACAGGAACTCTGATCCAATGGGATGCAAGCAAGTAAATTTTGATTATTTTGATCATCAGGAGCACAAACTTGGGAGAATATACTCATCAGTTCAGTAGACAATCTTGGTTAATCACAAGGAAGTAATTTTAACAGAGAGTTCATGTAGGAAAATTTAGTATTTGATTATAAGTGACATTTGAAATAAACAGGGAAAAGTGAATTATTCAATAAAGGGTATTAGAACAAGGAGGTGGTCACCTGGAAATTTTAAAAATAAATTCACATCATATTTCTTCAACTAAAACAAATTCCAGATTAAAACATATTTAAATGTAAACAATAAAACCATAAAGTATGCATAAAGAAAATGAAAATTTTAAAAATAATTATGGAGTGGGCAAGAGTTTTGTATTGACTCAGAACACAGAAACTATAAAAAATATATAAATTTTACTATATAAAAACAAAAATTTTGCATAACAAAGGAAAAACATGAGAAATTGAAGACAACTGATAAACAGAAAGATATCTGCAATTTATATCACAGATATTGAGATAATTTCCTTAATATATAAAGACTTTGAAATGACTCTTGCTCTGGCTGTGTGGCTTAGTTGGTTGGAGAGTCTTCTTGTACACCAAAAAAAGGTTGCAGTCAGGGCACATACCTACCTTATGGGTTTGATCCCTGTTCAAGGTGTGTACAGAAAGCAACCAATCCATCCATGTTTCTCTCTCATATGGATGTTTCTCTCTCTCTCTCTCTCTCTCTCTCTCTCTCTCTCTCTCTCTTTCTCTCTCTCTCTCTCTCCCCCACCCCTTCCTCTCTCTAAAGTCAGTAGAAGCATATCCTCGGGTAAGGATTTAAAAAAAAAAAAGGATTCTTAAACAGGTAAAATGATACCCAACCTCACTTAACTGAAGAAAATACAAAATAAAACCATAAGAAGACAATGAGATTGACAGCTATCTGTGAAGAGGCTACAGAACTTCTCAGACCTCACATGCTTACAAACCGAGATATTAACATGCAGATTTTGATTGAGAAGGTCTGGGATGGTGCCTAAGAATCTGCATTGATGACAAGCTCTAGTGATATCTATGCTGCTGGCCCACTGACAACACTTTGTGCAGCATAGGTTATTGGTGGGCATGCAAATTTATATTACCTGTCTGCAGGGCCATTTGGTAACATCTTTCAAAATAAAAAGGGCACATTCTGGTTGTTAGCAATTCCATATTAGTAATTATCCTACAACATATATGCAAAAGCACATGCAAAGAAGGAAATTTACTGCAGAATCATTAGTATTAGCAAAAAGTTAGAGTCAATATGAATATCCTTCAATAAGGGACTATTTATATATACATATATTATCCATATAATTGAATATGCAAATGAAAGGAAGACTAAGGCTGATACTGATGTGGAGAAATCACCAAGATACTTTGATTTTATAAAGCTTCAGGAAAGAAAAAACACATACATGTGTGCCTGTGTATGGATAATTGCTTTATTGAAGAGGCTGAAGACATGACGGGTTTTATCTCTCCCTATACATGTTCAAATGTGCTCTGTGTTCAGCTTCTATCTAAGACAGCTTCATAACTTTTCTAAACACGTTTGGAAAACATGTATGTGAAAACATGTATGTGCATATAGAACAGTAAAGCACTACTTGCTTCCAGTGTAACTCTTTTTCTCTCTGCTCTATCACTGCAGGCAGATGGCCACAGCTCCTTGCCCTTGGGTTGCTCAAACATGAATCTTCAGGCATCATCCTCGATATTCCCTCAAACTCCAGAAAACACACTATAAGCTCTCCAAATAAACTCCTTGAAGGCCCTCAGGTTTAAGAAGTGGTAAGGCAGAAGCTCCTATATTATTTAAGTCGCTATTCCTGGAGTCTCTGCTCCTTGCTTCATTGAAAGAAATGTAACTATAGAATAGGTGCTTTCTATGTAGACCCTAATATCAGAGGCCACAAACTGGTAGCCTCATCCATATCTGGCAGCAGAGAAGTTTGTTTTGTTTTTAAATTTTTCCAGCTTTATTGAGATATAAATGACACACAATATTACATAAATGTGTTGATATGACATATTTACAAATTGCAAAATGATCACCACCATAAATGTTACCTACCACATCCTTCCTGTCACATAGTCCCCCTTCTTTTTTTGTGGTGAAAACTTTTAAGAACTACTTTCTTAGCAACATTCAAGTATATGATACAATATTATTAGCTATAGTCACCATACTGTACATTAGATCCCCAAACTTGTTAATCTTATAATGGAAGTTTATACCCTTTGACCAATATCCCTCCATCTCCCTCACCCTCAACCTCCATCTTCTGACAACTACCACTCTTTTCCTTGTTTCTGAGTTTATCTTTTTCAGATTCCACAAGAGATATTTTGTTTGACTCTCAGAGCATTGGCCAGCATTCCCACGTTAGGTTTTACATTATCTTCCAGATTTCTAAAAATGTGAAAGATCTGACACCACAGGGGCTACATCCTCCTTTGTAGGATATGCCTGGAGCTGAGCAACAGTCACCTCTCCAGGTTCCGATGTCCCCACCATTCCCTGTTGTTTCAGATCAGCTTATTATTACACTGGAACTTGAGTCTCTTCTACCCTCCTGTTTCTTTCATTGGTGTTCATTGTAACCTCTCTACTGGCCATAGAATTAACCATGGACTGGCCCTGAGCAAAACTGCAAAACCTTCAGAGCATCCCACTACTTCTTTCTAAAATCTTTCCTCCTATTTTAACACTGCTTCCCTCCCTCCAGAGGCAGGAGGTTCATGATTTCCTATTGCTCCTGCTTCTCCTCTTTCTGGAAAGAAAGAAATGTGGTAATCTAACTTACACTCTATGATTAGTGATATAATCTGTCTTTTTGTGGGGGGAGCGGGGAAGATAGCCAGGAGATGTTTAACCTTTTCAAATGGTGAAATTCCAGCCAATTTGGCACATGAATGAATGAATGAATGAATGAGACATTTAGGTGTAGGAGACTTCTCTAGGACCCTTCAAACCACATCTTGTGGACAATTACTCCTTCCTCACTCTATGTCAGCCAGCTAAAATATCTGCCAAAACCATCTGTTTCTTTTTGCTTCTCAGGCTAGTGGCTTGCTAGGGAATCCCTGCCCTAGTCGAATATCTCTGGGAAAAATACTTATTTAATTTGTTCCTATTCTGGGATGGGGTGCCCTGTGTGTTTTAGCCAACCAGAAGCTTAATCTGTGCCAACAGTGCAATGTGGCTATAAACACCACCACCACCACCACCACCCCCCACCCCCCCCACACACACACACAGACTTAGCCACATCATCCATAGTAGAGAAAGCATAGAAAGTAATTTCTTTGACATCTTACCCCACATCTGGAGATTTGTAAAGATCATTCTGACAGTCCACATTTTGAGAAGAATGCCAAGTTTAGAGCATTCTGAGGAAAGAAACTAGGGGATAGAGAGATTAGAGCCACGCCGATATAGTAATAAGGGAAGACTAAAGAAAGACTCAATGGCTGTCTTCAAAAGTTTGAAAGGCTGTCTCCGAGAGGAAACAGGTTGCATTAGCTTTTTGTTGTGCCAAAGAACAAACTAAGACCAATGGGTAGAAGTTAAGGGATGTGAGTGGGAGGAGATTTTGGCTTAGGAAATCAATTTAACAGCTACTAGATGGAGATTAGAGGAAAATGACTTTTTCTTTCACTAAAAATATCCCAGGAGAGGCTATTTGACCATCTGTTTGAAATGCTATAGAAAAAATCCTTACAAGAGTTGGTAGCCTGATTTGATTTTGTTGGGACTCTTCATACTAAAAACCACTTTAGTATGAATTCTGCTTGTATATCATAGAAAACATATCCACAAATGAAGGATAATGTCTCTGCCTACTCTATTTGAACTTCAGTGTCATCATTTAGGCCCAATTACATCAATGTTCCTTCGAGACCCAGCATCTGTGATTTGTGCAATTTTGTCTTTCTGCCTTAGATGTGTACACTTTGTATTCTTGTTGTCAGTAAGCATGTGAAATAGATTTTCACTCAGTGGGTTTTTCTTAAGTGCTCTTGCAAAGAAAATGATGTTGCCAATTGTTTATTCCATGGATAGCCTTTTTCTGTCCCCAGAATATGGCCAATATATCTATGACTCACATTCACAAAACAGAAGGATTTTTCTGGCTTAAGCTTTTACTTCTTTTGGCCAATTGGAGAGTTCATTATAAACATTTATTGATTTGGATTCATAAACCAAATGGGGGGGAGAAACCTTGCTGTGCTGGTTGCTACGGTAACTAGCATTTCACACATGTACCCACCAGCCAGCAGTGATGGCTCAGAACAGACACCCAAAGCCTACCAATAGCTTCAAACTACATACTCTTTTTACGTTTTTAATTGTGAATCAGTGATTTCTCCCCACCATTTCCATGTGGTAGCATATTGTAATAAGGCAGAAAGTTGTTTTGTGTGTTTTTTTTATTTATTTCTATAGTTCTCTTAAGGCATTTTCCAGACAGACATGACTTCTAATCAATTTTGATTGTCAAAAATTAAAGGGATTCTACCTCAAGTTCAGCTCTGTGCCTCATGTTGAGGATGATATGATAGAAATTTGGGTTCTATTCTTTATCTTCAAGGAACATATAGCTGGAGTCCAAGAGCACAGACATAAAGTAGCAGGCAGGCAACACAAAAAAAGTGTGGTTAAATGCCAAACTCTGCAACACAGAGGATTACAGAAGCAAAACATTCTGGGTAGAGCACAGGCTACAGAAAGAGACAAAACCAGTTTGAACTGTATGGCCTTGAGTAAATTACTATTTTTCTGTAACTCACTGAAATGAGAACCATATCAGTCCATAGAGTTATTTTAAGGATTAAATAAGAGAATTATATAAAGTGCCTAGAATAATGTCAGGCCCATACAAAGCGCTCAATTAATGGGAATTATTATTTTTCATTGACATAATTTATTGAGATAAAAAATTGTGTTTTATTTTTGGCCAGGAGAAGACCCAGGTTTTATGGAATTTGAGCTTAGGCATTTTTTAGGCCCTGTTTTAAGAGCATAATAAAAACATCTGAATGCGAAATCAGGTAGTATAAGGAAGCACTATAAATTTAAAACTTAAAAAGTAGACAAAAATTTAAAAGATAACATTATTTAATTGCCCTATACATGCCTTTAGTATTTCTTACTACACTTTCTGACTCTATACTCTTTGATTGCCTCTTCATTGTAACATTTTAGATAGAGCAAGTACAAGATAACTCAGTCACTCTTTTAGTAAAATTAATTGAAATTTGTTTATTATTATTGATAATTGGGATGCATAAAACATGATTTTACATATAAATATATTTTCTGTTTATAGTACTGCTAAAAACACAGGAATTTTGACAAATTCTATTTCAGGTGACTGCCATAAAACAGGAAAAAAATGTATATTGTACAACAAGCATGTCAAACTCAAAGGCTAACATGGACTGCAAAAAACAAACAAAAGCTTCAATTTTCTAGAAACATAGGTTTATTTTTATAGAGACATGCTAAACACAAAGGGCTGAAATAAATGAGTCATCATTAACATAAAATAATAAAACATTTTAATAAAAATTAATATTTTTTCTACCAGACACTGAATAACTACACAAATTAATAAGCATAACGCAAATAAGCCTATTTTTCTTGTTCTCCGAAAGCGAAATATTTCCTGTTGCGCACACCAAACAAGTCAGTGCAAGACTACTGATGTGGCAATTGGCTGCTAAAATATTCGCTGCCAGTATTAGTGGTGAGAAATGGTGCGCTTGCGCGTAAGGCACGTAAGGGAAATGAATGCAACACGATTATAGTAATCAATCATTAGCGAATGTTGTAGTTCATTATTAATTGTATATAACAGGACATTATAAAAATTAAGTTACAAAATTTTTATTAAAACGTTTCTTAACCACTGGTTAGGCTCATATGCATGCACACAAGTCCTTGGGTTGATCTCTCCCCTTTACCCCCACCCTCACCTACCCTCCCTCTGAGGCCCAACAGTCTGATCCATGCCTCCTTGTTTCTGGGTCTGTTCTTGTTCATCAGTCTATGTTGTTCATTATTTCCCCTAGCGGGGGCATGCATGGGGAGGGGTGTGGGATGGGAATGGGGGGATGAGGACAAATATGTGATACCTTAATCAATAAAGAAATTAATAAAAAATAAAAAGAAGAAGAAGGGGGAGTCAATACAGAGAAATCTAAGTCACAGTAAATTGTCATGATACAGGAACCCCAAAAGTTATGTGTACCTAGTGGCAAAAAATGTTCCCAATGAACTTGAATAAATACCTCATCTGTCAAAAAACACAAAAACATTTCTTACATACCGTTATATTGGCTGGGCCACAAAAATATTCGTTGTGGGCCACATGTGGCCTGCTGGCCTCAAGTTTGACATGCTTCATGTACATGTATAGAGTATTTTTCAGAGAGAGCTTCTGTTTTGAGTAGGCATCCATAAAAACCAAATACTTGGCTTACATATTTCTACATTTGGTGATTGGAGGAATTTTCCACAAACTGCCTTCTGTTTCCATGCCTTTCAAACCTTGTTTCTCTTCCACCTCCCATGTGTTCCGAGTGCTAGGTACACAAGGAGACATGCATACCCTAAATGACCCGCTGGCTCTGCCCAGGAGTTAGCAGAACAGCCACTAGGCAGATTCCTAGGAACCATTCCTGTACCAGGATGGCCAGAAATAACTTAACAATACATGGAAGTGATTGCCTACCACATAAATATATTCTAAATGTAAACTAAATGTCTTTCCAACTTAACTTTCTCTCAGCTGATCACCAAAATGCCATCCATCACCACCCAACGCTAGGGGAAAGAGGGAGTTGTCTTGTCAATCGTACCTAGGTTGTCTTATTTTTGCTAATGTTGCAATGACCATGTGAATGCATTGCTAGGGTTCCTCCCAGGGACTTAGAAAGAACCAGTACATGTGAGGGGTTCTGAAACTAAATTTTATTACCTTCACTGAAATTATTTTGATTCTTTCCACTCTAGGGCAAAGAGACTTTATTCCAGATGAGAAAGAGAACATGAGCAAAGGCTCTAAAGAAATGTAGAGGACTGATAGGATTCTGGGGCAACTAGTCTGATATGAGCTGGGTCTTTATCAATAGACTTATGAGATCCATTTCTGGAGGACCTTCAAGGGCAGACAAAGAGCAAAGAGTGTAAGGCTTTTGGCAAGAGAGAGACAATATGAAAGCATTTAAAAATATTAGTTTGAATGAATACCTACTGAGCCTTAGTTATTTGTGAAAGCCCAAAGAAAAGCATGCAGATCTCATTAGGGGATAGAACTCAGTATAGCAAAAAGAGCCCAGATAATAGACTAGGAAAGTTCTAACTCCTGAAAATATGCTGTTTAAGGCCATCTGTGGGTCTAAACTACAGGTCATTCTGTCGAAATGCTCTTATGATGTGCCACTGGAGAATAATCTACTAGGCTCAAGCGCAGGGGAATATAGAAAAATTGTTCTTAGCAGGCCTCTCGGGACACTTACGCCAACTGGGATTTTAAGTCAACAAACTGTCTTGTCCTCAAAAGTTAAGATGCAAATGATAGAAGCCAGAGAGATATTCTGCTCCCCTAACCAGTCAGTCTCAGACTCATAGATCTCTCCCAGCTGCCATCAAGAGTGTCCCCACTTTCCAGGTCGGTGTGGCTCAGTGGTTAAACGTAGACCTATGAACCAGAGGTCAGGGTTTGATTCCTGCTCAGGGCACATGGCCAGGTTGTGGGTTTGATCCCCAGTGGGAGGGAGGGAGTGTGTAAGAGGCAGCTAGTTAATGATTCTTTCACATCATTGATGTTTCTATCTCTCTCTTCCTCTCTGAAATCAATAAAATCTATACTAATAAAAGGGTAATATGCAAATTGGTCACAACCCCTTCACAGTAACAACCGAACAGCAGGCTGCGTGGGGCGACCAGGCTGGCAGGGGGGACAGTGAGGGGCGACCAGGCCAGCAGGGGGGACAGTTATGGGTGATCAGGCAGGCAGGCAGGTGAGCAGTTAGGAGCCAGCGGTCCCAGATTGTGAGAGGGATGTCCAACTTCCACTTTCGACCCAATCCCTGGGATCGGGCCGAAACCAGCAGTTGGACATCCCCCGAGGGGTCCCGGATTGGAGAGGGTCCAGGCTGGGCTGAGGGGATGCCCTCCCCCATGCATGAATTTCATGCACTGGGCCTCTAGTAAAAAATAAGCTTATAGAAAAAAGAATGACCCCACTTATCTGGTGTCCCCTGAAAGCTATTGGGCAATGACAGAAGGGCCAGCCATGAAGCGCCCAGTTACTAGTACATGGGTGAGAAAAGGGGTGAGAAATATGAAATGGGCCCGCAAAAAAGGAAAGAATTAACCAGAATACTTGACTGAAAAAGCCTTGTAATGAAGGAGGGGAAAAAAGGGCCTAGAATCATATTGCTTTGAGTATTGAAAGAACTGTAACCATAGTTTGTATCTTAAGTCAGTGAAGTAGAACATATGTATTTTACATGTTAGACCAATATGCTTAGATTTTAAATTACTTACCTATTTATTCAGTATCTATTGACTAGTCTCTGTAGGCATGGCCTACTAATAATAGACAAATATGCAAATTGACCGCACCTTCGCTACGCCCAAGCCACACCCACAAGCCAAGCCACGCCCACCAACCAATCAGGACGAGTATGCAAATTACCCCAAAAAAGATGGCGGCTGATTTGCATATCAAGACAGCGTAGAAAGAAGCCAAGCGCTGCAGAAGGGAGCAAAGCTGCGGAGAAGCAAGCAAGCCGGGGGGGGGGGGGGGAGGAGAAGGGAGGAGTGGAGGAGGCGGGGCCAGGGGAGAAGGAAGGAGAGCGGGTGGGCTGGCGGAGAAGGCGGGGCGGGGGACAAGGGAGGAGAGCAGGCGGGGCAGGGTAAAGTGCAGCAGGAAACCCTATTGCAGGATTTTTCCTGCAACGGGAACGCTAGTCTATAAATAAGCATTTACCATCAGTGAGGGAGAAAGTAAGTCTCAAGATAGACATGGTTCCTACTCCAGTGAAGCTCACATTCAAGTCAGAAGGAGAACAAAAATTAAAAGATAAAAAAACAACAATTTCAGATTACGTTGCTATATAAAAATGCTGTACAAGGGTAATAAGTTAGAGTTTGTAGCATAGGGGAATGGGGCACAGCTATGTTACCTTGTATGACCAGGAAAGGCCTCTGTGGAACAGAATGAATGAGCTGCAAGATAATAAGTCAGCCATCCAGACACCTGGGGCAAAGCATGTCTGGAGGAAAGAACTCCAAGGACAAGATCCCTGAGGCTGGAAGAGCAGAATGAAGAAGAGAGTGACTGAGTAGAGAGGGCAAAGGGAGTGCTTACAGCACGAGGGCACCGAGGTGAATAGACAGCGCCATCAGATCATTTACAATCTAGTAGCCATGGTAACCTATTTGGATTTTATCTGAATACAATAGGGAGCCATTGAAGGGTTTTGAGCAGAGGAGTGATATGATCTGATTGATGTTCTTAAAAGATGATTCAGGCTATGAGGTGGAGAATGGACTGTAGGGATCAGGAGTAGAAGAAGGACAACAGTTAGAATGAGGACAACAGAATGAGGAGCCATCAAATCGGGGTGTGATAGTGACTTGGCCTAGGCTGGCGTGGTAGAGTCCTTGCATGAATGGCTCCAATTAATAGCCGTCTGGAATGGCAAGCCCTTTGGTCTACAATTTATAATCCCCTTCCATTCTGACTCTGGGCTTTGAGCAATGAGATGCAAGCACAGGCTTGCACAGGGCTTGCTCTCCAGCACAATTAGTCCTGCTTGTTCTTGGAGCCCTGCCATGCCATGAGAATGGACCAGGGCTAAGTGCCTACTGGAGGGGAAGAGACCATATGGAGCAGAGGTGTATTGTCCCAGCTGAGGTCATCCAAGAAAGCCAGTCCCTAACTATTAGTGTAGATGCATGAGCAAGCCCAGCTGAGCTCAATGAAGCCCAGTACTGATCAGTAGAAATGTCCAGACAAACCAAGAACAGGTAAGAAATAAGACCTGGTTGTTGCTTAAAGCCACTACTGTACATTTTTACAGTGCTTATTGTTTGTGTTAAACAACCAATCTACATGCCAAGGAAGAGAGAAAGAAAGGAAAAGAGAGAGAGAGAGAGAGAGAGAGAGAGAGAGAGAGAGAGAGAGAGAGAGAGAGAAATTTGGATTTGAAATATATTTGGAAGTAGGGAGGGCAGAATTGCTCACAATTGAAATAGTTGTCCACCATCAAATACATGTAATTGACTTATCAGAATAGTTTAAATCTAGCAAAAAAGATAATATATTCTATGATTCTAATAAATGGCACATTTTTAGTCACAGTGTTTCCATCAATTCTGGAAGTCCAGATGAAGGTGGAACTGAGGACACCATCATCATAGAGCAAATATTTGAGGATTTAATGGGGCAGAAACCATAGAAGGGGAGGCAGAGAGAAAAGGGCCCAGCTTTTCTAAAAGGGACCACACCATTGTGACAGGGGTGCATTAAAAATGTAATTCCTAGAAATTTGACTGTGGTTCCAAAAAAGACTTGGATCCAGTATTGTCCCAAATAACTTATTCAAGAAAATTAAAAAACTTGAACCAAAACAAAAAACAAAAAACACACCCTAGAATTTGAGACTTAACTTCATTTGTTGTCTGGGGAAAAATGATATTTTTGTATTCAGTTTGATCCCTGTTTTCTAGATCAGTATGTGCCAGCCATGAGCCTGATAGGTAGAAGCTGGGATTAAGAGTCAAGAATTCCCGACACTAGTACCAGTTTTTCTGGGGAAATCGCTAGCTCCTCTTGTGTCTGAACATCGAGTTTCCCAGGAAAGAGACTCTGAGGTAGACATTTGCTAGCAGGAAGTTTACTGGCGAGTGCTCTCAGAAACAATACCTGTTGGGAAAGGGAAGAAAGCCAGATGGACAGAAATTTCCCTCGCTGGAGAGATTAACCTGGTAATGAAGGTGCTGGTCAATCTCATTGAACCACTGAAGCTTCAATGGTTCTTCCAAGATGCCCCTCACTTATACAAGGGTGGCCTGTACTGACTCCAAACCAACAAGTCAGTGAATGCTGGCTGCCTCTGGAGAGGAGAGGAACCGTGGGTGAGGCGGCTCCTTTCCGCTGACAGCATCAATCACGGGGGAAGAACTCGGGTGTAACCCTCACAGGCAACACCCCCAGCATCTGGGGAACAACTGCCTGGGTCCTGAGAGAGGGGAATCTGCATGGTAACAACAGTATCCACTACAACCTGTCCAGCAAGGGCAAAGATATTTTTTTCCTCCATCATCACCGAGGGGGAAGAAACAGACATTAATCCAGGATGTGACCATTGACAATGCCTTTCTTTTTTTAATCCTCACCAAAGAATATGTTTACATTGATTTGAGAGAGAAAGAGACAGAGATAGAATAGAGATAGAAATACATACATAGAGAGAGTGGAAGGGTGAGAGAGAGAGAGAGAGAGAAACATCAATGTGAGAAACATCAGTTGGCTGTCTCCCACACGCACCCCAACCCAACCAGGGATGGACCCTCAACCTAGGTATGTGCCCTGACCAGGAGTCAAACCTGCCACCTTTTTGGTGTATGGGACAATGCTCCAACCAACTGAGCTACCCAGCCAGAGCAACAATGCCTTTCTACCACCATAATGAGTTAGTGCCAGGCCACAGTGAGTTGAAAAAGTGGGAGATGAGGAAGGCAAGGCAGAAAATATAAAATTTGATAAGCAAGGTAGTGAAGAGGAGAAAAGCTGGTAGTGACCACGAAATAAAGAAGAGATGCAGATTTTTTTAAAAAAAATAATAGTTGGGATTAAAGTGTGTTAGTAGAATGAGGAAATAATTAAATAAGGATATTGAAAATACAAGAGTTTTCATGTGTCTACATGCTCAATGTCACTAATTATCCGAGAGATGCAAATCAAAACAACAATGCGGTACCATCTCACACCTGTCAGAATGGCTATCATCAACAAATCAACAAACGACAAGTGTTGGCGAGGATGCGGAGAAAAAGGAACCCTCGTGCACTGCTGGTGGGAATGCAGACTGGTGCAGCCACTATGGAGAACAGTATGGAGTTTCCTCAAAAAACTGAAAATGGAACTCCCATTTGACCCAGTAATCCCACTCCTGGGAATATATCCGAAGAAACTAGAAACACCAATCAGAAAGGATATATGCACCCCTATGTTCATAGCAGCACAATTCACCATAGCTAAGATTTGGAAACAGCCTAGGTGCCCGTCAGCAGATGACTGGATCAGAAAACTGTGGTACATCTACACAATGGAATACTATGCTGCCATAAAAAAGAAGGAATTCTCATCATTTGCAGCAACCTGGATGGAATTGGAGAACATTATGTTAAGTGAAATAAGTCAGTCAATGAAAGAAAAATACCACATGATCTCACTCATTTATGGATAATAAAGAACATTATAAACTTGAACAAAAAGATAGATACAGAGACAGTAAAGCATCAAACAGACTGTCAAATTACAGGGGGAAGGTTAGGGAGAGGTGGGGGAGATAAGAGATCAAACAAAGGACTTGTATGCATGCATATAAGCATAACCAATGGATGCAAAACTCTGGGGGGTGAGGGCATATATGGGAGTGGGGTGGGGGGGCAATGGTAAGATATGTACACATATAATACCTTAATAAAAAATTTGAAAATATATATATATAAAAAAAAGAAAATACAAGAGTATTGCTCAGTGGTTGGAGTGTCTGCCCACAGACCTAAGGGTCTCTGGTTTGATTCCTGGTCAAGGGCACATACCTTGGTTGCAGGCTTGATCTCCAGCTGAGGTTTAAAAAATGTCCGAAGGTGAGAATTTTTTTTTAAAGTACCAAGAAAGAGAGACATTTTAGAATTGAGAGTCCATGTAAAGATGAGCATTGGCGGGGACAGGGAAATAACTTCCGGAGGGGAAAAAGAGAAGGTGGCTGTAGAGAGAGTGAAGGGAGAAAACTTGAAGGAATTCATGACCTTTATTATCTTGGTAAAGCAGGCGTCTAAGTCTTCTGCTAAGAGTAACAGGCTCAGGGTTTGACGTAGGAATGATGTTCTCAATTACTCTTTAGGGAAATGGGTAAATTTGCTGGGCAGGGATCAGAAACAAGTAGAAGCTTGAAATTATACATCGGTGTGCTGCCAGTCCTGATCTAGTTTTTGGTTTAGGCCTCACTTTTGGTTTGGGATTTTCCCCCCAGTACTATTTCTCACCTCAGAGACAGGAAAGAAAGAACTGAATGGTACTGTTCTCATCCTAGATAAGGAATTGACTGAATTGGCTGATGTAGAAAGGGAAAACTGTGGGTGGTGATGAGAACTTGCTTGGAATCATTAATCTTGAAGCCTAGGACAGCTAAGGAGGAAAGGACAGCCAGGAGTGGCGCTGGTCAACTTTGATAATTGTAAGGGCCCAGAATAAGAAGGGGTTTACTGGACATGAAAGAGCTTTGGAATGGCAGCCGTATCAGGTGGCTGCTGAAGTGAGGTGAATTCTATCTTGGGCCTTGGCAGCAAGCAATGATGTGAGGGCTCAAGTCTTTCTGGTTTTGCCTGCCCTCCTGCCTAAGAAGCCAGTAGCCACCCTGACCCATCAGGGCTTGAGTCTGACAGTCACATCTCTAACACCCTCTGACTCTCATGTCTCATTGATCCTTTGACCTTTGCTTAATGTTGGGCCCCCTATTCTCTGTTGTTGCCACTATGAGAAGATTACTTATCATACCTTTCTAGATCCTAGTGGGAAAGCATGGCTTCTTGGTAAAATGTTGCTGGGGAAACTAGCCTTTCTTTTGTGGCATCTGCTGCTATCCCTCTTAACACTGAACCCTTTCTTCCTAGTTACGAGGAGGAAATGCTCTATGGCAGAACTGATTTTATACCAAGACAAAATTGTATGTGTCCATATAAATACTTTTCATATGGGATGTGCCCATATACTAGTACAATAATGAGTTTGTGTTTAAGTAAACTTGGAGACAATAACAAGACCTATGTTTCAGACTGCATGTATGGACATACGAACCAAGCCTATGAAGAATTCATTTGAGATTGTGAAATACTTCAGTTCTATGAGATGGCATGAGGCCCAAGGTGATCTTTATTTAAATGGCATTAAACAGGGTGCCATGAGAACTGCTGTAGGTTTGGAGGGACAATAGCGGAAACCAGAGATGGATGAGACCATTGATGTCATTCCGCACTGAGGCTCCTTGGCAGAGAAGCGTGCCCTTTGCCTGTGCTTGCCTCTGCTTTTCCCAGGTCAGTTATACCAGATGCAGGAAACCAGGCTGCCAGAAGCTCCTCGGGAGTTTCACCTTTTCAGAGTTGACTAAGACCTTTGGCCCTGTTTCACTTAGATTAATTTTGTCACCGCCTTCTGGATATATCACCACATGAAATTCCTGAGTGTATCTCCTGCTTGTCATGAATTAGACTTCAAAATGCCTTCAAGAGAAGAGGGAGAGGGAACACACTTCCCTGTAAAGAAGCTTTGGACCAAATGACATCCCTCCTCCCCCCATGACCAGTTCACTATTGACCTAAACCACAAACAAGCACAGAGCCCTCCCCATTTGCCTGAAGGACCATGAAAGCAAGCATCGCAGGCTCGGTAGGTAGCTCAACAGGAGATGCCTATAAATAAGTAATTCACTCCCAGGTCCAATTTCTTTTGTTGAGTTTGTGTCCAAACGCCACCTTGTTGTTTTATTAATGCAGGTGTCTCATTTCCATTCTCAGTTTCAAAGCTGATGGCATCGGAAAAAAACAAAAACAAAAACCCTGCATCTGTTACTGGGCCAAAGTCCACCAGAGTACCCAGGAAAAGTGTGTTACTTTGGTATATTAAGAGAAAAAAGGTATCTTGGCATTGTCTCTAGTTTGATTGTTTAGGGTCCATATTTTCCTATCCTACCATTGTTTGTTTGCCTCTGTATTGTCTTATAATGATAAGGCTGCTTGTGTGTAAAGTGAACGTTATCAATCTGTATGATCAGCTTGTAAGGGAAAATTGGCTCTCATTCTCTAAGATGGATCATTAAAATGAGGCCCAGACATGCCTGAGTGATGGTAGAGGAGCTCAAGGAGAATGTCTACTCATATGTGAATACCTAGGCTTAACTTAGCTAAGGACCTGAAATAAATTCATGGAGGCTCAGAACTAGATAAAAACTTAGAGCTGATCTAGTCAATCTTCTGCTATAGCCAACACTAACCTGAACAGGGGGAAAAGACAAGGGTAAAGTCCAGTCCTCCTGGCCCCTGCTGTTGATTCTATAACCTGAGGTTCTTAAATAGAACTACCTAATCCTAGTAAATATAACTTCATGTGCCAAGAAATACTCAAAACCATAGCATAACTATACTTCTTCTTCCTGAATCTTGAATATTACCTTAAGATAAGTGAGTTAAAACACATTTTTTATTTTAAAAAAACAAACATTTATTTATTTTGCAGGAAAAAACAAAATTCTCAAAGGAATTTATGCTTGGGGCAGCCAGGTCTATGTGTTGCCACTGCTGAGGGTTCCTCTTGAACTGGTTTGAGAAGCACTACTTTACCTCACACTGTCTCTAATGCCCAGAAAATCCCTCTGTGAACCACTTTGGCTAATTTCTCTTTTGTCCTGGACATTTCCTCTGTTCTATCTCTACGTTAGCAAGTACAATTGACTCAATCCCATATGTACTAAAATTACTTTGTTTCCTTCATGGATAAAGGAAGAAACATGGTTTCAAGGTCTTAAAACATTGAAATTTGAATCATTTTTATGTCTTTTCTGCCATATTCTTTTTGAACTATAGGTCCAATGTAGCAATGTTAAACCTGGGAAGGAATTAACTTCTCTCTCTCTCTCTCTCTCTCTCTCCCCCTCTCTCTCTCTCTCTCTCTCTCTCTCTGTTACCCAAATCCATATCTAATTATTTTCTTTAATTCCAATTTAATATTGCTCCTATTTTTAAAAAGTAAACATAATTTTTCCCCTTCACTTAATTACCTCCTGTCCTGCAAAGAACTTGCTCTTAGAGTTCAATTAAAGCACCTGTGGTATGAAGCATCTGCTTTCTTTTCTTTTTATATATTTACTAGAGGCCCGGTGCACGAAATTCGTGCACGGAGGGGGTTTGTCCCTCAGCCCAGCCTGTACCCTCTCCAATATGGGACCCCTCGAGGGATGTCCGACTGCCTATTTAGGCCCGATCCCAGTGGGCAGTCAGATCCCTAAACGGGTAGTCGGACATCCCTCTCACAATCCAGGACTGCTGGCTCCCAACTGCTTGCCTGCCTGCCTTCCTGATTGCCCCTAACCGCTTCTGCCTGCCAGCCTGATCACCCCCTAACCACTCTGCTGCCAGCCTGTTTGCCCCCAACTTCCCTCCTCTGCCGGCCTGGTCACCCCTAACTGCCCTCTCCTGCAGGGTTGATCACTTCCAACTGCCCTCCCTTGCAAGCCTGGTCCCTCTCAACTGCCCTCCCTTGCAGGCTGGGTGCCTCCCAACTGCCCTCTCCTGCTGGCCATCTTGTGGTGGCCATCTTGTGTCCACATGGGGGCAGGATCTTTGACCACATGGGGGCAGCTATATTGTGTGTTGCAGTGATGATCAATCTGCATATTACTCTTTTATTAGATTGGATAGAGGCCTGGTACAGGGGTGGAGGCCTGCTGGTTTTCCCTGAATCAGGTGGGGGTTCCCGGATCAGGTGGGGGTTCCCTTGGGGTGTGGGGCGGCCTGAGCAAGGGGCCTGTGGTGGTTTGCAGGCCGGCCACGCCCCCTGGCAACCCAAGCGGAGGCCCTGGTATCTGGAATTTATTTTCCTTCTACAATTGAAACTTTGTAGCCTGGAGCGGAGTCAAGCCTGGGGCTCCCTCCGCGGCCGGCAGCCATTTGTGTTGGGGTTATAATTGAAACTTTGTTGCCTTAAGCGGGTGGACTCGGCCAGGGTGTGCGGAAAGCTTTGCTTCCCCTGTTGCCGGCGGCAACCCTGGCCTGCTCTCTCAAGCTCCATTCTGCCGCCATTTGTTTGAATTTGTTTACCTTCTATAATTGAAACTTTGTAGCTTGAATGGAGGCTTAGGCTTGGCCAGGGCAGGCGGAAAGCTTGGCTTCCTCTGTTACCTAGGAAACCTTGCTCTCTGTGGCTGTAGCCATCTTGGTTTGGGTTAATTTGCATACTCGCTCTGATTGGATGTTGGGTGTGGCTTGTGGGTGTGTCGGAGGTATGGTCAATTTGCATATTTGTCTATTATTAGATAGGATTTAAATTCTTTATTATTGAAAGTATTACATATGTCTCCTTTTTCTCCCATTGACCTCTCCCCAGCTGCTCCCATCACCCAGCACATGCCCTCACCCCCCTAATGTCTGTGTCCATTGGTTATGCTTATATGCATGCATACAAGTCCTTTGGTTGATCTCTTACTCCCCTCCCCCCCCCACCCCGCCACCCTCCTCTCTCCTCTGCCTTCCCTCTGAGGTTTGACGGTCTGTTCAATATAAAGCATCTGTTTTCTGGAAGTATGAATGAACTGAGAGTGTTTGAACACTTTTTCTACCTCTTACCAAGTCCCTTTAGATTTAGTTAGAGCAACAGCTAGAATTATTTAGGTATTCCTGATTCATTTTTATCCAGAGAAATAGGGTTACAAAAATTCTTCTGTATAGGTCTTTTGTATAGGTCTTTTTCCACAGTTACCTTGTGGTGTATTGCAGTGATGGCTCAAATTCTTCATTCCTTCTTATAACTGTGCACTTTTCCAGATGTCTTCACAGTCCTCCCTATCATGTGGGAGAACATACTTCCCTGTTCTTTGATTAGGAGTTTAGTCATGTGATTTGCTTTGGCCAATGGGATCTTGACAGATGTGGTATGAGCAGAAGCTTAAAAGATGCTCTCATGTGTCTCCTTGCTCTCTTGTGCCTCTGCCATTACCACAAGAAGAGCATTTTCAGTTTAGCCTGTTAAACCCAAGAGGATGAGAAACATTGGAATACAGCCAACCCCAGTCAGCTCCAGATGTCTACATGAGTCCAGTCTAAACCAGCAATTGGTTGCTTTACTTGAGAACTTTGAAGATATCATCTTCCTGGCTCCTGGCTTTCACTCTTTTGTTGAAAATTCAACTGTTACTGTTATTGTTTCCCTCTGGTTCCTTGTAATATTGTTTTTTCTTGCTTGCTTTTTTGCAGTGCTCTGTGATATGCTTGGATATGGTTTTCTTTATATTTATCCTTCCTGAAATTTTTAAGTGTTTCTTAAATTTGTAGCTTGATGTCTCTCAGTGATTTAAAAAAAATATCAGCCATTATCTCATCATATATTGCTTCTGCCCATTGTCTTTCTTCCTTTTCTATAACTTCAATAATACATATGTTGATGTTATCACTCTACACCCTATGTCTCATATTCTTTTTGTGTTTTCCACTTTTGTAAATGATATTGCTCTGGGATTTAATGGATATTTTCTTTTGATTTATCTTCCACTTATTAATTCTCTTTTTATCTAAGTCTAACCTGATAATAAAATTATCCATCGATTTGTTAATATCAGCTATTATGCTTTTTACTTCTGAAGTTATCATTTGGTTCTTTGTATGTTTTCACTTCATCTGTCAAAATTCTCATCTGCTTTGTAAAAATTTCCTGAATATTATTTAATATTTTATCTGATATGTTTCTATTTTTATTGCTTCTCTGTGTTTTTAGCATGTTATATTGTCTCCTTACGTGATTGGTTAATTTTTATTAAGTGCAGAACATTACATTTAAATAATGGTAAAGATGATCTTAGGTTTCAGATCATGTTATATTCCTCCAGAGAGATGCATATTTACTTCAAACAGGCTAGGCTAAGGCATTAGCAATCCGACATCACCTTAACCCAATCAAATACTAGTCTATTTCTGGTTTACTCATTCTCCTAAGATATAGTTCTTCAGGGTGCCAACACAAAGCCTACCTGAGAGTAAGCAGGCTATTGCCCATTCTTGACAGGCCATTATCTCCATTTTTTATTTTTTTGTGTCCTTTTAGATTTATGAGTCAGTGGGGAGCTTTTCTCAGATTCTCAGCTGCCTCTTCAGCAATTAACAGATACCTTGAAGTCAAAGTAGTCACGAATATTGATTTCAACTCTCTGGGTTTCCTTTTTCTTCCAGATTTTGGCCCTATAATTCTTCAAAGTCTTAGTATCTATCTTATATTTTCAAACAGATTTCCTAATATTTTGTATTTTCACTCAGTGATAGAAAATGAGAAAAATTATATCAGAAAGGATATTAAGCTGTTTCATAAATGTTGAAAACCAGAAAACAATGAAATGACATTTTTCAAGTAATAAAAGAAAATAACTGCCAACCTAAAGTTTTATATCTGTAAAACAATTTTTTTTTTCAGAATGAAAAATGAAACAAATAGATTTCCAGATAAATGCAAATGCAGGTGATTTGTCACCAGAAAACCCATAATAAAAGAAATACTGAGATCCAGCAGTTCCATTCCTAGTATTTACAAAAAGAAAACAAAACCACTAACTTGTAGAGAAACATACACCTCCATGTTTATAGCAGTATTCTTTACAATACACAAGATATGGGAAAGAACCTAAGTGTTCATCAGTGGTTGAATGGATAAAGAAAATCTGATTTATTCATATATGAATATTATTCAACCATGTAAAAGAAAGGAATCTTTTTTTTTTTTTTTTTGCCTTTTGTGACAACATGGATAAACCCTGAGGGCATTATGAAATAAGTCAGACAGAGAAAGATAAATACAGTATGATCTCATATACACAGAGAACAAATTGATGGGGGCAGGCAAAATGGGTAAAGGATGTCAAAAAGAATAAACTTCCAGTTATAAAATAAACAAGTTATGAGGATTTAACAAAGAGCATAGTGACCATCCTATATAATAAAAGGCTAATATGCAAATCAACCTAATGGCGGAACGACTGGTTGCTATGACATGCACTGACCACCAGAGGGCAGATGCTCGACGCAGGAGCTGCCCCCTGGTGGTCAGTGCACTCCCACAGTGGGAGCACCACTCAGCCAGAAGCACTGAGCCGGCACATGGCTGGTGAGCACAGTGGCGGTGGTGGGAGCCTCTCCCGCCTCCATGGCAGCTGAACAACCCCTGAAGGCTCCTGGACTGTGAGAGAGTGCAGGCCAGACTAAGGGACCCTTCCCCCACCAAGTGCACAAATTTTGTGCATCAGGCCTCTAGTAGTTAATAATACTGTGTTGTATATTTCAAGTTGCTAAGAGAGTAGATCTTACTAATTCTTTCCACAAGAGAAAGAAAAAATTGTAATTATGTATACATAATTTAGAATATTAATTAAACTTACAGTAGTGATTATTTCAAAATAATGAGTCATTATGTTATAATGAAACTATTATAATGTTATATGTCAATTAAACCTCAATTTTAAAAATAAAAGAAATACTAAAGAAAATTCTTTAGGTGGAAGGAAAAGGATATGGATACACATAAATGCAAGTAGAAATGAAGAGCAACTACTCAATTAAAAATATTTTCAAACTGGATTAAAATAAATGAAATCCAACTATATGCTACTTATAAGTGACATACTCTAAATATAAGAACAAAGAGAAGTTAGATATAAAATATGTAGAAAGCAATACCATAAAACACTAAGCAAAAGAGTGCTGGTATAGTTATACCAGTATCTGGTAATGTAGACTTTAAGGTAAGAAATATTGATAGAAATAAGCAGAAACAAAAATATATAATAATTGTAAATGTCTATATATTTAATAACAAAATTTCAAAACATATAAAGACAATTTGACAGAAATAAGGGGAAAATAGACAAATCATAATGAGAAAATTTAACCCCCTTTCTCAGTAACTGAAAGATCAAGCAGAAAAAATATCATTAAGGATATAGAAAGGCTGAAAAACATGATTAACATACTTGAATCATTTGATATACTAGTATAGAGCACTACAGCCCACAACAGCTGAACACATATTCATGTGTATATTCAAATGGTATCCAGAACATCAATCAAGATTAGCCATCTGCTGCCCAGCTGGTGTGGCTCAGTGGTAGAGCATTGACCTATGAACCAGGAGATCACAGTTCAATTCCAGGTCAGGGCAGAAGCCCAGGTTGCGGGCTCGATCCCCAGTGGGGGGTCACGCAGGAGGCAACTTTTTGGTGATTCTATTATCACTGATATTTCTATCTCTCTCTCCCTGAAATCAATAAAAAGTATATATTTTTTTAAATTAGCCATTTGCTGATTCATAAATCAGGTCTCATCAAAATCCAGAGATCTTAATCATTCAGGGTATCTTCTCTTACCACAATGGGATTAAGCTAGGAGATAGTAAAAATATGACTTTAAATGTTTCAATAATTGGAAATTAATTTCAAAATTTGAAAATTCACCAATATAATTTATGATGTTAACAGAAAAGAGAGAAAATGATTTAATTATCTTGATAGCTGCAGAAAAACATCAGTAAAATTCAATGCAGGATTCTTTAAATAAACAAAAACAAAAAAATATCTGCTTGAGATAATAAAGAAAAATTACAAAAACCACAGCAAATATATACTTAAATAATAAAATAATGAATATGTTTCCTCTGCGATCAGGATAGAGACACAGATTCCTTCTAGAAACACCTATTTATCATTGTATTTGTTTCCTAACCAGTGCAATAGGAAAGAAAGAAAGAGTTTAAATTACCACACTAATAATCAATTCAAACAAAAAGTATTAATAGATGTTAAAATCATTGGGTAAAAGATTGTTGGAAGACAAAATATTACACATTGTCAAAGCATTGACTCACAGATTCATTTCTTAATTATAAAAGAAAAGGAATAGTTTACAGTGGAGAAATCTGGCAAACACCGCCTTAGCCAAGTGATCAGAATTAATATCACCAAAAATAAGTAAAAAATGACATCATGTGCCTCCTGTTGTGATGCCTGAGCAACACATATCTATATACTACTATATAAAAGCCTAAGCGACCGTTTGACCGTTTGACAGGTAGCTGTGATGCTCACTGATCACCAGGGGCAGATACTCAACACACAGGCATGGAAACATGGAACAGACTGATGAATCTCAGAGGGAAGAGGGAAGAGGGGACAATGAGAAGGGATTAACCAAAGATCTTATATGCATACTAGAGGTCCAGTACACAGATTCTTGCACCGGTGGGGTCCCTCGGCCTGGCCTGCAGGGATTGGGCCGAAATCGGCAGTCTGACATCCCCTGAGGGGTTCCAGATTGTGAGAGGGCACAGGCCAGGCCGAGGGACACTACTAGGGCATGAATCTATGCACCGGGCCTCTAGTTATCACATGAAAGTATTTTGCCAAAAATGTTGATTCTGAATATAAGCATCAGGAATCCATTAGATAAATCCATATTGAATGATATTCTGCTTAACAAATGGTCTTTAAAATTGCAAACATCATGAAAAATGAAAAATAAAAGGTTGAGAAACTGTTCTAAAGAATTTAGAGGTGAAGTGTCATAATGTATGTAACTTAACTCCAATGATTCAGCAAAATATATGCACATAGATTCTCTCTCTCTCTCTCTCTCTCTCTCTCTCTCTCTAAAGAAAGAAAGAAAAGAGCGTGTGTACCGAAAAAAAATTGTCAAAATATAACAATTGAAGCACATAAGCCAAAGGTCAGCAAACTACAACCCACAGATCAAAGCAGGCTGAAACCTGCTTTACAAATAAAATTTTATTGGACCACAGCCATGCTTATTCATTTACACATTGTGTATAGTGGCTTTCACTATATAATGGCAGTATTGAATAGTTGCAACAGAGACTCTCTGACTCACAAAGCCTAAAATATTTACTATTTGGCCTTTTACAGTAAAAATGTGTCAACCCCTGTTTTAAAAGATTGCATAGAAAATATTTTTATAACTTTGGAGTAGTCAAATTTTTTTTAAAGAGGACACAAAAATACTAACCATAAATTGGCTTACATTAAAATTAAGAACTTCTGTTCATCAAAAGATAGCAATAAAAGAGAGAACAAAGCTGGAGAAGATATTTATAATACATACATACAGCAAAGGACATGTGCCTAGTATATATAAAGAACTCCCTAGGAGGCAGTCTCAAAGATGGTTCCCCGTAATCCCTCACTCCTGGTGTTCATGGCCTCGTGTAATCTTCCATTCTGGACTCTGGACCGCTTTCATTGCTCACTTCTAACAAATAGAATATGGAAGAAGTAATGGATGTCATTATTGCAATTTAAAAAAATAGTGGTTTTCATCTTATGTTCTCTCTCTACTCCCTCCCTCTGTCAGTCTGTCTGTCTGTCTCTCTCTCATGTGTTTGCTCACTCACTGGAAGAGAATCCAGCTGCCATATTGTGAACAACACTGTGGAGAGATCAACAGCCCATGAGGAACTGACATCTGCCAACAATCACATGAGTGAGCTTGGAAGCAGATTTTCCATCAGTCAAGTTTGAGATGATTGTAGCCCTGACCAAAGCTTAATTACAACCTCAGGAAAGATCATGAGCCAGAAATACCCAACTAAGTGGCACCCAGCTTCTTGACCCTCATAAACTATGAGATAATGAATGTTGTTTTAAACTAGCAAGTTTTGGGGAAATTTGTTATGCAGCGATAAGTAATTAATATATATTCCAACAAATGAATAAGAAAAAGTGAATCCAATAAAAGAATGGGGAAAAATGGATAAAACATTTTCAAAAGAGAATTTCCAATAAATAATCAAGAAAATGTAGTTAAAGCCATAAAGAGTTATCACTATTCACCAGTATAGATGCTATTTTAAAAGACTAATTATACCAATGTTGGTGAGGATGTGGACTTACTAGAACTCTTATATACTGCTGGTGGGAGTGTTGATTGGTGCAACCACTCTGGAAACTGCTTGGCAGTGTCTACTGAAGCTAAACATATAATACTTTATGACTCCTAGTTAAATGCATTCATAACCATTGGAAGTACACACACACACACACACACACACACACACACACACTCACTCACTCACACTTCACACCCTGAATTCAGCAAAAAGACAATACATTTACCAAAAACTCAACATTCTAGGCTACAAAGGAAGCTTCAATAAATCCCAAAGAATTAACATAAACAGATTATCTGACAGGTTCTCTAATCACAATGCAATATAAATAGAATTCAAGAATAAAAAGATAGACATCTCCCCCCCTACATGTTTGTAACAAAAGAGAAAAAAGAAATATTTAATTCATTGGTCAAGAATAAATCAAACATAAATTAGATATTTTAAAGTGAATGATGCAATTAAGATGGAACTTAGAGGAAAGTTCATCATCTTAAATGCATTTATTAAAAAAGAAAAAAGATTTATATTCAATAACCTAAGTACTCAATAGAAGTTTGAAAAAAGATTAGGAGAGTAAAACCAATATAAATAGAAGGAAAAATATAACTTACAATCCAAATTTAATTAAAAAGGAAATAAGAGCAGTTAATCATGACTAATTAATCCAGTTTAATTAATTAAATGTAGTAACTTCATACTACTCCTGAACCACACAAAGATCTTAAAATTCTGAATTATTCTTGTCCTTTCCATTTTCCACATTGTTATCTAGTATGTTGTTTCCATCTTGCTAACAGCCAAATCCCCAATGAATCAATGCTTACTTAGAAATCAATGTTACAAATTTATTTGCTTACAATTGCTTCTTGCATTAAACATTTTCCTTTTGCATTCAATCTTATTCTTACTGAAATACATTTTCAGTAGTTATTTAATCTCTGCCTGTACACTCAGTCTTTCTGTGTGTGTACCTGAACATGTCTTCATTTCAGCCTTGGTTTTGGATGATAGTTTAGTTGGGAATAGAATTCTATTATTTCCCCCAGTCTTCTAACTTCTATTTTTGCTCATGAAGAGTCTGCTACTAGTCTAATTACTATATCTTTATCAAGAGTCTCTTCATAACAAGTACATTGAGAGAACAGAGTGATAGGGTACAAGTAGAAAATTACTTTATCAGTCTCCTCTTGGTCATTCAAACCCACTCTGTGGAGCCAGTTTTTTCCATACTCCTCAGATGAAATCCCAAGAAGGTACCATGACTTTTTTCATCATTTTTAATTAATGAGATTTCCTGTTTACTCTCAATTAATAAAATAGACAGTCAATTTCAGTAAATAAAATGTCCCTTCTTATGTGCTAGTAAATGATTGGAAATTTATTAAAAGTTAGAGCCCTTCAACTAGGGCCTGCTTCACACTAGAAGCTTGCAGAAGGAAAGGAATGGGGCAACCATTCTATTTTTCTTCCTAATACTTCTCTAATTCTTGTCCCTGCTTCTTGATTTCTAGACCTTTGGGGTGGAGTGGGGGGGCCCAGTGCTAGTTTGCTGGGAAAGGAGAAGAGTCTAGCAGGAAATGTTTCACTTTATTGATTGTGAATGATCTGGTTTGCATGCTTTCTGGGATTTTTGAATTTCAATGGTGATTCTTTTAGGGGGCAGTTTGGGGTTTTGAGCCCCCCAGTGAGACTCCACATTGCATTTCTGATGGAGGCAATACACTAGTTAACTTCTTGCAACCTGCCCTACTGTGCTGCCCCTGGCAACTTATCACATAGTCTTTTGTTGCTGGGTTTCCCTCAACTGGCACGTTTCCATCTTGTGCAGGTTCCCTTCAAAATAATTCCCGTTCAAGAGTCCACAGTACCTACTAGCCCTAGGAAACAATATGTGTTTCCCAAGCCAAATATCAAAAGTGTTGCAACTACCACTTCCTTTTTGCCTCATCTGGCCCTGTAAGTGGTTACATTCAAAGCCTTTCATCTGCACCAAGGCTTCTTGACACTGAATGAAAAAAAAAACAAAAAAAAACACTAATTTTTGCAAATTCTTGGGGACAGTATGTGACCCTCTCAAAGCCCCTTTAGTAGACTTAGGACGAGTGTGCTTCTCCTCTCCCATCCACCCCACACTCAAATGCAAGGAGTGGAAAATGTCACCACCTTTCACCAACTTTTCCTGAGAAATGCTCTCCTGGTTTCTTTGACTCAAACCTTTATATTCTTAAAGTGGGTTTGAGCTGTGTCATGGTTTTTAACACTCCCTTCCTACATCCTGCATCGGTAGTTCAGTACCTCTCTTTGCAATAAGGGAGTACTTGCTCCTTACTATTTTGTTATTGGCCTTAAGTGGCCTCTGCAGAAATTGAGACAGAAAGAGTCCCATTAGAACATTTTATTACAAATACTTTCTATCTGTCTGTTTTTAAGATTTTCTGTTTTTCTTCGGTGTGCTGCAGCTTTACTCCAATGTGTTAAAACATGGGCTTATTTGTATTCGTTCTGTGCATAACTTGGTATGCATCTGCATGTCGTTCTTTGATTTAAGAAATATGTTTATTATCTCTTCAAATACTTCCTCTTTTCAAAACAACACTACTTCTATTTGGAACTCCTATTGGGCATATGTTGGGCCTTCTGACTCGATCCTCTATGTTTTGTTTGTTTGTTTGGTTGTTTTTTATTGATTTCAGAGCGGGAGAAAGGGATAGAAACATCAATGATGAGAGAGAATCATTGATCGGCTGCTTCCTGCATGCCCCCTACTAGGGATCAAGCCTGCATACGCCCTTGACCAGAACCTGGGACCCTTCAGTCTGCAAGCCAACGCTCTATCCACTGAGCAAAAACAGGCTAGGGGAAACTTTCATGTTTTTTAACCTTAGCATTTTTCATCTTTACCTTTGGGAGTAATTTCCCCCTCAAAATTGTGTTCCCTTTACATGAACTCCTCTATCTACTGGTACATTACTTTCCATTCATCTGTATTAAACCTCCTGTTTACTTATCTACTGAATTTTTATTTTTTCATTTCCTAAAGCTATATTTGGTTCTTTTAAAAATGTACTTTTTAACTCATAGTATCCTTTCTTTCAATGTATTCTTTGTTCTTTCTTTTGTCCCTTTAATAGTTTTAAACCTACTTATAGCATTTTTCCAATTATTTCTTATGTCCAGTACCTGGAGTACTACTTGTTTTATCTACTGAGTTATCCTCACATAGTTCATTTCTTTGTAGTCTGTAATTTTTTACTGGTATTTCACATTCAGTTTCCCTACCCTTAAGGGTACCCTGAGGATGGAACAGCTCTGTGGAGCCATTTGTATTTCCTTCTGTTAAAGCCCAGAGTTTTCACTGACTATGGACTAATTTTTATGTTTATTTCTAAACTTTATGTTTGTTTACACTGTGGGTAATAAAAATGTGAACTTCATGCCTGCTTGGAATTTTGTTTTGTTTTTCCTTTATTTGGATTTGTTCATTCAGTTACAAATATCTTTGTTCACTATTGCTCTAAGAAGACAACAACCTTTCCTTTAGCTTTCTGGGTTGTTGGACAAAGTTTTTCTGGTGCCTTTTACACACCAGGCAAACCTCCAACATTCCCAACTTTAATAAGGAGATTCATTCCAAGCTCCCTCCCTGCACAGGTCCAAGTTTATGTATCCAGTTCCCATGTAGACATTAAAATCCTGCCCAGTTCTTAAGGTCTATATTTGGGTCTCATATTCCCTGGGGATTTACTTCTTTAGTTTCTTCTTATGATTCCAATTTTGAGTTTCTTCTCTGTTCTGGTACCTAGTCATTTTCCTTTCTATCATTCTAAGCCATGTATTATATTTTATTATTGATATTTTATATAATTTAATATCATACAGAAGTTAAAAGTGTAAAATCAGACCGTTTGGCTTTAAATCCCAGCTCTGCCTCTTATTGGCTATGTGACCTTGAGCAAGTTACTTATCCTCTTTAACCATCAGTCTTCTTATTTGTAAAATGTAAGTAATAATACCTACCTCATATGAGGATTATGTGGCTTTAATAATTAGAGTGCCTAGAGTAACATGTGGCACATACTAAAAGTTCAATAACTTATTAGCTATTATTGTTATTTTTTTAATGATCATCTCATGCATTCCCATGTGTTTATACCAAAAACAGGGCCCCCCTTTTTACTGGAAATGCTACAATATATTTTCTTTGTAATCCCAAAACAGTATCACCCTGCCATCTGTCACACTAAACAAGACTCCCTCATCTCTAGCTCATCTAGGCTTAGAGGATGCAAAGCAACTTTAAATTTAGTCTATGTAAACTAAAATTAGGAAGAGTAGAATGTTTTAAGAGTTACTTACCTATTTCTGAGATAATAAATAATTTTTATCCTCTCTCTCTCTCTCTTTAATTATCTGAATCATGGCTTCCCCTATATCAGGGCAAATAACTGAAAGACCAGAGTTGCATTTTAGTGATGCCACCAATGGCCCGCCTATCAAAGACATGCTGTTTGAGCTGAATACCCTGTTGTGAATGCCCTAGAGACAGAGCTCTTCAGAAGTGAAGGCTTAGCAAGAATGAATGAAGTGGAGCTTAATGAACGAGGCTTTGTAGTAGATTCTAATGAACGACTCCTTGACATTCACTGATCTCTGACATGACAGGCATATGGTGTTTATCAATAAATAAAAAGGATATAATTACGTTGAGGCTGAAGCATTCAGGGCTTGGTAACATTTGGTAAGCTGGGAGGCTGTCCGCTCTGCTCTTCATCCTGACAGGTGGAATAAAATGAAATGTCTCCATAAAAAATCTATTCATAGTACGTGATAGTCTGTGCTTGTCTTTAGTTTCCCCAAAGAAGTAGTAGGTCATGCTCTAATTTGTGTCCATAGATGTTTGTTAATATATTATTTAAATGACACTTCAAGGTAATCACCAGCCATCCTTAGAGCTTTCAATACACAGCTCCTGACAAATATCCCCAGCCTGACGATCAGGGCTTTTCATGACACTGCTGGTCATTACCTGATGTCTGACACAGCTAGCATGTTATTTTTGTTCAGTGAAGTCTACTGAAATCCTAATGACAGGAACAGCTTTGTGCCTTTCGACTCCCACCTGTGGCAAAGGTGAGAGATACGTCAACAAGGAAACCCCAGTGGGAAGGGCAGAGGGGGCGAGCTTTCTATTTGCCTATTTTCTATGTTTGGCTGTATCTGAAAAAAATACAAACAAAAAAAAACATTTTGTCAGAAAACAACTGATGCAACTCATTAGCACCAAATGAATGTTTAACTTTTTTGTAGTTCACAAATTTGCCAGTTTCTTGGAGAGAAGCCACTACAATGATACTACTCATAAAGCAGTTACTTGGAGTAAATTCCCTGCTATTACCCTTAAGTCCTTCCTTTCTGTCATATCCCATATTCAATCTCTAGAGAATTCTGTTGGTTTGACCTTCAGTAAATCTCTGGTATCCCGACACTTCCCACCATTTCTATTGTCATCACCATAGTCTGAGCCTCTTTACCCCTCACCAAGATAACTATAATCACCACCGAATAGTCTTCCTGGTTTTATACTTATTACACTATAACCTTTAAAAAGATAAGTCAGGTCATATCACATCTCTGTTCAAAATCCTGCAATGGCTCCAAAGTTCTTACAGTGGCTTACTAGGCCCTATGATCTGGCTTCCCGTTTCTCTCCTATCCCTGCTGTTCCTCAAATATTGTAGACGTTGTCGCTCAGCCAGGGACAGTCTTGCCCTGAATTCTGGAGGGATGCTTCAAGTCTTTGTTCAAATCTTGCCCCTCAATGAGCCTTATCTCACCAACAATCCTATTTAATGTAAAACCTGCCCTCTATATATTCTCTCACACATGTTAAGGGGTCCTACTCTCTTCTTTTATTCTAAAGCATTTATCTTCTAACATACTACATAGTTTACTTATTAATTATGTTTATGTCTTGTTCAACTCTTCACTCTAAAATATAAGCTCTGTAATAGCCTGAAACTTCTATTCAGTGATGGATTCTAAACACCTAAGTTAGGATTGCCAGATAAAATAAAAGATACCCAGCACAATTTGAATTTATGATAAACAATGAATAATTTGTTTTAGTATAAGTATGTCCCTTGCAAATTTAATTTTACCTGGGCATGCTATATTTTTATTTACTAAATCTGGCAACTCTAAGTTAGAACAGTGCCTGGCATTGTCATCACAAGAAACACTACATATAGTCTATTTTTAAATTAAGTTAATTTGGTTTTGCCATTTTTAATGGTATTTTGAGCTAACTGAAGATACCCTGGACTGTCACAAAAAGGTTTTATATTATTATTATAAATACTTTTAGGAAAAGTGTATTGTCACACTCAAATGAAACAAGCTAAGTATACCATCCACTATTTAATAGAGCAGAGATACAGTGAGCCAGTTGTAAGCATTATGTTTTATAATATTGTGCAAAAAGAAAATGGGAAATCCTAAAACCAAAAGCTGAAAAATATGTTGGAGAAATCATATTAAGTGGAAAGCTATATTAAGTGGAAGTATTATATTGGTGAATAGGAGCAAGACTCCTATTACCCACATATCTCACCTTTAGTTGTCCTTCCCAATTAAGTGTTGACACTACTTATGTGACCCTTGGGAAAATCAAGGAATGACTCAGTGTCAGATATCTCACATTTACAATAAGATTTAGAAGATCCATTCTATCTGAAAATCTGTGATTCTATACAAAACATGACCACAGGGGACCCTTCTCCCCCTCCCCATGTGGGAGTCAATTCTGTGGGGCTCTTCCCCTGCCTACGTGGGAGTCTGTACTTGTTCTTCAATAAATCTCCACCTTTGCTATAAAAAACAAAAAACAAAAAACATGACCACAAAGTAAAAAGACTATTTTTACAAACATACTAGAAGTTATGTATGATAATAATTATGATCAGAGAAGTCACCATAGTAAGTTATTCACTTATCTCAATGATGCTACCAATGCTCAAAACATTTTTGGCATTTCTAATTTGGATTTTCCTTGTAGCAGGATAATATTTAAGAAATACTAACAACTGTTTTTATCCCAGCCAGGAAGAAGCAGAGCTAGGAATTGAACCCAAGCAGTCTGGCAGTACCACCTAGTGCTATATTTTAATGAAAGTTACATTCCTTTACACCAGAGTTTGAGGACTGGGATTGATCTACTATGCCTTAAAAGTCAGGTTATAAAACATATAGAAAAATAACCATTAAATTTCATTTTAAACACCAAATAGTGTTATTCAACTTGATCATTTTCATTTCTCACCTTATTAATTAAACTGGCTATATATAAATTTTAACTTGGCTGTAGAAAAACCAGTCTACCATCAATGAAATGTACTGATGAAGACTAAAGAATGTCCAACTGCCTCCTTGGCAACTGCCAAAAAAGGAGGTTAAGAAATGTTAGTAATAGCAACCTCGCTCAAATCAGCATATCATTAACAATCAAAATGATGCTGTGATGGTTAATTTTTAGTGTCAACTTGACTGGGCCATGAGGTGCCCAGATTAAATGTCATTCTGGCTGTGTCTGTGAGGGTATTTCCAGGTGAGTTTAACATTTGAATCAGTGAACTCAGTAAAGTAGATCACCCTTCCCAACATGGGTGGACATCATTCAATTCATTGAAGGCTTAAATAGATCAAAAAGTGGAGAAAGGGCCGAAACCAGTTTGGCTCAGTGGATAGAGCATCGGCCTGCGGACTCAAGGGTCCCAGGTTCGATTCCGGTCAAGGGCATGTACCTTGGTTGCGGGCACATCCCCAGTAGGGGGTGTGCAAGAGGCAGCTGATCGATGTTTCTCTCTCATCAATGTTTCTAACTCTCTATCCCTCTCTCTTCCTCTCTGTAAAAAATCAATAAAATATGTTTTAAAAAAAAAGTGGAGAAAGAAAGGGCTCATTCTCTTCCTGCTGGACCACTGGAGCGGGGACCTTGGTCTTCTGCTCTTGTACCTGAATTTACACCATCAGACTCCCTGGTTCTCTGGTCTTCAGACTCAGACTGGATTACACCACCGGCTTTCCTGGGTCTCCAACTTGCAGTCAGCCTCCATAATTATATGAGCCAATTACTCATAATAATGTTTTAATACATGTATAAATATATATTTATCGCTTATTGGTTCTAATTCTCTGGAAAACCCTGACTGATACAGGTGCCTATGGGGATAATACATTCTTCTGTATAAAATATTTTCACTTGTTTGTTTAATAGAGTCATCTCGGGCTGTAAATTCTGATTGCCATTCAGTGTTCAACAACTCAAGTGGATCCCTTCCAAGCAGTGCCCATGCTCATAAGGGTATCATTCTCTCAATATATTTTTAAATAACAGATTAATTGAGGCATAATTTACATACCATATAATTCACCCCTTTAAAGTATACAGTTAAATTGTTTTTGGTATATTCACAGGGTTGTACTTCCATCATTATCATCATATTTTGAAATTTATTTTTACACAAAAAGAACCTCAAAACCATTAGCAGCCACTTCCCATCTCCTTCCTGCTAGCAATCTCTAACCTACTTTCTGTTTCTATGGATTTGTCTATTCTTCCTATTTCATAAGAAGGGAATCATATAATACTAGTAGCCTTGCGCATGAATCCATGCGCCAGTAGGGCGCTGCTGCCTGCCCTCCTGTAGCTCCCCCGCCCCTCCCCCACAGCTTGCTGCCCTGCCCCCTCCTGTAGCTCTCTGCTGTCTGCTTGTAGTTCGCTGGCCCACCCTCCTGCAGATCCGTGATCCGGTCGTTACGTGGTCGGTCGTTACACCTAACGGCATAACATAATTAGCATATTCCTCTCTTATTATATAGGATGTGACCTTTTATATCTGGTTCTTTTACCACCTTAATATTTTCAAGGTCCATCCATGTTGTAGCATTATCAGCAATTCATTCCATTTTATTGCTAAATAATTTCTATTACATAGATATAAACATTTCTTTATTCTTTACTTAGTTGACAGATCCTTTTCATTTTTTGGCTATCATGAATAATGCTGATAAAGACATTCGTGTACAGGTTTTTTTCTTAGAACTTATATTTTCAATTCTCTTGAGTATATACCTAGGAATAAAATTCCTAGATCATATAATAACTCTGTTTAACTTTTGAAGAAAAATCAAACTTTTCCAAAGTGGCTGCTTTGTTTTACATTACCACCAGCAGTGTATGAGAGTTTAAGTTTCTTCATTTTGTTTATACTTGTTATTGTCTTTTTTATTTCAACCACCTTAATGAGTTTGAAGTGGTATCTCATTGTAGTTTTGATTGCATCTCCTAATGATTTATGGTGAACATCTTTTCATATGCTTATTGGCCATTTGTATATAGTCCTTTGCCCATTTTTTTTAATTGGGGTAGTTGTCTTTTTCTTATTGAGTTTTAAAAGTTCTTTATATATTCTAGATACAAGTTTTTAAAATAACTGTGTGATCTGCAAATATTTTCCCCATTATGTGAGTTGTGTTTTTGCTCTCTTGATTGTGTTCTTTGAAACACAAGTGTTTTTATTTTGATGAAGTCTAGTTTATCTATATTTCCTTTTGGTACTTGTATATTTGGTGCCATATCTAAGAAACTATTGCCTAATCCAAGGTAAAAAAGGTTTACCCCTATGTTTTCTTCTATGAGTTTTATGCTTTTACTTTTTATACTTAGGGCTCTGATCCATTTTGAGTCATTTTTGCATATAGTATGAGAGAGAAATCCAACTTTTTTTGCATGTTGATATTCAGTTGTCTCAGCATATTTGTTGAAAAGACCATACTTTTCTCATTTACTTTTCTTGGCACACTTGTCAAAAATAAATTGACTGAAAATGTATGGGTTTAGTATTTCTGGATTCTATTCTATTGATCTATATGTCTAACTTTATGCCAGTATCACATTATCTTTTTTTTTTAACTAAGTATATTTTATTTATGGCAGTAGAAATGGTGGAGGGCTTTTCACTTCTTATACTTGTTCAGTCCCACACTGTATACTAAAATATGCATAATAAATTACATTAGAGAAACATTATGAGACTAAAGCAAAACCAGGGTCATAATAGTCATTCTGAAAACAGGCTATCAACCTTTCTTCACTCATTGGAAAAATGGTAAATAAAATATTATTATTTTAGAAATATTTTTGGTAGACTATTTTTTGTAAAATGTCACCTAAAATGTGTTATTTATATCACACATGAACATTTATTTTTATTACTATTTATCCTGAGACATTAATTTTCTCTAGAATACAAAATATAAGAGCAAACCTATGTGCTATTGACATCACCAGTGGCCACAAGTTTATTTGTAATAGTTTAGTATAATTTTGTAGTAAGTTTTGAAATCAGGAAGTATGATTTCAAGTACTTTGCTTTCTTTTTCAATATTGTTTTGGCTATTTTCAGTCTTTTGCAATTCCATGTGAATTTGAAGATCAGCTTGCTAATTTATGCAATAAAGGCAGCTGGAATTTTGAAAGAGATTGATCTGTAGATCAGTTCGGAAAACATTGCCATCTTAATATTAAGTCTTCCAACTTATGAACATAGTATGTCTTTCCATTTATGTAGGTCTCCTTTAGGTTCTTTCAATGATGTTTTATAGTTTTTAATGTATAACTCTTGTATTAGTTTTGTTAAGTTTATTCATAAGTATTTTATTTTTGATACGGTTATAAATGAAATTGTTTTCTTAATTTTTGTTGTTATTAATTCTCACCCAAGGATATTTTTCCATTTATTTTTAGGGAGAGTGGAAGGGAGGGAGAGAAACATCGATGTGCCCTGACCAGGAATTGAACCGTGACCTCCTGCTTCATAGCTCAGCACTCAACCACTGAGCAACACCAGCTGGGCTCTTCTAGTATGTTCTGAAACTAGGTGATCACATTGTTTGATTCTTATTGACAAAAAAAACAAACCACATTTTAGAAGTTCTGTTCACTCCTTTTCATGTATTGCACATGTTATAGAGTTTACACTACTATTACAGGCTACATCTTCAAATAGAATCCTCTTATGGGGGACCCATTACTTTGGTTTGACACATGCAAATGGATAATGCTGAGCAGTTCATGGTTTTCCAAGTGAGGAAAAAGCAGTCTCTTCTTCCTACATTTAACTTCTATTTATAGTTAATTAAATTTTTATTTTATTCTGAAATCTTCATATTCTACCCCCTTCCTCCTGGTTATGCAGTTTAATAGACTTCGTTGAGGTATAAAATAGCTCAGGTATATCCATCTAACATTAATAAAAGAGTGGCAGACAAATTAGAATACTGATGCATGTCATGCACATAATTATTTCTGAGAAAAGTTCTTCTCTTTTCTCTGCATTAAACCAATAAGATAGAAAATTGACTATCTTTTAACTCATCTTGTTTATGGATTGAAATGATCTAAGGATACTTCTGAAAACCCTTAACTAATAAATTTGGCATATAGAGGGTTTTATAATAGAAGTATCCAAGATAGTCCCAGGGAAAATGAGGTAGATTTAGGTTTTCTAACATTTTAAAAATATATACAAAGCTGCAATATTTTACTAGTATACATGTTTTATTTTTTCCAAACTTGCCAATATGGCTGAGATGATGACATCCAACATCAACAGGAAAAAAATACACACACACACACACACACACACACACACACACACACACACACACAGAAACGTATTTTCAAGAAAAAGTAAATATTTAATGCCCATTGTTGTATTTAGTATTTGGACCTAGACTAATTTATTTTGATACCTAGTACTATGCTATTTCTTGCAGAAAAAAGGAATCCAGTGAAAGTGTTTATTTGCTATTTTTAATGTAAAATATTTGCTGGGCTTATTTTCTTAAGAAAAAAAAAATAATGATAGCATTTTCCGCCAAAAGTGTTCAAAACAAATAAAATGAAAAATAAATAGGAAGAGAAATACAATTGGCAAAATATCTGTTTTCAATGCTGTGAAGAAAAATATTTTATAAACATCTTTGAAAGATTTGAAAAATAACCAACTGTATAGTTACTTAAATTAAATAACTTTAGTACCACTGAATTCATCTCTTCAATTGTTTTAAGTTTTTAAAAAAACTGCTTTAATTATGGTATTGTATAGTAAGATGGATTCTTGATGCAAGCTGAAACTGACACTGTTGCATATATAAATGGGGGCTCAGTACTTTCACAAAGTATAATATAAATAGAAACAAAACAGATAAACCAAAATAAATTATTTTCAAAAAAATGTTTGGGTTGTTTTACTGTGTTTTTGTGGGTATAATTAGATGAATTATTTTGCTTTGCCAACAGAAATAGATGTCTTAATAATTATACATATCTACACGTATATTAATCTTTATAACATAACTTTGTTGCTGTTTATGTGATTTACAACACAGGGCAGAAAAGTTTCTTGATTTATACAAAGGTCCCCTCAGAATTACTGCCAGAGTCTGACAGAAACCCTGATTGTGCTTGACTTTTCAGTGTGCTTTGTAGCTAATATATTGGCACTTGTCTTTTTGGCAGTACCTGATGAATTACTTTCTAACTGGAGTACTTTAAGTATATAGATAGACTGCCTGCCTTCCTTAATTGACACTCCTACACTCCATCAACTGGTTGCTATGCTATCTTTTTTATTTCTCCCTTCTACATTCCAAGTTTCTGGAGTTGCTTTTCACAACCAGGACATATACCTGCTGTTATGCAAGCGTATTGCTGGGTGAGGAGAGATCAATATTCAGACATCAGAGAAAACATCTGGAATGACATTTTCAGGCCCAGAAAGTTTCACCTAGAAAGAGAAAGCCAAGCTAGTATAAAGCACTATGATTTTCTGGCAAAACCACACATCTAGAAACATGTCCCTTCTCTGTCCAGAGTAGGCAGAACAGGGGGGTGTGCATGGTCTTGCCAAATACTTCTGTTTCCTACTCCCTCCCATGTCCTTGTAAAAAACTCATATATGTATACCTAGGCAATGGTTGAAAGGGCTTACATCTATAAGCATAAAATTTCTGTGCTCGGAGGCAAAAAACTACTTTTGTAAAGAACAAACTCACATATCTATGAAGAAGAAGAAAGAATTCTGAGGCAGTGAAGGTTTACACATGTTGAGCGCATGGATCTCTTGAAAGACACATATGCATTGTAATTTTGTCCCTTTATGTTGATCTTAGTTTATTTACACTGTTCCTGCACATTGTGATTAATATAAACATTTTCTAGGCTAAACTTTGAGATATTTTACACAATTTGTCCAGAAACTGATGGATAAGGAAGTCAAGCTGGAAGTTAACTTTGATGAACCCATGATTCTTAAATTTCTTCTGTATTACAAAATCTGTTATTAAAGTGAACAGTTTCTTTGTCTTTTGGTTAAGGCAAAAGTTTAGTGTGAAGAAGGTATTTATTTATTCTGATAAATTTGTCTGTATGAATATGTACATTATAAACAGACAAAGAAAAATCTGCACTTTTGGTAAAAGTTTGCTGATAATCCAAATGTTGTTGTTATGTAGCAACCAACACTAATCCTATCTAATAAAAGAGTGATATGCAAATTGACCATCACACCAAGACACAAAATGGTCGCCCCCATGTGGTCAAATATGGCCCAGCCGAAACCAGTTTGGCTCAGTGGATAGAGCGTCGGCCTGCGGACTGAAGGGTCTCAGGTTTGATTCCGGTCGAGGGCATGTGCCTTGATTGCGGGCACATCCCCAGTGGGGGGTGTGCAGGAGGCAGCTGATCAATGTTTCTCTCTCATCGATGTTTCTAGCTCTCTGTCCTTCTCCCTTCCTCTCTGTAAAAAATCAATAAAATATTTTAAAAAAAAGATGGCTGCCCACATGTGGACACAAGATGGCTGCCACAAGATGGCCACCACAAGATGGCCTGCAGGGGAAGCCAGTTGTGGGAAGTTAGGGGTGACCAGGCCAGCATAGGAGGGCAGTTGGGGGAAACCAGGCCAGCAAGGGAGGGCAGTTGGGGGGGACCCAGGCCTGCAGGGGAGGGCAGTTGGGGGGGACCAGGCCTGCAGGGAAGGGCAGTTGGGGGGGGACCAGGCCTGCAGGAAAGGGCAGTTGTGGGTGATCAGGCAAGCAGGGAGGGCAGTTAGGAGTGACCAGACTGGCAGAGGAGGGCAGTTGGAGGAGACCAGGTCAGCAGGGGAGGGCAGTTGGTGGGACCAGGACTGCAGGTGAGGGCAGTTGGGGGGGACCAGGCCTGCAGGAAAGGGCAGTTATGGGCAATCAGGCCAGCAGGGAGGGCAGTTAGGGGCAAGCAGGCCAGCAGGGAGGGCAGTTAGGGGTGACTGGGCCAGCAGAGGAGGGCAGTTGGGAGGGACCAGGACTGCAGGGGAGGGCAGTTGGGGGGGGGGGAGTAGGCCTACAGGGGAGAGCAGTTGGGGGGGACCAGGCCTGCAGGGAAGGGCGGTTAGGGGTGAACGGGCCGGCAGAGGAGGGCAGTTGGGGACGACCAGGCCTGCAGGGGAGGACAGTTGGGGGGGACCAGGCCTACAGGGGAGAGCAGTTGGGGGGGACCAGTACTGCAGGGGAGGGCAGTTGGTGGGGGGGACCAGGCCTGCAGTGGAGGACAGTTGGGGGGACCCAGGGCTACAGGGAAGGGCAGTTGGGGGGACCAGACCTGCAGGGAAGGGAAGTTGTAGGCGATCAGGCCAGCAGGGAGGGCAGTTAGGGGTGACCGGGCCAGCAGAGGAGGGCAGTTGGGGGGGACCCAGCCTGTAGGGGAGGACAGTTGGGGGGTCCCAGTCCTGCAGGAAGGGCAGTTGGGGGGACCAAGCCAGCAGGGGAGGGCAGTTGGGGGGGACAGGCCTGCAGGGAAGGGCAGTTGGGAGCCAGCAGTCCTGTATTGTGAGAGGGATGTCCAACCGCCTGTTTAGGCCTGATCCCAGTAGGATTGGGCCTAAACGGGTGGTCAGACATCCCTCAAGGGGGTCCCAGATTGGAGAGGGTGCAGGCTGGGCTGAGGGACACCCCCTCCCCCCCACTGTGCATGAATTTCATGCACTGGGCCTCTAGTTGCTATATAATAAGCCTAAAGATACATTTTAAAAATAAAGAAATACATTAATATGTTTAGTGTATATAGGTTTTTACCAAAATATCCATATTTATAATTGATTTAAAGAAATTCTGTTTTAGACCATGATAAAGTAGCTGTTATCAAACACAAATAATTAAATAAGAATTATAAAGGTTGAGTACAATATATCAAACAACTGCTGAAATGCATTAGACAGCAAGCAATTCAAGGGTATAATTCTTAAGAGAATGGAAATATATGAGTCCTACATTTACTCCAAATTTTTTCCTAAAGTTATTTTCAAAGTTTCATTGGGCAGAAGAAACAGAGATCAGAGCTTATCTGCTAAGAATGCTGGGATGCGGGGGGGAGGGGGGGGAGTATCAGGTGAGAGAGAAGTAAAGATAAGGAGCAAAAAATATGCATAAAAATTCTACTGGCATTTTAAACCAAACAGAATATACTTAAAAAGAAAGGAAGCCCATATTTTAAACAAGAAAAAGAAAAAACAGCTGTGGGGAGGCTAATTGATGAGCAAAGTTTTTAGGGGTTGCAAAATGCTATGCAGATCTTAAAATTCCAACCCATTCAAATTGTAAAAATCTTGGTGAACACTCCACTCATTCAGTTGAGACTCCAGAAAGTTCATGCTTAAGAATGAGGTCTACCTTTTAGAAGTAAGAAAATAATTGAAAATCACTAACCATAAACATTCTTAATCAGATATTGACAGAATCTACGTGATCTGCCAGTAATGTAAATGCCTACTGGTACAAAATTCAACATACTTCAGAGGAAAATTACATAATGCAGAGCTGCTCTAACATAATCCAGCATATAATAAACTATTACTAGACACATGAATAAACAGAAAAAATATGATAATAATAAAGAGAAAAGATGATCAATAGAAGCAGACATGGAAAAGATCCAACTGTTGGAGTTAGCTTACAAGGACTTCAAAATAATTACAAATAATAAGTTAAAGGAAAATATACAAATTAGATTAAAATATGAAATATTTCAGCAGAAAATTCTATAATTCATAAGAATGTTAAACATTCTAGGACTTCAAAATGCAATATCTAACATTAGAAGTCACTTGATGTGTTTAACAGAAGTCTGGACACCGAGAAGATGGACTTCATAAAATCAAGGACAGGTTTATAGAAATAATGCAATTAAAGCACAGAATGAAAAAACAAGAGCCATCAGGAACGTGATTATTAACATATATACCTTTTGAGGGAAAATGAACTATGTCCTCTCAATGGAGAAAAGAGAATGACATAGAAGAAACATTTAAGAAAATAGTACTCAAATTATTTTCCAGTTGTGATGGAAGGCATAGATTCCAGAAGTTCAACAAAACTCAGACAGGAGAAATACAAAGAAAACCATAACTAGCCATTTCATGGTCAAATTGCTGAAAAATAAAAATAAATGAACAAAAACAAAATTTTAAAAGAAGTTTTTAAAAGAAAAATAATACAGTAAGAGTAACAGCTGACTTCTCAATAGAAACTATTGAAACCAGAAGACATCATTAAAGTATCAAAAGAAAAAAAATAACTATCAACCTTGAATTAAAGGTTATACCAGAGAAAATATTCCCAACAAGCGGAAACAATATAAAGACAAAAGTTTAAAGTAATTACATCTTGGGAAGACCAGTCATACAAGAAATATTTAAGAAAGTTCTTTGAGATAAACAAAAATAATTATTGCAAATCAGAGCACAGAAGTGTAAGAAAAAAAAAAAAAGCACCAAGTAAGGGTAAATATATGACCTAAGAAAAATACAGTTTTTGTAGTTGAAGGCATATATCACAGAAAATATATTTTAAAAGAATAGCAAAACATGTAAGGGGTAAATGGAGTTAGAGAGAGAATTCCTGTTTCAGAGGACACAGAGTCACATAGAACTAAAGCTACACTTGGCACCTAAGCACTTCAGGCTCCTTACATCCAGGGACCATCAGACAAGAAGAGGCGTCACAATCCTGACAGGGATAATTGACCACAATTGTCAGGAAGAAATAGGGCTCGTTTATACTAGAGTGACAGGAATAAGTTTGTCACTCATGTGATCCACTTGGATACTTCTTGGTACTTCCTTGCCCTATCTATATATATAAAACCCTAATATGCAAATAGACCGAACAGCAGAACAACCGAACAACTGAACAACCAGTCACTATGACATGCGCTGACCACCAGGGGGCGCACGCAGAACATGGCTGGCATCGGCAGCAGGCGGCAGAGTGCGGAACAAGGTGGGTGTTGGCCATTGTGGGATGGTGGAGCAGGTGAGCAGGGACGCCAGACCAAGGCGGGGCACCAGTTGCTGTCATTGGGACGAGCCTCTGGTAATTACTGAAAATTCTTTGCTCCTGTGCTCTGCTGTCCCGCCCAGCGCTCACACCTGCTGCCGGCGCCAGCCTCGTTCGCACCCGCTGCCGGCGCTGGAGCTGCCTCTTGTACCTGCTGTCGGCTCCGGGCACCGGCCCCGATCGCTTGGTGCCATCAGCGGGTGCAAATGGCAGCTGCCAGCCCAGATTGCCCCTAAGGGCTTCTCCAACTCCCCCTGCTCCTGAGGGGTGATCAGGGCAGCAGCCACCACTTGCACCCGCTGCTGGCGCCAGCCCCAATAGCTCAGCAGGTGTGAGCAGGTCCGGTGCTATCAGCATGTGGGAGCGGTGGCAGGAGCGGGCTGCCAGCAGACGGGGGACCGCGGTGGGAGGGGCCAGGGTGGGGTGCGGAGGATGGGCCGAGACTCGCCCCTGTGCTCACCGCAGCCTCACAACCCACATTTCCTTTCAAGGTGCACAGATTCGTGCACTGGGCCCCTAGTTTTAATAATAGACAAGTGCAGCAATCTCATCATGAGAGGGCATGGTGACCAGGAACTCAAACCTCCGGGTTGAGGGTCTTGATCACAGCCTGTAATGGTTAATTTTATCTGTCAACTTGGTTAATCTCTAGTCCTCAGTTTTTGGCCAAACACTAGTCTAGATGTTACAGTGAAGGAATTTTGTCGAGTTACTAACATTTACAATCACTCCTTTAAGTAAAGGAGATTATTCTAGATATTATGGGTGGACCTTAACTAGTTGAAAGGCTTGAGAGCAAAATCTGAGGTTTCCTAGAGAAGAAGGAACTCTGCCTCAAGACTGTAACATAAATGTCCTGCCTGGGTTTCCAACTGCATGAGCCAATTCCTTAAATTTAAGGAATAATAAAGAAGGTGAAAATGAGTCATCTGTTGCATCCCCAAGGCCTCCTGGAGCCATGGGAGCTGTAGTTCATCGCATTAACCTTCCACTTCCAAGTTCTTTCAAGCAAAGGCACACCAGAATCCTGGAAGAGCTGATCTCATAACTTTTATGGAAAGCAAATCCAAGAGGCACAAGGCCTAGAGTGTTTTTACCCTAGAAAATACATATGTTTTAAAAATTAAATGCTGATCGTCGGTAAAGCCTTTTGTTGTCTCCAAAGCATTTACTCTACCATTTCTTCCCAAAAGAACTCAGCATCTCCCAACCATGTTCGGCAGGGTTCCCCAGTTCCGGGTGTGGGCCATAACGGGCCTGAGCAAATCAGTGTCTCATCCCTGTGCTCTAGCGATTTGTCCCATGGTGGGAGAACAGAATGGAGCCCAGGCCTAAGCAAATATGCAAATCACATTCCTTGGCCTCTACGGTTAGTTCAAAGGTGAGCTTGCAACCTAAGATGAAAAAAAACAAAAGAAAGATCAGTCTTTTGTGTGACAGTTGATAAAAAAAAAAAAAAAATCTATTTTCCTCTGCATGTGAACAAGAAGGCTCGTGGCTCTGCAAGCTGCTGGCAACCACCTTGTTACCTTGAGGAAGTGAACAAAGCCAGCCAGCAGAGAAGGACAAAGGCAGGAGGGCCTCAACAAAGGGAGTCAGAGTCTTGGTGACAACATGACCTTTGTGGTCAAACCACATTGGAAGCCTTTCCCGGACTCTTCAATTATAGAGGACCAAAGGTCCTTTTTCTTACTTAACTCTGTGTGAGTTAGGATTTTTTTTTTACTTTGCAAACAAAAGTATTCTATCTCAGCAGCGTCACTGCAGATTCTGGAATGCTAACATCAATATGCTGCTGGTAGAAATAAAATCTGATACTACCTTTTGGAGGGCAATTTGACAATGTGTATTAAAAGATCTAAGTATGGGCATATCCTTCAACCTAATATATAAACTTGTAAGAGTTTATTCATTCAATCAATAAATATTTAAGCACTTTTTATGTACCAAACACTATTTCAGGAGGCAGGAGTTTAGCACTGGACAAAACAAAGTTCTTCATGAAACCAGCCTTTCGAAATAATCAGAATGTGTTCAAGGATTTATCTACAAGGATGTTAACCTGAGAACTCTTCATAATAGGGAACAATTAGAAACAATATAAATGCCCCCAAAAAAGGTGATTGCTTAAATACATTTGGGGGCATTGGCATACTAAAATGCCATTTAGGCCCTAGCCGGTTTGGCTCAGTGGATAGAGCATCAGCCCGCGGACTGAAAGGTCCCAGGTTCGATTCCAGTCAAGGGCATGTGCCTAGGTTGCAGGCTCGATCCCCAGTGAGGGGGCATGCAGGAGGCAGCCAATCAATGATGCTCTCTCATCATTGATGTTTCCATCTCTCTCTCTCTCTCTCTCTCTCTCTCTCTCTCTCTCTCTCTCTCTCTCTCTCTCCCCCCCCCCCCCCTTTCTCTCAGGAATCAATAAAAATGAAAAAAAAAAAGACAATAAAATGCCATTTAGGCATTTAAAATGAATTGTGGAAACTAATGATAGGGAAACTTACTTTATACTACTAGTTGAAAAAAGCTGGTAGTAGGAATGTAAAGGGCAACTCATGCTTATGTACTTATATGTGTATATTTATGTACAAGAAACACCTGCCATTAGACACTTTAAAATGATTCATTATTCTGAGTAGAATTATGGATGCTTTTGATTTTCTTCTTTGTACATTTTTATATTTCCTGTTATGAAAATGCCTTTCCTTTACTAGCAGAAAAAATATCAATCTTACAGAATGATCTCAAGTAGTTTAAATTAAAAAGTAAATAAATAACACTTGAGTGTTCATTAATATTGTACTGTTTCATAAATCCAAGTTGACCCAATAAACAGATGTGTAAATAAAGGATTAGACTAGCATCCTCCATTCTAGGTCATGCCTACCCAGGGAAGACTGCCACATGTTTTTCTTTTTAATGAAATTCCTACTTTTTAATGGAATATAGTAAAACAAGGTCTTGAAGCTGATTAATGACTGCCTGGGCTGGGCCCTAGGTCTCTTGTCTTGGGATCGAGGGCTATTTCTACCACACTGTGTCCTCTGCCCAGCACACAGGCAACACCATGATAATGAATCTGTCATCAACAGAGAGTCATTCAATACATTTGGAGAGTATCAAAAATAGCTTGGCAGCTCTGAGGCAGCCACTATTTAAAAACTTAAAACTAAAGTACACCCTGAATTTAAAATGTAAAGACATACACGGTGGGTTTAAAACATTTGCATTCTCTTCCTTGCCTTTCAAATTTATAGAATAGAATTTAAAGTGTGTGTACTTTTACAGCCACTTCTACACAGGCAGAGTGAAACTGTTGGTAGGGTGAAGTTGGCAGTGAACTCTTTTTGCCACCCCCCCGCCTTACTTTCATTTTTGCCCTTCCCTCATTCTCCAGGAAACTCTATTCTGCTATTTTCTGGATGTTTGATGTAAAAGAGAAATTATGACTTTAATGATTGAATAGCAGTTACAAATTTCCATTTCATTTTGCTTAGCAGCTCAGATGTGGTTTAATGAAGCATGAATAGAATTCTCCCAAAGGTGGATCTGAGCTGAACTGATGAGGCTTCTGACTGCCAATTCTTCTGCGCACTAAAATAGCAGCATAACCTATTACATGTATTTGTTATCTGTTACTAAGAGAAAATGACCAACCCACCCAGAGAAACAAAAATACAGTGGATCATGAGACTACTCAAAAGGACAGAAACCTGTTGGTTACACTCAGAATGTTCACACACTCTTAAACAACAACAACCAAAAAAAGGCAAATGTTTCCAAACAATCAAAGATATATATATATATTTTGTGTGTGTGTGTGTGTGTGTGTGTGGCCTAAATACTCTTCAAGTGGTCAGTTCTAATCAAGAAAGTATTTTTTCCCAAACATCAAGTTTATAGGTAGATATCTTTAAGATATCAAATCTCTTCAGTAAATATTTCTTCAGTGTTCATATGTGTAGAATTCTGCAGAGGATCTGACCTGAAGAAGACGCAGTGACATCTAAGAGACCAGCCCTGCCTGCAGGAGACTTGCTGTGCCAATCACACTGGCTCTGGAGCAGGCACCTCCATGAGCAGCAGTAACGCTTCTCTAATTTCATGAAATGTTACTCTCTTTTCTCAAAAATTCTTCATATACCTTGGGCCTGGAGTTGATTTCCATTTAAGAGAAAGCAAGAAAACAGATAAATGAGTGTGAGACTCTAAGTTTGGTTCTGGCCTTTAATAGATTATGATTTTGAGCAAAGTGGACAATAATTTGTTGTAACTAATAAAATAATATTGATCTTGCCATGGAATAAGAACCAAGAGCCATCCATGTGTACTAATTTGGATATGACAAGCTTAAGACCTATTTATAACTTTTAAAGTATTTTACGGCTCTTTCTTTCCAAAGAAGTGCACATCATATTGCACAAGGTTTGTTAATATACAAGTGTTCTTCTCTGCCAAACGCAGCTGAGAAAGCAAAAGGATTACCCAAGGATTGTTTTTCCAACCTGACTTTGACTTTGTAATGGGTAATTGTACAGAAATATTTGGTACTTAATAACCTTGAAACTTTGAATTCAAAAAGATTTTATGGCTCTAAGGCTACATGGCCTGTTGGCTCAGGTTCATAAATCCTTCAAGAATGGATCTGGCCATTGTGACTGTAACCACCTTTGTGCTGATGTAAAACAATAATGCCTAGTCTTAGCACGGTGCCTGCCTGTGGGGGGCGCTGGATGGTTTATCAAGCTGAACTGGGTATGAATTATGGCTTCTATTTAAATTGGTTTGGAAGGAGACTTGACTTGGGATGGGAAACACACAATACAATATACAGATGATAAATTGTAGAATTGTATACCTGAAACCTGTAGAATTTATTAACCAGTCACCTCCAATAAATACAACTAAAAAAGAAGAAGGAGGAGGAGGAGGAGGAGGAGGAGGAGGAGGAGGAGGAGGAGGAGGAGGAGGAGGAGGAGGAAAGAACAAATTGGCTTGGAAAATAAGGAACCTCCATTCCTCTTAACTTATGTTTTCAAAGAACCACACATCACCAGATAATTAGCAATGCTTGCATTATCTCTGCAATCCAAAATCAGGGATATCTGGGCACCATTTTATACAAAAGGAACAAAGTTTCATACAAAGCTATCAAACTTTGACTTTTCCATCGAAAGAATAAAAGCACACCAGTCAGGGGTTACATGGGGCAGGGGGAGAGTGGCTGCAGTTTCTCTGGGACTATGGCAGGGAAGCATCTAATTTCCAGAAGCCGAGTGTTTGACACAGGGATCCCAACCTGGGATCAGAATTTCCTTGTAGAGCTCACCACTATACCTCGTGAACATCCAAGCTGCTGGCTGCACTCCCAGACACCGTCCTTCCTGGATGTTATCACAGTCCCCTCCCGGGTGGGCTCCCCATCCAGGTAGAAAGAGGTGAAACAGCCAAAGTCACTCTTCTCTTTAGGCTTCTCTGTAAGTACCCAGCTTCCCCTCGCAAAAGAGTTTTTGCCTGAGCCTCATCTAAGTACAGTGATTCTTAAGTAACATTGCAAGATGGCTGTTGAATATTTTAAAAAACACGCCTCCTCTGTTTCAGGGCCTTGTTTTTCTAGTTTTTAAAAATTATCTTTCATCATACGGGTGCAACACAGTCCCTTTTAAACCTGCACTTTAGTTAAGCAATGAAGAGAGAGTGTTTACAATTTCACTTGCTGGCTCTTATACGTATATGCTTTATTTTTCTTCAATTGGAAAAAAAACATTTTCCAAAAAAACTTTAGACTTCTTATTTCTCCATTTCTCCCGCTGAGAGTTCAAACTTAAAAAAAAAACAACAACAAAAAAAAAAACTGATGACACCTCAAAAGGCCAACTTCATGCCAAAGTCAGCAAGATGAAAAGCAGAATTTAACATTTTGTATAAGAATATTTACATTCCCATTAGCTTTTGCAATATATCTCATCCTCTTGGGCTGCCTGCAGAGGTGCCCTGGGAAGAGAAGCAGAAGTTTGTGCCTCTCTCATAAGTTAACATACTAAACTGCTTTAAAGGGAATAAGTGGTGTGGCCTGGGTCAATTAATGTATGGACTTCAGCGGACACTCCTGGTGGAAACCACGTAAAACTTGTATGCTATCAGTGGTGGGTGAAACATTCTGCTCTCATTAAATATCTGTCCAAACCTCAATATGACAATGATTTTTATGGCCTAATTGAATGTACTCTTAATAAAAAGAAACGGCAAAAAGCTGATGTAAAAATTAAATATACATCTGGGGAGCACTAAATAGTGTATTTTCTACAAATGCTTTAAAGGTGTGCTGGTAGAAACCAGTGGTTATGTAACAAGTCGATTTCAAACGATTGCACCTTTTACGATTACATCCTGATAAGAAAGTTGAGCTAAAGTCCCTAAATATTCTCGCAATTCAAATAAAAGGAAATACATTAATTCTTTGCTGAGGGGGAGGGGAAGGGGGAGGAGAGACAATATCATGAGAAAGCTGTACCAATCTTCCCCAAGAGTTAGGGAGGAAACACACATTTGTCATTTCGGGGTACTAATATATGATCCTCTGAAATAGAATGTGGTGCCTGATAAACTTAGGTGTCTACAGTTACTTAGCTTGGCTAGGCCTTGAGCAATTAAAGCTAATGGTTCTCCCTAGCACACCTAAGCTTAGACCTTTTTTTTTTTTTTTTTCCTTTCTGGCCTTGTCTCGCTAGTTGTCCCCAGCACCAGCTCTTTGGGGTCAAGGAAGGTTGGGGGCCCTCCTTCTCACTCTCCAGACCGCAGGTAACCCAACTCGGGTAACGTTGCCCACGTTCCCTGGCCCTTCGCCCCAGGGAGGGCACTGCCTCCCAGCGAACCGCCCCAGTCCTCGGGGGGCCCCCAGGGTAGGCTGTCCAGGTCGCGGGCTCTGTCACTGAGGCCGAGCGCAAAGAGCTCGCGTTTTCGTTTTTGAAAAGCGACAGCAGCTCCCTCCGCGGGCGCCGTCCCTGCGCCCTGGGTCCCGGCAGGGGCCGCAAGGGGTTCCTAGGACTTGGACGCGTTCAAGCAGGAGACCCCGAGAGCAAGGCCGCCTCCAGCCCTCCCCAGCCCTAACCCAGCTCGGGCTCCAGGGACCGAGCCCGGCGGCCCAGCGCCTCGCCGCGCCGGGAGAGAAGCAGCTGTTCCCAACAGCTGGGGGGCGGCGGCGCCGGGCGCCCCAGGTGCGGCCGCGGCCAATCGCAGGCGTCCGGCCCGCCCCCTCCCCAGCCGGGCGCCGACCCCCGGCCCGCGGGGGAAGGGAGCAGAGAGGGGGAGAGCCGTCCTCGCCACTTGTCTTCCAGCTTTCGCGGCGGCAGGGACGGAGCGTCTACCGCAGCCGAGCGGAGTCGCCCGCCCCCGGCCCTACCGCCGCGCCCACCCACCCTCCTCCGCACCCGGCCGCGCTGCCCGCCGACCCTACCCACGGGCCCCCCCAGCCCCCCCGAGACACCTCATTTCTACGCAAGAAAAAATCTACCTCTAAACGCACCCCGTTCTTCGCTGGAGGACCACCCTCTCTTTGCATTTTTGGCCTCCCCGCCGGGTGAGTGGAAACCGCTGGCACATTCTATTGAACCGGATCCTAACCCGGACGATCCGGAGAATTTGTACCGTGACCGGCAGGGGGGGCGGGAGGAGAGAGGCCAGTCAAGTCTCCGGGGCTGCTGGCGACTTCGGCAGCCGCGCGCCCGGCGCCCTCGGCCGCCCCCGGCCGCCCGCCCCCGCCGCGCCGCCGCCCGCGCCCCCGGACTCGCCCCCGGCCCCCGGCGGCCGCGAGAGGGTGCAGGAGACGCGGAGCCGGCGGAGGAGGCGCAGCCGCAGCCGCAGCCGCAGCCGGAGCCCGAGCCGCGGGGCGGGCGCGAAGATGCACACGACTCAGAAGGACACGACGTACACCAAGATCTTCGTCGGGGGGCTGCCCTACCACACCACCGACGCCAGCCTGCGCAAGTACTTCGAGGTTTTCGGCGAGATCGAGGAGGCGGTGGTCATCACCGACCGGCAGACGGGCAAGTCGCGGGGCTACGGATTTGTAAGTGGCGCGGACGCGGGGAGGCGGGGGTCGGCGGGGAGCCCCCGCGGGGAGCCCGGGGCCCGCGGGGGTGGGAGGAACCGAGTGGCGCTGAGCCCGGGTGATCGTTGTGGGGGGCTCGGCGGCGCCGTGCGAACACCCCCTCGGGCTTGAGCGGCGCTGCCCCTTCGCCCCGGCGGGGCTGTGGGGCAGAGCTGGTCCTGGCTCCAGGGGTTCCGAGGAGATGGGGCGCGTCGCGGTGTCAGGGGGTGGCGGGGCCCGAGTGGAAGGAGAAAACGGTAACGACTGTTGGACTGGGGGTTGGGGAGGGCTGGGAGGGGGGGGGGGCTGCCACCCCCCGGTACCGGGCTCCGGGGTTGGAGGCCGGGCGGGCAGCGCGCTGTTGCTCGGTAAAAATGCGTGTGTCTCCTGGCGTTCCGGCTGGGGCCCGGAGCCGACACCCCGGGAGATCTGGGGCTCTTCTCCCTCCAGCCCCCACCCTTTTTCTTTTAACTGCAAAGATGGTGGGGTGTTGTTGTTTTTTAATAGGATCCTATGGCTCTTTGCAGAACTGAAATAGAGTATATTAAGCTTCCTGGAGATTGAAGCGTGTAGATGGAGCTGCCCAAGAGCAGGGAGCTCCCCGAGCAGGACAATAGCTATTGTCGTTGGGGAGTGTTTGCGGGTGGTTAGTTGGGAGCACAGGCGGATGTGAGGCTGGACTTCTTTTTTAAAGAAAACAGTGCCTAGGGTCCGGTGGAGACCTGGGGGCTTTGGGGGCGGGGTGGAGAGGACCTAGAGGAATTCTAAGACAGAATTCAGGCTTCCAAATTTTTGCTAGGCCCTGCTAGCACCCTTAAGACTTTGGAGCGTGTGTGAGTAAGAGTGTGTGTGTGTGTGTGTGTGTGTGTGTGTGTGTGTGTGTGTGGTGTGTGTGGTTGGGTGGTATTTCTTCCCTTCTGATTTCTTCCCTTTTCTTTTTGGACGGGATATCAAAGGAGTAAGTTCCAGGAAGAAAAATAAAAAAAGAAAGAAAAAGTTTAAGGACCTCCCCCCCCCCCCTTAGTTTTATCATGAATGATATTTCCAGTGCGATTCTGGTTTCCTTCAAGGGTTGATTTAGAGCTTTGTATGTATGTCTGTGTGTGTATGTTGCTAAGGTCACCATGGCTGACCGGGCTGCTGCGGAAAGAGCCTGCAAGGATCCCAACCCCATAATTGATGGCAGGAAGGCCAATGTGAACCTGGCATACTTGGGAGCAAAACCAAGGATCATGCAACCAGGTGAGAAACAAGGGTCCCTTTGTACCTCCCCTCCCCACGAGAGATGCCCACTTCTGCATAGAATGAATCCTCAATTTAGAACATTGATAGATGTATTTAGTAAAGTTAAACCATGGCTGGTGATTCTGCCATGAGAACCTGTAGATGTATTTAGTAAAGTTAAACGATGGCTGGTGATTCTGCCATGAGAACCTGTAGATGTATTTAGTAAAGTTAAACGATGGCTGGTGATTCTACCAAGGCATTAAAGATAAATAAAGGAGAGTTGTGTCTACTCCTTTTAGGACTTGAAATATACCTGTGTACAAAAATAGATCTTGGGAGACTGGACAGTTTTTTACACACCCAGACTTGGACCTGACTCACCTGTTTTCAGTAGTCATAGTCCACTCTCCATTTTTGAGTTTTTAGACACTTGTAGATAACTCAGATGTGGATTATATGGGCCAAATTTGTCAATTCTTGCTGGTTATACTTCCTAACACAATGTTGTCTCTCCTTTTACCACCAGTTGCCCTGGGCTCAAAGCAGGCACTCAGACTTGAACACTGACCCAAGAAAAGCATAGGGGTGCAGGTGGAGGTGTCTGGGTGATAATGTTTAACATAAAGTCACAGGATAATAATAATTAAAATAGATTTCATACTCCAGTACCCTCATGTTACAGATGAAAAAAAACTGAGAAACTGATAGAGATGAGAAATGATTTACTCCAAAGTCACATAGCTATTAATCGCCAAGAGGGAGCATGGTTTTGTCTATGTGAAAACATGACCTTTTGCATTTATAACACTGCCCTTTGCATTAGCACAAATAATAGAGAGTTGACTGTTGAACAGATGTAATCTTTTCTTGAAATTTTGGAGATTGACCCTTCCATCCAAACAGATTTACTAGGAAACTAGGTTGTCAAGAAAGTGGGTGCATGAGCACATATCTATGAACATTAAAGAACATGTATTTGTCTAATACATTGAGTGTATATACTATCCAGAGAAGAAGGAATGGAGAGTTTGTTTTGGTGAATTTTTATACTATAATCTCTAAAAACCATAATCTTCCAAAGCATTGTTCAAAGCATTGTAGAGTGCTCCAAATTACAAAGAATTTGTATAGATCATTATTCAGAATCATAGGAATATTTGTGACATGTAACTTCATTATCAAGTCCTATTGTTGCTTTTATTCCATGAGAATTTTTCCCTGGACTAATTTTCTAAGGTCTTATTCTATGTCAACTAAACTTGGCAGATAATTTTTAGTTTCCACTTGTAGCCTATTAAAATTTTTATTTGAATCAACAATAGCATTAAGAAAACTGGCTTTTAAATATATATCTAATATTTCCTCTAAAGTATTAAAAGGGTGGTTATCTTTTCTAAGATAAATGGAAGTTGTGATTGCTCTTTAAATGTAGGAGTTGTAAATGTCTAACCATGCACAAATAGAGAATGTGGTATGTTTTGTTGTTAGGTTTTGCCTTTGGTGTTCAACAACTTCATCCAGCCCTTATACAAAGACCTTTTGGGTAAGTCAATTAACCTGGCCCTCCTAACTTTCAACTGCTATCATTTGTTAACCTGCTTCTTATATACAGACAAGACCATCATGCCACAGAATGTTCCTGGTTATCCATATTTATAGATGTTTGTGTATTCTTAATGCTGATAACATAAATATTTTTAGATGAGTCAAGTTATCTGACCACGTATGCAGCCTCCAAACCAGACAAATTTTGAGCTTATGATTAACAAAAAACAAAACAAAAATACCAGGTATGACTTGTGTACAAGACCGTTGTGTCCCAACACCATTACTACTGTTCAACTTGACTCAATTTTATTTATCTCTTTCTAACCTGACAGGGCTCGTATACAGTTAAGCTAACTGATCAGAAGGATACCATGATAAGAGGTGGAATAGTTCTGTTTGGAATTAAACTGTAACCAGTAGACTCAGACACACAAGCTCAGATGGTGATTAACGATGCATGGACGTTGGTGTTGTTGTTTTACTTTTCACAATAGTCAATAGACCTCCGTGTGCCTTATTTTATGTATTACAGTAATGAAGTGGTGTTGATAGCTAAACTGTGTGCTTTTTACTTAATTGAAAAGAGCTGTAGTGAAAGTGTTTTCTTTTCCTTGGGGAAGGGGCTCTTTGTGTTTTGGTTTTGGTGGTGGTGTTGAGGAGTGTTGACTTTTGACTTTGCCATGGGAAGCAAAGGGCCTCTTTTTTTTTTTTTCTTGCTTTTAAGCTGTGGCCTGTGACTTCCACTTAACCATACTTTTGTAGTGAGTGCTAAATCGTGTGATTTCCCTCTGTAAGAATACAGATACATTGCTTGCATGTCCTAAGTTTCTGTTTTACTGGGGAGTTTTCTGGGAATGGGGCTCTTTCTTTTGCAATGTGAATCCACTTTTAGGCCTTCTAATTAAAGGTTCAGCAACTCTCATCAGATTTGTTAACACTAGTCAAGTTTTTCAGTAGAGTAGCACTAACTTTCACCTTTCAGCCCTAACTCAGGTGAACAGCCTGCTCATATTTGTGTTACCTCTGGTCATATTTATGATCATCAGCTTTCCTCACTTGCGCTCTCTTATTTTTCTTTACATTCAGACATGATATGGGTGGGAGATCCCCTAACACCTAAGTTTATTCTGAACACTTAGAGTCTGTTTTGGCTGTATTCTACATGATCAATATTGCTGTAACTCTAATGTCAGCGATTTAAACTTTTCAGATATTTTAACTTGTTCAAGAAGTGCTTTATCCTCAGCAACACCTTAGCCTTAACACCTAAACATCTATATGTGTATGTAGCATGAAGGTTAGATTCTGCTCAGATAGATATCTTCCTTATGTGTCTCTAAGAATAGACCCCCAAAAAAGTAATAATTTTTTTGAAGAGTCAATTTATATCTTTCATGAATACCTTATTAGAACCCTCCTTTTAACATTTCAATACTTCACCCTTACTGACAACGGTTACTTTTTTTTTAAACTGTGGTAGAGTCTTCTGTCCAATATCATTAAAAAGAACCTTCATATCCATAGTTATTTATCAATGCCCCATCCAAACCGTCCTGGAAACTGACAATAATTAGAGTGGGTTTACTGGTTCAACTACTTGTGTGGGCCCCTTCCTCGTCATTAGTCTAGACTATGCTGAAGGAGGGATGGGAAAGGAAAACATACATCTTAGGAAGTGATGGTGAACTTAGTCATGATCTCACACTAATAATCTTGAAACAGTTATACAACTGAATCGATCAACAGGTATTAGTATGTGTTTACTTTTCTCTGTGCTAGGGGTGATACAAAATAAGGACATTGCACTTTAGTTTGAGAACTAAAACAAACCAATCGGGAACTTGGTTGCTAAGATACTTGGTATTGTTTTCAGTACAAAAGGAATTCAGAATAGCAAGAAAATGGGTGATTGGAGGAGTTGAACTAGGCTTTGTGGGGACTTGAACTAGACTTGAACCAATGGCTATATCCTAGACAGGTAAAAGGAAGAATGGACATGTCTCAAGGGTATAGGATGAGGTGAGCATAAGCAAAGGCACAGAGAAAAGGCTCAGCATGAAGAATGTTTATGGAGGGTCTTGAGAACTAGACATAGAAATCTAGACTGGTTGTCAGAGTCCTTACAGTTCTTCAAGAAAGCAGCATGAGGAACCTAGGAGCAACCAGAGTAAATTGTATCACCTGGAAGTTTTAGCTCAAGCATATTTTGATAGTAACCTTTTGTTTTTCATCTCTTTTAATATTAGCTGTCTTTATAAAGGATGGTGATTATTACTGTTTGCATAAATTGTTTGAACTTGAGATTCTTATTAAAAATAGATAGCATTCCAGATGAACCAAGCCAGCCGTCTCTTTCTTTTTTAAGGGGTTCTCAACACTGCTCTGAGTCCCAGAGTCTGTACCTAACAAATCACACCTGGTCATCCTAAATTCTATTTGAATGCTACACGTTCTTACTTTAGGCCTGGAAAGAAGCTTGAGAATTTTTTATTTTATTTGACTTATTTGAAGTTCTAGTAACTGAACTATTTCTTCCTAATTGTAATCCTTAAATGGCCCCCAAATTACTCTGGGCCTTTAAAGAGAAAACCTTGGCCTAAAGAATTTCTGATGTAACACAGTGGTGGGTACATGTATAGAAACTTGTAAATTTTCTGAACAATATATTATAAATATTTTATGTTTGAAAGAAGCATTTTCTTATTGAAACCTTGGAGAAGAGAGAATGCAGATCTGTGAGCAGAAATGTCTAGGCTAGTTTAGCCAGGCTGAAATATACTTAAACATTTATTCAATATACCTTTAAGTGTTAAATTTTGGGCTAGTTGTGTTAACACCATACTGGATATTATAGTGTCCACTAAAAGGGGCAGGAGGGACAATAACTAACATTAACTGAACATCTGCTACATGCCTAGAACTGATAAGGGATTTAAATAAATTATATAATTTAATTCTCACACTAATTATTTGATGAAGGCACTGTTAATGTCCTTCCCATTGGGTGATAAAACTGAGTTGAAGAGAGGTGAATTAACTTACCAGGGCTAGCAAGTGATAAGAGTCTGACTCTAGGTTTCCCCGACCTTTCAAAAGCCATGTTCTTTCTTCTGTATCAAGTTGTAACCAATAAGACCCAACTTTATTCTCTCTTGTAATCTAGTAGGAAAACTTACAAGCACCCAGAATGGCTGTTCCTGCATCTTCAGATAAGGGAGAGAGACATCAGTTTGGTGGGATCCCGAAAGGAGGTAGAGGTTGACCTAGATTTTAAAGGGTGGTGGATGATAAGGAACTCTTGTATTGAGTGCTTAGCTGTCTTCATCATGGTAGGCTCTTTGCATAATTTTATTTTATGCACAGCAATTCGAGTTGGAAATATTGGGTTCATTTCACATATAGAAGAATATGAGATTAAAAGGTTGAAGCAAGTTCCTGAAGGCTCTGCACAGAGTGAGTGCAGGAGCTAGGGCAGATCGGATTTGGTTTTCAACCGGTAGAGAGGATTTCAACCAGTAGAGATGGAGTGAGAATTGGCATCGCTGGCAAAAGGATGGCATGAACAAAGGTGAGGACCTAGGAATGTGTGGTATGGCGTGGAAACATTGAGGAGCCCAGCTAATTTGGGTTTAGGGGAAGGTGGAAAGTAATCCTGGGCGAAGTATTTTGGAGCCAGAATTATTAAAGATCTAGCATACCAAATTTTAAGAAATTTGTGCTTAGGAATGATGTAAGAGGCCATAGATTACTAGAGCAAGCAAATGAGGTGAAGACTTCGTAGTTTGGTGACAGATTGGAAGAGGAAACCAGTTAGGATGTCAAAAGTCACAGAGGGACCTGAAGAGATAGGAAGAAAAGGAAAACATGGTAAAATTTCTTTCAAAGTTGCCCAAAGTATTCTGCTGTGTTCTTGTGCTTTTGTAACTGCTAGGTTTGTACATTCTATGATTAATTGAGGGAAAGTATGTTGATAGATATTTAGTAGGAGGGAGATTCTCAAATTGCCTTACTGGGTTCCCTAGACTGAAAAGAACTCGTAATACGGGGATTTTTTCAGAAGTCTCACCTTATGTTTTAGTCCATTTTTGCCTTCCTTCCTGAACTCAGATATTTTAGACTCTCCATTGTCTTCTGGATTCTCCTTTCTCTGAGTCTTAAAGGACTCTAGGATTTCATTTGTCTTCCAGACATCTTCCTAACCAGACTTCATGTAGGATTCCGACATTCCAAGGAACTTTGTACTCTCATAAGTACATTATCAAATAAAAACTGTTGATGTAAAATAAATGTAGAGACAAGAGTACTGCAAGAAACCCTGCTTATCTTTTATTGCATTCTCCGTACCTATGCACACACACAGTTTTATCCTCCTTGCTGTAGGCTAAAGTCATTTTCAGTTAACACCTTTATTTGAAGATACAGACCTAGCAACCCTCATGTTATGTTGTCTTTAAAACTTTGGGAGTCCAGGGGTTAATGTTTCCATATCAGTGAGCTTCGTACTGGCTGGCCTTTGCAGCTGATAGATGTTTTACTTTGGCCTTATAAAGACATTTTACCCACTGGAAACCCTTGTCGCATGACAGGATCAAAAATAGCCCAGCTGCAGCCCCTGCTGTCCATCACCACATGTAAACTGGCATGAGTGTAGGCTCTCTTAGCCATGTCCGCACATTGTGGACACGGTGGCCTCCGGGGACAGTGTTTTATAAAGCCACACCTGTCGCTGTGAAGGAACCAATCACCTGACCTACAGAGGCGTTTTAAGTGTGTGCATGACCATGCGTCTGGTTTCTGACCAGCAATTCAGAACATCGCTGAGTGTCCTGAAAAACCCTTGATGACGTGGTTTCTCCTGGCACTGGGAAAGATCTACAAGTCTAGTAAATTTGAGTGTATTTTTATCATTGGGGTCAAAGTTCAGTACCCTCTGTGATAAATTCATCTTTTCCATGGATGTTCGTTAATGAGTGTGTTCAGTAAAGCTCTGAAGAGGCAAAGAAAAATCTGTTTTTGAACATCTAAACATGAATTTTTCTGGTTTGAGTTCTTTAAAATTTGAAGATTGTTATTTGTACTTCTTATAAGTTGGCTTTGCCAGCATCCAGATGGCATTATAGTGTCATATTTTTAGAAGCATAAGGGGTTTTGTTGGAGATTATTTTAAAGAAAGATGAAATAAACCAGATGTTCATGGTAGTATTTTTAATGGACAGTAATGAATCCCACGAGTGAGAACGGAGATGCATGGGTTTTTAGAAATACCTCTTGTGATTTAATTTTTTTAAAAAATGAATGTTTAAGTTAATTCATTGGAGTGTGTTATGTATGTGATCTCAATGTATAATTTTAAAAGGTATTTGATTGTATTTCACTTTCTTGAACTTTTGCAGGATAATATATAACAGTAAAATCGATTCACATAAAATATCTACTTATAGGCAGATATGCTAATAAATCTATTTCTGTTGATTTGGAGGATAAAACAAGAGTTAGTACATGTGCAAAAAAAATGTTTCCTTACTCTATTGTGTAAACCTTTTAAGTTTTATTAATTTTGGAAATATTTAGTTGTATTTCCCTGTCCCTGCCTTTTCCCTCAACCTCATCATTTCCCCAAAATCCCTTCTGTCTGTCTTGCATAGAGATAAACAAGCTGGCTGACCTTCAGTTGCCTGATAGTCAAACAGGTTTGATTGACCCTTGTGTCCTTATGAATTTTATGGAGAGAAAGAAAGAAAGAAAGACAAAAAGCGTGCTGCACCTCTCTTTCAGATCACTGCCATGAATGTTAATAGCATTTCTGTAGCTTCCCACAACAGCCTCTTGTGATAGAGTGAGCTGCACTACAGTTCGTTTGAGAAGTGTGATTCTGCTGTGTTTACCACACTTGTGAACTTTTAAACTCCTTTTTTATTTTGTCGCCTGCTTCTTTTTTATTATTATTTTTAATAAGGGTGACTGAGGTTGCAGAGAGATTAATGTGTGCTGAGTCTGCATAGCAATTTGAAGTAGGGTTGCCATGATAATAAACATACAGATTTTGTTGAAATTTTTATTTTGACAAACCAGCCATCACCCCCTTGGAACTGAATGATCATGGATCACCTTTGGAGTCCTGTGTTCACAGCTCAGAATTTTTCTATTTGCCAAATGGTTTTGTTTGTGAACTCATTACAATTTTCTCAAGTCTTAATCAATTAAGCATTTATTAAATACCTCTTATGTGCATAGCCCTCATGAACCTCGATTTATTTTCCAAACTATTGCTAAATGATATTTATTGGATCTAAATGATTATAAACAAAAATGTTAGCAGGGAGGGTATCATCATATTTTGATAGTTGAATTCCTTTGGGGGCACTCCCTGACTTTGGCTACCGCCAGAGGACTTGGACGGACCACTGGAAAGCAGATATTGTGGCAACCCTATGCTCATAATAACCACTAAATTTGAGTTTGTTGTATTTCTGAGCAAGAAATGCTACAGATAGGAGGCAACTACTGCCTGACTTTGTTTTCCATTTCTCAACAGGATACCTGCCCACTATGTGTATCCACAGGCTTTTGTGCAGCCTGGAGTGGTCATTCCACACGTCCAGCCGACTGCAGCTGCTGCCTCCACCACCCCTTACATTGATTACACTGGAGCTGCGTATGCACAATACTCTGCCGCAGCTGCTGCCGCCGCCGCCGCCGCCGCCTATGACCAGTACCCCTACGCAGCCTCTCCAGCTGCTGCAGGATACGTCACCGCAGGGGGCTACGGCTACGCTGTGCAGCAGCCAATCACCGCCGCGGCACCTGGGACAGCTGCTGCTGCCGCTGCAGCAGCTGCCGCAGCAGCAGCGTTTGGCCAGTATCAGCCTCAGCAGCTGCAAACAGACCGAATGCAATAGACCAGCCATCTGATCAAAGTTGAATTGTTTTCTCTTTCCCTCCCAATTTCCCAATTTTTAGTAGCTAATAAGAGTTAACATTAACAGCTTTAAAAAAAAAAAAAAAGCTATGCTTTGTGAAGCAGAATTATTGTTATTTTTATACTCCAGTAGTGTTCTAGGTGAGAAAGAGGTGAGAGAGAGAGGGGAGTGGGCGCAGTTTTGGAAACCAATCCCAAAGAGCCTGAGGAAATGAAAGGCCGCTAGGAAATGATGGCAGAAGTAACAATGGGACTTCATTTTTATAATGGGATTTTTATTTTTGCTCTTTTTATAGTATCAGGGAAGCAAACTGCCTTTTACAAGTTAGAAAATGCTATTTGAATCTTGTTGAACCAGGGAATACAGAGTGAGCAATACATAGCTTGAATTTCATTTAAAAGCAGATTTTTTTTTTTTTTTTAGAAAAACAAAATGGTGAAAGCACTGATTGTCATTTTTAAGTTGCTATGGCCTATAGAACTTTTTCAAGTAAGAAGGTAATGTTCTTACTCTCTCAAAAATGGGCATCGAACAATCAACCTAGGAGCGTGGCAGTGGGTAAAATGGTGGACAGGCACCAAAGCTGTTTTCTCATCTACCCTGTGGATGAGTGGGACTGTGGAGCAAGTGATGTGGAATTAATGGGTGCAACAGCTGTACAGACAATCAGTAACACGCACAGTTCTGGAAAGAACACATCACTTGTGCTTGTTTGATGAGCTTGTCACATTCTAATCCCTCTCCCCATCCTGTTTCAATTTTGGGAAACTTGTATCTGCTGGTGTCAGCAATTCTGATTCTGAAATAGGATCAGGCTTTTACTACAACAGCCTTCTCTTTCTATTTATTGTGTCGACTCGTGGCTTACGATTAAAGGCAGGCAAAGTTTGCAGACTCTAAACTCTTAAGAATTGTCTTAAGGGCATTTATTTTTTTTCCCTTTTTGAATAATTTTACACTTTTTAGTATCTATTTCAGAGTCCTATTTAAAACTATTTATTAGTGAATACAGTACATGAGACAACAAAGTTACTGAGATTACAGTTCTTCAGAGGTAATGATAATGTGGTTTATACTGTGCCTTAATAGTAATGCTATTTAAGATATTTATTTTTAAGTTTTACTATGCTGCACTCTAAAGGAAGGAACTTTAGATGTGACACTGTAAAATTATGTATTCATCTCATGGCATAAATTATTTAGTAGGTCTAGATGTAGCATATTAAATATTAACCTATTCAGCTAAAGATGTTGACTTGGATTTATTTAAATTCATATGTGCACTGTATGAGAGAGTACTCTTACATGAACACATTTTAGTTTTTAGGTTTTAACCAACAGGCTATATTGCTAATTTCATGCTTCCTTCTCTAATTTTTGCTAGTGTAGATCTCATTTATTGGTACTTCATTAGTTTAACACTATTCTCATGTAGTTTATGTAGTTTTTAAATGCTGCTTTACATTTTTCTTCTGAAACTGCAATACTTGCAATTTTTATTCTTAAGCTAAATTGAATACTATTTTACACTGTATTGGATTTTTATACTTGAACAATTTCATACAAGGGAAGACAGGTTAGCATTTTTATGGACTTTCTCCATTACCACTGGATTTACTTTAAGTATTCCCATTCTAGACAGTGTTATGTAATGTAGACATGACTCTCCTGTGCAGATTATTTATTCATTGTGTACATTGCTTTATAACATTTCAGATCTTCTCATCTATTCACTTGTATTAAATATAATTTTTAAAAACTCCTGTTGCATTGATTGTTTCTAATTTTCTTATAAAAGTAGAATGATTTCTCCTTTTAATTAGAATTAATGGCCATGATTTATATGTAACCATTTCAGTGAACAGAAAACTTCCCGGACACCCCATTTTTATACCTTTTAAGTAAATTTTATTAACTCACGTATATACCTTATATGTAGCAAATGACATAAGGTCCTTCCCCCACAGTAAACTCTCAAAGACTATTGGTGTCACTGCTGCTTTTGGCTAACTGAAGATTGCTGAGAGGGCCATAGAGAGAACACAGTGATGCGAGGAGCAGGGAAACGGAGGTTTGGCATTAGGTTGTACCACTTTCTAGCAATGTGAATGGAACAAGTTGCTTTTCTTTTTTAAAACTGATTGATTAATGGGTTGATTTTTAAAATTTAAATTCTTTATTGTTTAAAGTATTACATATGTCTCCTTTTTCCCCCATTGACCCAGCCTCTCCCACCCCCCCAGCACATGCCCTCACCCCCCTACTGTCTGTGTCCATTGGTTTTGCTTATATGCATGCATACAAGTCCTGTGGTAATTGATTAACTTTTTAGAGAGAGAGAGGAAGGAGAGAGAGAGAGAGAGAGAGAGAGAGAGAGAGAGAGAGAGAGAGAGAGAAACATCGATTTGTTGTTCCACTTATTTATGCATTCATTGGTTGATTCTTGTATGTGCCCTGACGGGGAATCTAAACTGCAACCTTGGAGTATTGTGATGACACTAACCAACTGACCTACCCAGCCAGAGTGGAACAAGTTGCTTTTTGTAATTTGTTTTTTGGATGAGGTTTTTATTTCTTATCTATAATATTGGGAGTAATACCTGTCTCACGTGGTTATTTGAATAGATTATATCAACTACAAGTTTCAGAAGGCTGTTTGAGAAGCGTTATGTTCAAAAACCAAATCATTTCCCCCCCATTAGAAATAATGTAAATTGAATTAATCTATTCCAGATCCCCAAATGATTCCCTGTTTTAACCTTTCTCAGTTGCCTGATGGTTGTTGCATGAGCACTTTTACACCCTTAGCAACATCAGCACTCTTGATGGCCTCTTTACGTTTTAAAATGGCGCTAATCATCAATTTCGCATGCCATACTTGGTAGCCCTATCAGACATGTGAACACCTCTATCATATTTTGCTATTATTTATTTTTTAAGCTCTATCATTGTTCTCACAACTTTCCTTTTCACTTTGCTGCTATCACTAACCTTCTTAGGATCCATGGTGACTTACTGTACACAATTTAATAATAAGCAGCAACAAAAGCAAGAAAACACAAAAATATTCACAGCACAATTTCCTGAGATATTAGCAAGTGAGATTTAGCAGTAAAATGACTCATACTCACACATTCTCTCTTTTCTCACCCAAGAGATGCATGACTGATCATACAGGTATCAGCATAAAAGGGTTGTTGCATCAAGAACCAAAGTTTTGTTTGACAACCAAGACATTTTTTCTGTGAACAACTTGGTCAAGAACCAAATTGTCCAAGATGGTAGTCATTCAAGAAATGAGGTTTGACTGTACTTGGCACAGAGCCAGATATATGGTAAGCCCTAGGTAAATGATCATTAGTAGCAGTTGTAATGCCTGATAGTGACAGCTAACAAAAAAGGAATCACCTAGTAAGACGTTACCATTTTTAAATTTTTTCCACTCTGACATGGCAATACCTAATAAGGTGAGTATTAGAACATCGAATGACTGTCATATTAATTGTTTTAAAGTGTATATAGTGTGTTATGTTAATTATAGAAAGGATTGCTTGTTGGTCTTAATATTTCCCAAATCCATGACATATCTTTTACTAAGTCCATTCGTTTTCAAAAATTATAAACAGCAGAAAGTTTTGATAACAGATTCTATCACACTTGCTGCTTTACGATAACTATCTTTAGAGTCATCACAATCTCAAATATTAAGTGCCTTTAATTTTCCAAAGAAAAAAAATGATACCAGATTTTCCCTAGGGAGAGATATTAGTGTACCCCAATGTATTACCTTGGATTGGTAAAATAATTTCTAAGGTATTTATTTAATTCATTCAATGCATCAATGATTATTTTAAGTCAAAGGACATGTTCTAGATTTAACTTTTCAGATCTGTGCAAGGTCACTTTTGTTCTCAATAAGCCATACATTGATTGCTTACCTTCAAAATGAAATATTCTTTGATTTATCAATTAAAAATAGGTCAGACATTTCTGGGGAAAGCTTGTCAAAAATAGCCATACCCAGGAAATCCCAAAGGCTGTACCTTTCTTTGAGTATTTTCTGATCTATATGATGTCAGTAATTAGCAGTTGTAGAGAGGGGAAAATTTTTATAGTGCTAAAGCATATATTTCTAAAAATAAGTGAAAGTTCTTAATACCTAACTAAGAAGGGAAAGTCACCTGGACAGAATGTTTACATTGATCAGGAGGGCTCGTTGTATTTGTAGAGTTAGAAAAGCAATGGGTCCAAGATCCAAATTGCTGGCTGCCCTTCACAGTGATCTTGAACCCCTCTACCCTGGTAAAACGTGAGTGGATAGTTCCCAACACAGTTCCTCTACTTACCTCTCAGATTATACTGGTTAAGTGAATTAATTTTGTGCGATCATTTTAGAAATTCTAAAGTATTAGGCAAATGGAAATTATAGGGAATATGCACAATCTTCATTTGGAAATTGATCTCAAGTATCTCGTGACTTTTCCAAAGAGGACAAAATTGTATCTTGTGGTGTTATCTCTGTTCTGTCCCAATCAAGTAATAGCTAAACTTACTGTACAACAAGGGCAACACAAAAAAAATAACATCAAAAGATGGAGTGATTGCTCAGATAGGGGAAGGAAGAAGAGAGAAGATTATGGAATACATTTCTCTTACTGGGGAACTATATTTAGTTCCTTCCTCACTCCTGTCTAATATTGTTCTTCTTAATTCCCTCTGAGGCTTGAAAGCATTCATTAAGTTGGCAGTCTGAGGTTTGGAGGGGCAGAGGTGAAAAGAAACCAAAAAATAAATAAATGCATTTTCATGCTTACTTTTGTCCTCTCTTCTCCTTCGAGCATTCCAGGCTGTTTCCATGGAAATTCTAGCTTGTTTTGCTTAAGCACTTGATACAGAAGAGGTTTCAGTGGGGTATTTGTTCTCAGTTGAATTTTAGAAGTTCAAGAATGATTTATAGCTAAGTCATTTAAATTCCAGGCGTTGAAATCCCGATCGTCAATCAAAATGAGAAAGAAATCACAATACATGTTATAAGCACTTTAGAAATTTTAGATAAGAAAAATGTTATACATTGATAGCTTTGATGTCATAAATTAGTTCTGTCTTATGGCACAGTGCTTGCTCATTCTTTACCAACTTCTTCGGAGAGAACGTCTATAAAGTCCCTTTCTCTCCAGTCAGTTGTCTCCCGGAAGACGAATGCGATTGCGTTTTTAAAATCCAAGATGCTATCACTAAGCTAGTCATATATTCTACATAAGTTGGAGGGTGTGCATTGTATTCTGTTTTTCGACTGTGAGAGGTAATTCTGATTACATTATAATGGGGATTGAGTTCCAGTCCTATTTCTTTTCAGATAATGTGTTCATAAAAGGGTAAATATCTGAAACTGACTTACAAAATGAATTTTCAATACAAAAACATGGCTTTGCCAAGTACAAAGTTGTGATTTAGCTCTGTTTTTAAACTATGTACTAGTACATTGGACAGTCTTAACCATTTATGAGCTTGTTTAGTTTCTAAATACTCTGACTCCTGGCAATTTGTTTACACTCGATACCTGTGGGTCAGAAATTCAGAAGGGTACAGTGGAGACCAAAGAGATATAGTGGATGCCTTTTAGAGAGTCTCAGTATGAGTTTCCATTTTGCATTCACTTCATAGGTTTTGAATCTTAAAAAAAAAAAAAAAAAAAGGCATGTGAAAGGATGGAGAAGAAGAAAATGAAGAAAGAGGCACTAGGGTAAAAATCACCTTCAAAAGTAGGTAAAAGAGGATGAGTTGGAAAGTTTGTGAAGGGGTGCGAGGAGGGCTAGATCACGTGAGGCAGGGGCCACAGAGGGAAGACAGGGAGAGGTGGCTTGCTGGGTGGCCAGGAGACTTCATCTGGGGATGGGGTGTTGGAAAATCATTTAAAGGATAGTAATTAGACATGTGTTTTTCTTCTGTTTTCTAGTTAAGTAAAAGACATGTAGGACAACAGCTGAGGTTTTGAACTTGCAAAGGTTTAAAAATGGAGTGTCCTTTATAACTGAAAACGTTTAAAAACAGACCATTGTGGTGCCTCTGGTGGGATTAGATAGAGCTTCTTCATGGACTTTGGACCTCCAGGGACAGGAGACACTGACATTTTTTTTTAATCTTATCTATTGTCCCTTCCCATTTGAAGCAGACAAGCGAGTCAGAAGAAAAAAGGGAAAGATTACAGCAAATGTATTACCTTGCTACCCAGTATACTTTCCTTTACCATATTAAAATGTCATTTGTGTCCCTGGCTGGGTTGCCCAGTTGTTTGGAATGCCATCTCACACGCCAAAGGGTTGAGGGTTCAATTTCCAATCAGGGCCCATACGGGAGGCAACCGATCAATGTTTCTCTCTCACATCGATGTTTCTCTCTCTCTCTCTTTCTAAAAACCAATAGAACCATATCCTCAATGAGGATTTTTTAAAAACTAAAATGTCATTTGTGTTTGAAAACACACGAGATCTGTGCTGCTGCTTTCAGGATACTAGTGACCCTGTTGATGGGCCTTTGGAAGCATAATGGAAAGTTTGCGAAGGGGTGCAAGGGAAGAGGCCTACACGACTAATCACATGCCATGGACCAAGTACTCGTATTTAGTCCTCATAACAGCATAAGGTAGGGAACAGTGTCCCGATTTTTCAGACAGAAAAGAGTGCAGAGGCAGAAAGCAGCTGCCCAAATCCAGTGTCAGGATGGGGCAGAACCAGGATTTCAAGGTGAATCCTACTTCCTTAGTAATGTTTTTCTAAACACTCCCTCTGCTCTGTCGTTGACCGTGTTTGGCAATGTGCTCGTACTAAACCAATGCCTGATGGAAAGAGGAAACACTGGGAGAGCGTAACGGGGCAGGTGTGAAGTTAAAGCCAGTGGCTGAAGTCCCGTGAGAGCTCAGAGGAGAATTTAAGTGTAAACCTCACCTCACAGATCCTTTGTTTGGTGCTTTCTTACAGCCCTTACTTTCACTATTAAAGAATCATTTGTGTCCTAGATCTATATTAGCAAAGGAATAATGGTAACAATCGACATTGAATTGAACACTTCTCTTTATTACCATTGTTCACGTCTTTACTTTAAATATCGACATTTTGGGCTACCATTTACCTGGCATCCGTTTATGCCAGACACTGCACACACTATCTCAAATCCTCACAACCTCACAGTCAGCCTGGCATTATCTTCCTTTGACAGAGAGGTTAGTGAACTGGCCTAACGTCACAACTGAAGGTGGCAGAACTGTGCGTTGAAACCCAGGTCTGGCTGATGCCAAAGACTTAACTGCCACCGGGTTATTTTAGCAACATCTTTCTGTGTCACTTGGAATCCTCCCAGACAGTTTAAGGGAAGCTTAATAAACATGCCTTTGGTTCTATAGACTCTAGAGCCGAAAACATATCTAAGGAGCCTGAGGCAAGTCATATACATGATTTAAAAAACCCTTAATAAAAATCACATAACCTAAATGTCTCCATGCTCATCTTCTTAATTTAATTTCTTTGGTCAACATTTGTTCAGTCATAGCACGAAGGATTATAATAAGTATAATCATCTTGACCTCTAGCCACTTACGTCTTTATGGGAAAAATATTATACTAATACTGCAATTAGCTCTAACGAACTACTATAAAATTGAATAAGAGTATATCTCAGTTTGTGTCAAAGGATGTCAAATAATTGTAAGGTTTTAATGAATATTGCCAATTTTAATAACAATGACATTGAATTTAAATGCAGAATATAGCTCTTAAAGGTAGATGGTTCAAGTCGTCTGCCAGTAATAGCTTGGCTGCCTCAACGAAAAGTGAGAGGAGATTAGGAGAACTTGAAGAAGAAGCAATGCCAGGAACAGGAGCCAAAGCAGCTTAGGGATGGCTGAGTGAGAGGCCTGCAGTGTCCGCACTTGGAGAGAGTTAAGAGGAGTGAAACTGACTGTAAAAGAAGGCCCTGTGCTTGTCCCCTCAGCACACATGTGGAATGTCTTTATATCCCGGGCATACCGGGCATCCTGATAATTCATGCTCTGTAACAGCTGCATTTCTTATCATCTTTGGCATATTTCTTCAGCGCACACAAAGCCTCTTATCTCTCAAACAGCCTCTCCCTGGACTGCTGTCCGTTTCAGCTGCTTAGGGTCCATGTCCCTTAAATCTCCCAGCTGTCTCTTACTTCTCACCCCTGGCTTCCTTTATCTGTATAGATATTTTTTAATCTTTGCCAGCTGCCACTTTTGGCACAGTGGTTGTGCTCAGCTCTCTCAGAATGAGACATTTCAGCCGGCTGATGTGGGGAAGGAACGTAACAGTTACAACAATGCAGTTTCAAAATTAGCCTTAAACTCCATCAGGAAAAAATTTCATCTGAGCTTTCATGCAACCTGCTCTCCATGGACCAAGCTGTGCATTTCTGAAAGGAGGACACACCCTGGAGGCTTGCACAAAGAAATGCGAGCGAGAACTGCAGGGTGTTTACTTGTGCAAAATGAGAGATTTCTCCCCCTAGAAATGCAGATTCTCTGTGGCTGCAGCCTTCCTGAGTTTATGTAACACCATCTCGGTTGGATAACATGTTAACTGGCACCCCAGGTATAGAAATGTAAATGCTACAAGCTGGGGAGAAATTTAATTTCATATGGGAAACTATTAGTCTTCACTTACCTGCTGCCAATACCTCTAGTTGGTTCTAAGCTTCTATATTCAATGCGATTTCCACTCCTCAGGGTAATTCTTGCAAGAGAGTTTTAGTGGTTCTGTGGGGTTATCAGATTTTCTTAACATGATGGATTCTGAGTGGCTAAGAGAAATAGCATCATCTTGGTTTTAGTGGCGGGGTGTGTGTGTGTGTGTGTGTGTGTGTCAAAAACTATGTAATAAATGCTTGAGAACCTCTGCAAAGCAGAGAGGGGGAACTTTCAGAATGCCACAGTGCTGAGCACAGTTAAGAGTTTCTAGTTTGGCAATTCTTACCCTATTCCCACTCAGGAACATGCTCAAGAAGTACAGATGTCTTGGGTAACATCCTACTTCCTTTGGTATTAGCCAAAATTGCTTTCTTCTATATTAACCCAGGAGATTGGAATAGATTTGTTAAAATATCTTTGTGTTCCTATTATGCTATTATGATTATTATTCCAAAAGTGACCTGAACCAATATTGAGGTAAATTTCTTGATTGTATAGAAATGCATACCTGCTATGCTTTGTAGTAAATGGGAACTTTTTATATACTTAATGAAGTCTAGGTTCTCGGGCTGATAGAAAAATCAACAGGCAAGATCTATCCAAGTTGGAGTTAGTCATTTGACTGCCTTCTAAATCAGAATCAATTGCTGCATCTGAATGTATTCTATAGAAATCTTATTTAATTATAGTCTACTAGAAAGAACAGCCAGTCTCCTCTCTCTCTCTCTCTCTCTCTCTCTCTCTCTCTCTCTCTCTCACACACACACACACACACACACACACACACACACCCTTCCAAGTTACAAAAGACAAACTCTTTTTAGCTATTACTAATTAGATAGCAGTTTGGATCCTAATAGAAATAGTTTAGAAATAGTTTATGTTAGAAGAATAGAAGCTCTATAACTGTAAACAAACTGGTGCCATATTTGAGATCTTGCAATTCCCAAAATTTGTAACTGAAAGGGCTCAGTACTTCAGGGCCCTAAGGCAGACAAAGGATGTAGTGAGTAGATTCCACAAATTACAACTTAAAAACTAAAGTTGTAATTGGTTTTTATTTTTAGAATTGTTCTTACTCATTCTTTTATCATGCTAGTGTTCCATTAACCTGTTCTATTACAGATATCAACACTAAAGGTTAGATAATCATTATTGGGTATTACTGGGCATTTTCTATGTATAAGACATGTTAAATTCAATATGTGTTTATGAGATTTTTGCTTCTGTATAATAACCAGTATATGGCAGCTAACATTCCCTTGACATTATTAATTTTTACCAAACCTTTGACTAAAGGACTTTTTCTAAAAAATTTTTAGCCTCGCCTGAGGACATGTTTATTGATATTTTTAGAGAGAGAGGGAGGGAGAAAAAGAGGGAGAGAGAGAACATTGATGTGAGAGAGAAACATAAATCAATTGACTCCCATATGAGCTGTGATTGGGATCGAACCCATAACCAAGATATTTGTTCTGACCGGGAATCAAACTTGCAACCTTTTGGTGTACAGACAATGCTCTTCCCAACTGAGCCACTGGCCAGGACTGACTAAATGACTTTTTAAATCTCTGATAAAATAAAGTAGGAGTAACTAAAATGGTAGAAACTGGTTTCTTAAAATTAAAATTATCACTGTTTTTATAAATCAGTAATCTTATAATTATTTCAGAAGAATTATGTGCAATGGTAATCATAAAATCTTAAATCATTTTTGCGATTTCAAATCTGTCAAGTTATTTGCCTCTTCCTGTGGCTGTATTTGCTTATTTTTGAAATATAGGAATTGGTTGAGTTATGAGTGCAGAACCCCAACATATGTATGAGGTTACTTCTGACATATTACTGACTAGTTTTAATAATAAAATAGAAATTCAGAGGTCAGTAAAATATGTTAAATAATTAGTAGATATAATTTATTACCCAACTTTTTAGGAGACCGACATTTTTCTATACCTGATAACCAATTTGATAACCGATTTCTTAGCATGTGACTCCATATTCCAAGGGTTCGTATATACACCACAGGAAAAATAGCCAGATCTAAGAAGCATGGAGTGAATCATGACAATAAAGGGCAGGAACCCACATCCAGAAGAAGCAATCAGACTATATAATTAGAAGGAAACTGGACTGGAATGACAAAGGCTGTAAATTTAATCCAAGCCCCACAAGTAATCACCATTATGTGCTTGTATAGTGCATAGAAACAACTAATTGATGCGTCTCTCTCACATCAGTGTTTCTCTCAATATAGCTCTCTTCCTCCCTTCCACTCCCTCTCTAAAAAATCAATGGAGAAAAATATCCTTGGGTGAGGATTAACAAAAAAACAGACATATAGATTAATGGAACAGAATAGAGAGCCCAGAAATCAACCCATGTCTACATGACCAATCAACAATTGTCCAAGGAGGCAAGAACATACAATGGGTAAAAATAGTCTATTAAATAAATGGAGTTGGGAAAATTGGACAAATACATGCAAAAAATTAAGCTGGACATGTTCTTACACCATACACAAGAAAAAACTCAAAAGATGTAAATGTAAGTCTTGAAACTATAAAAATCTTAGAAGAAAACATAGGCAGTATAATCTCAGACCTTTCTCATAGCATTATTTTTTTCTGATATATCCCCTCAGGCAAGGGAAACAAAATAAAAAAATTGGACAACATCAAACTAAAAAGCTTTTGCACAGCCAAGCAAACCATCAACAAAATAAAAAGACAACCCACTGAATGGGAGAACATATTCACCAATGATAATCTGATAAGGGGTTAATATCCAAAATTTTAAAACTTATACAACTCAACACCAAGAAAGAAAACAATCCAATTAAAAAAATGGGCAAAGGGCTGAATAGATATTTCTCCAAAGAGGACGTACAGATGTCCAATAGATATATGAAAAGATGTTCAGTGTCATAATCACCAAAGCATTGTAAATTAAAACCACAATGAGATATCACCTCACACCTGTCAAAATGGCTATGGTCAATAAATCAACAAACAACAAGTGCTAGCCAGGATATGGAGAAAAGGCAACCTTTGTGCACTGCTGGTGAGAATGCAATTGGTACAGCCACTGTGGAAAGCATTATGGAGTTTCCTCAAAAAATTAAAAATGGAACTGCCTTATGACCCAGCTATGCCATCTCTGGGAATATATTCAAAGAAATCTGAAACACTAATTTGAAAGAATATATACACCCCTATGTTTATTATAGCATTACTAAAGCCCCAGTGCACGAATTCGTGCACAGGTGGGGTCCCAAGGTGGGGTGGGGGGATGCGATTGGCCCTCAGGGTGAGCGGTGGGACACCCTTACCCACCTGGGATCCAGATCCGTCCCACTGACATTCGTACCAGTTGTCGGGAGCCACCTGGAAGCCACTTTTATATTGTTTCTTCCTTGTAGAGTGTCTAGGGAGGGGAAGCGGCTGTGGTGCCCGAGGCTGACTTCCAGGAGGCCGGAGGCACTGTTGGGATTGTGACAGAGGCGCTGGTCTGTCAGTACCTGGCCCGGTTCTCCAGAGATTGGACCTGCAGGACTACTGAGGGAGAGAGTGGCTGCTGCCGGGCTGGTGGGCCACTGGGACTGGTCAGTCAGCTGAGCGGTGCTCCCGCTGTGGGAGCGCACTGACCACCAGGGGGCAGCTCCTGCATTGAGCATCTGCACCCTGGTGGTCAGTGTGCATCATAGCAACCAGTCGTTCCAGTCGCTTAGACTTTTATATATATAGATTCACAATAGCCAAGGTTTGGAAGCAGCCCAAGTGTCCATCAGTAGATGAATGGATAAAAAAATCTGTGGTAAATTTACACAATGAAATACTACCCAGCCATTAAAAAAAGGAGGAAATCTTTTCCTTTTGGGACAGCGTGGATGGACCTGGAGGTAATTATGCTAAGTGAAATAAGCCAGTCAGAGAAAGACAGGTACCATATGACTTCACTTATATGTGGAATCTAATGAACAAAATAAAATAGAGACAGACTCATAGATACAAAGAACAAACTGATAGCTGTCAGAGGGGATGGGGTTTGGGGGACTGGGTGAAAAAGGTGAAGGGATTAAGAAGAAAAAAAAAAAAAACAGATACAGACAACAGTATGGTGATTCCCAGAGGGAAGGTGGGGGGAGGGTGGAAGGAAGTATGGGGGGATAAGTGGTGAGAGACGGAGACTTGACTTTGGGGACATGAATGCACCATGCAATATACAGATAATGTATTATAGAGTTGTACACTTGAAACCTGTACAATTTTATTAACCAATGTCACCTCAATAAATTTAATTTAAAAATGTTTAAAAGCATATATGAAAAAAAGATAGGAAAAGTAATTAAACAAGCATTCCTTTGGTAACCTACTTTATCTTCTAGCATTTGGCATATTTCAGTGCAATTTTATGCATAATAAAATGCCTAAACTAAAAAAAAAGAAAGATGTGAGAAAGAGCTTAAAGAGAAGGTAGTTTGGTACAAATAGGTTACAATTAAGATTCTGGGTCCAGAGAGAGCTTCCTTATCAACCTGAGACACATCCAGTACTGCTGTCTGTCGAGGGCGATGGCAATTGTCAGTGTCCCTCCCCTCCCCTTTCTGTATGTACTCAGCCAGGAAAAGGTGATCTTCCTTTGATATGTAGTTTGATTGACAGCTGCCCTCACATTGCCTCTGGCAAGTATGCACGTGGGCCAACATGAGGGGACAGCTGTGACTGTTGGAGTGAAGCTGAAGAGCTGTGTCATATTTGTCTAGGGCGACAGAGGCTTTGCCTAACAGTGAGACCCATCAATAATCCATGGCCTTGTGGAGAAAGAACCCTATTAATAAGAAATGCTGCTGTTTGTAAAAGACAGAGCCAATGATGCCCTCGTTCCAGGGAAACAGAATATGCTCAGAGTGATGCGGTACTCTCTGAACTTTCCAGTTACATCACCAGAGAGCTTAGATCAGAAGCAATTTTAGAAGACACATTCAACATGTGACTCTTCTTTAGGCCAGCCTAATCTGTTAGGGTCAAAGTCTGGTCAGAAATACACTTGATCAATTTCTCAACTATACCTCATAGGAAAGGAAGGAAGGAAGGAAGGAAGGAAGGAAGGAAGGAAGGAAGGAAGGAAGGAGGGAGGGAGGGAGGGAGGGAGGGAGGCAGGGAGGGAGGGAGGGAAAGAGAGAAAGGAACTTGACCAGAAGTTTGCTTGCCTTTAAGACTTACAAAGGGCACTGAGTTATTTTGGATGGAGCCTTGGGCTTTATATCAGGTTACTGTTTAAGTATAAAAATATTATCTGGATGGTTTTCAATCCAATATGGAAGACTGAAAATCAACAGAATTCCCAAATCTATTTTTATGTCATTTAAAGCTCAATCTTCTAGGTCTCTCTAGTTCTTCTTTATGGTAACATTTAATTATTAATCCTTCCTTACTTTAAGGTTCTAATTTAAGAGTGCATTAATAGATTGCTCACTAGGGAGTTTGCCAAAATCATGGCTGGACAAGGTCACTAATGTATGATGGCTAGGAGCATGAAGTTGGAGGCAAACAGACCTGGGACTGAGACTGGGCTCCACCACTTGCCAACTGAGTGGCCTTAGGCAAGTTACACACCCTCTCCAAGTATTCATCCTCTCTAAGAGTGGTCAGTGCGCATCATACAGTACAATAATGTAAAGCAGACAACATACAGTACAATAATGTAAAGCAGACAACAAGATAAGTAAGGACTAAGTGCTCAGGAAAGGTTAGGTAGTGCAATTGTTGGTTTTCTTAATTATTCATCTGACAAATATTGTGTTTCGTATGTGCTAGGCATTGTTGTAGGCATTGGGGATATAGAAGTAGAAAGACACAGCCTTGGTACTCATGGAGCTTACATTACTGGTGAGAAAATCACAGCCTAATTGGAAGATATGACTGGTCCCATAGCACAAACAGAGTCAGTGAGGAAATCAGGTCTCCTCTTTCCTGGTTTGGTTTTCTTTGTGTCATAGCCTGAAGCTCTTTTTGGAAAAACATTACCACCACAATCAGTTCCTAAGTATTTGCTTCTAAAATACACATACAAAGTAAAATTTAAATAATAAAAATAGATAAGCAAAATTCACCCTCCCCATATCTTGCTTCTACCCCACCTCTGGACAAGTAACCATTGTTGACACCTGCTTATGTATCTTCCAAATTTTTTCATCCATGCATAAGCATATATATGTGGTTATTTTTTACACAAATCATATAATACATATCCCATTTGCTTTTCTAATTGAACAATATGTTCTGAACACCATAAGTATCAGTCTATGTAAATCTATTCCCTTGTTTAAGGGCTACATGATATTCCATTATGAATACCACAATTTATATAAGTAGCTAGCTATTAAACATTTCATATCTTTTTTTTAAAAGTCTTCACCAGAGGATATATTTTTATTGATTTTTAGAGAAAGCGGGAGGGAGAGAGAGAGAGAGAGAGAGAAGAACATCGATGGGTTGCCTCCCATATGTGCCCCACCAGGGATTGAACCTGTAACCTGAGTATGTGCCCTCACCAGGAATCGAGCCTGCAACCTTTTGCTGTATGCGGTGATGCTCCAACCAACTGAGCCACCTGGCCAGGTCACATTTTATATCTTTTAATTTTACAAATAATGCAATATATCAACTCTATGCTCATGACTTCCTAATTGATATCTGAAGCCCTGACCTCTCCCCCAGTTTCTCATACTATTTATCTACTTAATATCTTCATGGTTAATATTTAGTAGGTTTCAAAACTCATATTTCCTTAAACATATTGAACATTAAACATATTCTATGTGATAATTCAAATACTCTGTTTCTGAGATCTGTTCTTTCTGCTGGTTCTCACTCATAGCCTCTTGTTTCTTTACATTCTGAGTGATTTTTGTTTATGAGCTCATTTTTTTTTAATTTTTGTAATATATTTTTATTGATTTCAGAGAGGAAGGGAGAGGGAGAGAGAGATTGAAACATCATTGATGAGAGAGAATCATTGATTCACTGCTTTCTGCATGCCTCACACTGGTGATCGAGCCCTGGACCCTTCAGTTCACAGGCTGACACTTTATCCACTGAGCCAAACCCACTAGGGCTGAGCTCATTATTCTCAAAGCTTTATCTAAGACTAGAGGCCTGGTGCACAACATTCGTGCCCTGGGGGAGGGGGTCGCCTCAGCCTGGCCTGCGCCCTTTAGCAGGAGGCCTGTGCCTGGGAGCCCTCGGGGGATGTCCGACTGATGGCTTTAGCGCTTCTGAGGACTGCACTCACCAGCCATCAGCCCGGCTTGTGGCTGAGTGACGCTCTCCCTGTGGGAGCACCACTGACCACCAGGGGGCAGCTCCTGAATTGAGCATCTTCCCCCTATTGGTCAGTGTGCATCATATCGACTAGTTGTTCCACCGTTTGGTCAATTTGCATATCACCCTTTTATTATCCTATGTAATAAAAGGGTGATATGCAAATTGACCATCACTCCAACACACAAGATGACTGCCCCCATGTGGACACAGATGGCTGCCACAAGATGGCCAGAAGGGGAGGGCAGTTGTGGGCAATCAGGCCAGCAGGGGAGGGCAGTTAGGGTTGACCAGGATGGCAGAGGAGGGCAGTTGGGAGGGACCAGGCCTGCAGGGGAGGGAAGTTGGGGGGGACCAGGCCTGTAGGGGAGGGCAGTTGGGAAGGACCAGGCCTGCAGGTGAGGGCTGTTGGGGGAGACCCAGGCCTACAGGGGAGGGCAGTTAGGGGTGACCAGGCCTGCAGGGGAGGGCAGTTGGGGATGACCAGGCCTGCAGGGGGTGGGCAGTTTGGGGCAACTTGGCTGGCAGGGGGGCAGTTGGGGGTGACCAGGCCAGCAGGGGGTGGGCAGTTAGGGGCGATCAGGCTGGCAGGCAGGTGAACAGTTAGGAGCCAGTGGTCCCGGATTGTGAGAGGGATGTCTGATTGCCGGTTTTGGCCCGATTCCCAGGATCAGGCTGAAACTGGCAGTCAACCATCCCCTGAGAGGCCCCAGATTGTAGAGTGTGCAGGCTGGGCTGAGGGGAACTCCCTCCCCCATGCACGAATTTCGTGCACTGGGCCTCTAGTATAGGATAATCCTTTGAGCCTGAGTTGAACTAGCATTCTTCTTGCATTTATTTCTCCCAGTTGCCTTATGGCTACTAATGACCTAGGAGCATTTAAATTAAATTCTTCCTTTGAGATACTATGAATTATTTTTTGCTTTCCACCTGCTGTCAAAGTCAAGATAGCCATATTTTTGCACTTCCTTTTTCTTTTCTTCTTCTATTACTTTATTATGAAAACTTTCATTTTACTACATTTGTTTTATCACATATCTACCTATGTAATTACCCCATTATCTATCCATCATTCCATCATGCTTTTGATACATTGAAAGTAAGCATCACCCCAAAGCACAGGGAGGGGGCCTAAACTGGTAGTCAGACATCCCCGGAGGACTCCTGGACTGCCAAAGGGCGCAGGCTGGGCTTAGGGACCCCCCACCACCACCACCACCGCCCCCAAGGGCTGAATTTCATGCACTGGGCCTCTAGTATAAAGCTTTTCTGGTTGTTTTTAAAATACTTTTTATTGTTAGTATTACAGATGTCTCCCATTTTCCCCCTCTTTTTTAAATATATATTTTTTTATTGATTTCAGATTTGAAGGGAGAGGGAGAGAGCGATAGAAACATCAATGATGAGAGAGAATCATTGATCAGCTGCCTCCTGCATGCCCCCTATTGGGGATTGAGCCTGAACCTGGGCATGTGTCCTGACCGGGAATCAAACTGTGACCTCCTGGTTCATAGATCTACACTCAACCACTGAGCCACGCCAGCCAGGTGCATTTTCCTCCTCCACCCAGTCCCTACCCACCCCCATCCTATTGCACGTGTTCATGGGTTATGCATATAAGTTCTTTGGTTTATCTCTCCTTGTCCCCCAACTCCCACATTAAGGTATGTCAATCTGTTCCATGCCTCCATACTTTGAGTCTTATTTTGTTGTTCAATTCATTTTGTTCATTAGATTCCATAAATAACTGAGATCATGTGATATTTGTCTTTCTCTGATTGGCTTATTTCACTTAGCATAATAGTCTCCAGGTCCGTCTATGCTGTCTCAAAGGGTAATAGATCCCTCTTTTTCACAGCTGCACAGTATTACATTGTGTAAATGTACCACAGTTTTTCCCCCACTCATCTACTGATGGACATTTGGGCTGTTTCCAAATCTTAGCTATTGTAAATAATGCTGCTATGAATATAAGAATGCATATATTCTTTCTGATTGGTGTTTCGGGGTTGTTAGGATATATTCCCAGAAGTCAGATTGCTGAGTCAAACCGCAGTTCCAATTTTTATTTTTTGAGGAAACTCCATACTGTTTTCTATAGAGGCTGCACCAGTCTGCATTCCTTCCAGCAGTGAACTAGTGTTCCCTTTTCTCCACATCCTCATCAGCACTCGTTGTTTGTTGATTTATTGATGATAGTCATGTTTTATGTTTTAATGCCAAGATATAGAACATGAACAGGACACCAGAGAAGTTTTCATGTCCCTTTCCAGTCAGTCCATGTCCCCCATTTCCAACCCTGGAGGTATCACTTGTTCTTATTTTTTCTTAAATAAGTTTAGCTCATTCTAGAATTTCATATAAATAAAAACATATAGTTTGTGCTCTTTTGTGTGAGGGTTCTTTCACTTAGCAGAATGTTTTTTAGATTTATTTATGTTGTTAAATGTATCCATAGTTTTCTCCTTTTTATTGTCTGCTAGTATTCTATTGTGTACATATACCACAATTTTTTTTTAAATCTTCACCCAAAGAGCGAGAATATTTTTTCCATTGATAGGTTGCCTCCAATTGAGGGCAGGGATCGAACCTGCAACCCAGCTATGTGCCCTTGACCGGGAATCAAACCTGAGATCCTTTGGTACACAGGGTAATGCTTTAACCACTGAGCACACCAGCCAGGGTCACATACCACAATTTTTTTATCCTTTCTTGTGTTGATGAGTACTTGGGCTGTTTCCAATTTGGGACTATTATAAATAAAGCTACTATGAACATTTATATACAAGTCATTTCCATACAAGTCTCTTGGCTAAAGATCTTAGTGTTAGAATTGTTGGGTCATATGGTAGGATTGTGTTTAGTTTTATAAAGAATTTCCAGACCATCTTTTCAAATTGGTTAAATGATTTTTTAAACTTTATTTTTATTGTTGACACTGTTACAGATGTTCCCATTTCCCCTCCTTTGCCCACCTCTACCCAGCCCCCTCCCCCACTTCCCTCTGGCCATCTCCACACTGTTGTCTGTGTCTATGGGATACGCGTATATGTTCTTTGACTAATCCCTTCATCTTCTTTCACCCAATCTCACCCTCCTCTCTCCACTCTGTCAGTCTGTTCCATGCATCCATGCCTGTTTCTATTTTGTTCCTTAGTTTAGTTTGTTCATTACTTCCACCAACATTGTCTGACAGCACCTGCTTTCTCTTTCTGTTTATTGGTTTTATTTTTTGTTCACTCTTTAAGTTCCATCTTTTTAGTCTGAGCTGCCAATTTGGATGAGCCTTCGTCTTCATCTCCTTCTCTGTGCTCTGAACATCAATCAAAACAGAGATTAACGTTCACCAGAGTTGAGCAAATTCTCTTAGGATAAAAGCCACTTTCAGGGATGTACCTCTAAGACCCCTATCTTTATTTCATTTTGGCACCTGCAAATTCCTTACTTGTTTGTAAGGTCTTGAAAGCATTAAAAATATAAAATTATCCAGGATTTTTCATTGTTTTGAATGGGAGAGATTGTTTTCCCCTTTTATATATTATTAGGAAATCCAGTCTGCTAAGCTATCATAATTTGAAGTCTCCAGAACATACTTTTTTAAATGTGAATCAGATCATATTATACCTCTGATTAAAAATTTCCAGTGGCTTCATATGACACTTTGAATAAACTTCAACTTCCAACCTGTGTTTATTATAATGGTTTCGTCTTCAAACATTATACTCTGACCTTCCTTCTGGTCCTCAAACTCTCAGCTTTCCTCCATTTTAGGTCACTGCTGACTCCTCCCCGGGCTGCCTCTTTTTCATCTCTAACATAGCATATTGCTCCTGACTTTGTCATCTGAAGTAGCCACCTCACTACCAACCACTGTTTATCCCAACAGTCTATGTTATTTTCTCATAGCCCTTACCATAAGAAATCATATTAATATTGACTTATTTATTTGCTTATTATATGTCTTGCCCTGTTAGAGATTGTGTCTCTTTTGTTTCACTCCCATTTTCCCAGTGCCTAAAACTGTACTTGAAACCTAGAAGTTAACAATTTAAGAATGAAAATTGTTAAATGAATGCATTCTGCAGGGACTATGTGATTACTAAATTTTTATTTCAAAAATAAACTGAGTTTTTTAATTTATCTTTTACCGGGTATTATTTGGATCCTCTTGCCTACTGTTGGAATTTATAATCATCCTTCAAACAGCTCAGCCGTTGCTTCCACTGTGGAGTTTTTCCCTCATCTCAGCAGACTGAATTGCTGGGTCTTTTCTCCCGTACACCTTGTATCATTGCACTCACTATGCCGCATTGTAACTCCTTATGTGCATCTCTTATCTGTAATACCAACACCTCATAAAAACACAACCAGCCCTGAGCTCATGAGAGACTAGACACGTGAGAGCGATGTAGCAAGCATTCCTTGAGTAGATTAATGAACTTTGCAGCGAAATGGTATCTTTCTTCTAAGGAGTATCATTTCCATTCTCTGGTTTATGAGCTTGAATTAATATTTCTCCATAATATTTCCCCATGGTACTTTAGACCCTCATGCTCATACTTCTTTTAGAGGTCCTTCGAGTAGAATTTAATTAAACCATACTTACTCAATAGAATTACTGCATATCTGCCAAGGCAGAGCAATTGGGGCTTGAAAACAAACCAACAAAGTAAGGCACTCCCTAGTGTCGTGAAGCTCACAATCCTATAAAGACATGACCGCATCATAGAAGCTTAGAGCTGGAAGAGACTCTTGAACTTCAACCAAGCCCATTGTTTTACAAAAGAAGAAACTGACTGAGGAGAAGCCCTGAAGAGAGCGTGTAGTAGAACTAGACTAGAACTAAAATTTCCTGGTGGGAATAATACACAGAGTATTAGAATACACATACACAGAGTAGGAGAATGCTGTAAGTACACAAAGCATTCATGTTTAGCCAGTAAATGAAACCTATTTTAAAAGCTGGAAACACCAGTAAAGAAAAGTAATGAGTCCATTCTCTTCTTACATGTGCAGCAAAGTAATTTATACTCTTTGTGCCTTAGTGTCCTCATTTATAAAATAGAGATAATAATGGCTACCTTGCTGAGTATTGTAGGAATTATAAATGATGCATGTAAACTCTATCAGCTAAGGATGCTTTGGTTGCAAGCAACAGAAACCCAATTTTATGGTATCTTAAACAAATAAGGGATCGTTTTTTCATATTAAAAGTCTGGGAGGTAGGTGGCTGCTGGCATTAGCCCAGCGGCATGTGTTGCTGAAAGTTTTGGGGATTTTTCTTATGTTTGTGATCTCATGGTGGGCACACACCTGTTAAAGGTCCAGATGTCATGTCTGCATTCAAGGCAGAAATGAGGGGAAAGGAAACATGTCCTGCTAGACACATCTACCCCCTTGTTCCTTGGACAACAAGTTCACCTAGAAATGCCCAGCAGAATTCTGCTGATCTTCTGGGCCCTGTGCCATCGTGTTATCATCCCTAGCTAGACAAAAAACTACAAAAAGCAAATGTTTGGCTTTTAAGCCTCTGTAGTGCAGACGTCAAGGGATAGGGAGTTGGGAATAGCTTTTTCATAACCAATGAATAGGACCTTCCACAAGAACCTACCGTAAAAGAAAAGGCTTAATAAAGGGTAGTTATTAGAATTATTTTTTTTAATTTCCAGAACCCCACCTACCTCCCTTGGGCAACCATCATCTTGTTTTCTATATCTGTGAGTCTGTTTCTGCCTTGTTTTATTCGTTCGTTTTGTTTTGTTGGATTTCACATATAACTGAAATCATATGGTATTTATCTTTGTCTGACTTATTTCACTTAGTGTAATACCCTCTAGGTCCATTCATGTTGCTGCAAATGGCAAGATTTCATTCTGACCATATTGGAATTTTAAATAAACCTCTGAGGTTTGCTCTGAATCCATGCAGTCAACTTGATCTCTGTGCCCTTTAACAGTGAGCTTCTCTTTACAAAGAGCAAATAAGAAAACATTATCTGGGTTTGGTGTGTGGTTTCTGGCTCCAATGCATCGCTTGCTTTTCTCTTCTTACATCTTTCTTGAACTTGTCCTGGGATGATGGCAATTTGGTGACTTGGGTCACGAACTCCATTATTTTGACATTAGCCCTCAAGATAAAGATCCAGTATTAAGCTCATCTTTATATCTATTTTTAACATCTTGGCTTTGGAAATAAAGGAGGTTAGATTAGATGAAACCCCAAAGCATAGATGATTTTGAAATAATGAAAATATAAGTGGAAGTATAAAAAAGTCAATGTGTTCTTGTTCATTCTTAACAATCTAAATAAAATGACTGACTGTTCTCAGAATCAAAAGTAATTCAGGATTTAATTGGCAAAGGTATTTTAAGGTTCTGTATTTTCCTCCTGCCTTGGTGAAGCTCTGAATTATGTTGCAAGCACTCTGCATCTTGAAATAGTAGTTACTAAGACAACGTCTTAAATTAAGAATTAATTGGATTTTTTAAAATTCTCCTGCACACGCATACAAGCGTATTGGTATTGTGCTCCTCATTTTGCCTTAGCAGCACGTCTCCTAAGAGGAGTCTGTATATTCTTTAGATTCTGAATGTTAACGTTTCCATACCTCCATAAGCAAGTAGAATCCTTCGAGCATAATAAAGGATCTCCTTCCTAAAGGAAAGCGACTTCTGACATATGACAAAATCATATTATATACTTGTTAGTAGGTCTCCGGGCTGGTTTCCACCAAATTATGACAAATAGCTACTTTTACCTAACAGCCGATTCCACAGTTCCCAGGATTACTTGTCAGTGGGGCCTGGGTTTGTTTTCTGTATGCTTCCTTTAATTTCTTGTTATGAGCACAGGAGTTTCCTCTAAAGCGATAAATTATGCATCTCAAATTTGAGCTCTGGATGAACTGGCGGGTGCTACTGATGAGATGAACTAAGGATTCCAGCAAAATGATGCTGTTCTCCATGGAAACATAGACACCATAAAGAACACACAACTCAACCTACGTATGTTACTCATAGAGAATCAAAGCACAGGTTCGCTAAGTCACTTTCCCAAGACTCTAAACTAGCAGTACAGGCAAAATTCAACCTCAGGTCTTCCTTAGCTTGAAACTCCTTCACAATGTTTTATGGAAATAAGATGGCAATGGTTCTCTCCCATCAGCTTCATTACATACCTCTTGGCCAGGTGTTAGGCATTGTTAGGATACAAAATGGACTGAGACATGATCTTGCTCTTTAAGAGCTCCTGATCAGTGGTTGGCAAACTCATTAGTCAACAGAGCCAAATATCAACAGTACAACGATTGAAATTTCTTTTGAGAGCCAAATTTTTTAAACTTAAACTTCTTCTAACGCCACTTCTTCAAAATAGACTCGCCCAGGCTGTGGTATTTTGTGGAAGAGCCACACTCAAGGGTCCAAAGAGCCGCATGTGGCTCGCGAGCCGCTGATTACCGACCACGGGTCCAGAGGAATGAGAAAGATGGGAAGGCCCTGATTAGGGTCATCTCTGCCCATGTAAGAACAGTGGAGAGAATGGTGATTTAAAGTAAATAAAGCCTCTGCTTTTTTTTCTTGTTTTGCATAGTCTGCACATTTAATCACTTTAAAACCTCCAGCATTGTTTTGTGTCCATTAAATAGAACCAACAATGCTGGGCCTGTTTAAATTACAAGGAAAAAAATCACTGTGCACAACCCAGTATCTTACAAAACAAGCTGGGCTGGCCTCAAAGGGAGGGTGGGGAGAGGGCACCCCTGAGCAGGTGGCTGGGTGCTAGGAGGGGCTAAGAGAGAGAGAAAAGAGGGCTCCCAAGCAGGAGACTGGTTGTCCTAATGGGAGGGATGCAAAAGGCGCAGCAGGAGAATGGAACTGGTGGGGAGGGGCAAGCCAGGACAGTGCTTTCTCCACCTGGGCACAGTGTTGGAGGGGGCCTGGTGCCACCACCGGCCCACCCCTGGCGCTAGGAGAATCGGTGAGCCATGAGCCTCTGTCTTCTCTAAACAATCTTCCTCAGAAGGTCATGTAATGGCTTTCGTCCAACAGTCTGAGAAAACAAATTTTGGCTCACCCATTTACCTCTTTGCATCTCAATTTCTTTATCTAGAAATAAAGATCATAATGTTTAACCACTAGAATTGTGACCGTGTAGTAGCAGAGAGCCTCTTGGTCCGATGACTCCTAAAGCTGTTGGCAATGCAAAACGCTTAGAAATCACTAGAGTGAAGAGTAAGGTGTGGGGGTGGGGACAGCTCAGTGGAATGTGTGGCATGGAGATGCCAGGAAAATTGTAGCAGCAGCCACTGAAGGCTCCTCAGCCGTGATTGAAGTGTGGCTGCCAGACCTTCGGTCCAGGTCAACTCTAGATCAAAACCGATCAACAGCCTCCCACTTCAATGTTCAGGATTTCCGTTCCATCCCCACTTCTCACCCCCTGTCATATGGGCACCAACAGGGCTATGTAGCATGATTTAGGCAAATGTCATCCTCTCCACCGGGAATAGTTGGAATAGTCTTAATTTTTCTTTTCTTTTGATGTAAAATGATGTTTTTCTTCATTGTAAAAGGAATACATATTTTTTAAAATCAGAAAAAGAAAAATGTTGAAATATAAGCTCTTACTATTTTGAAACGTCACTATCTTTTAAACACAGCATGGTGGCGAACTGCAGAAAAAGGGTTTGATAAGTGACTATCATATTTCACCAGTTTCAGGAAAAATGCTTTTCTTGGCTTAAGCTTTAAAGTATCACAATGATAAAAACTCCATTCAAAGGATACATTTGCATCATTGTAGGTATCTTGACGGGTACGTGCATTATTCTATATACTCAGTATAATATGTATATTTTGTGCTTAAAATTTGGGGAAACAAGTGAATATACACTATGTCAAAGACATCTTTTATAGGTAGTCATGATAAATTAATATCTAGCAGTCTGGACCTTGTGAAACACAAAAATACATGCCCTCAAAGAGCTCAGAGGCTAGTAGGGGAAACAACCATTTCATAGCTGCCAGAACCTGACCTCATTGTCTTGCTAGCAGCTACTGACTATGGTCCAAGATTCTAAAAAAAGACATCCCAACTCACAAATCAACTCCAAATTGTAGAAGAAATACAGTCACATACTCGCCACCCGTTCTATTGTCTCCTTTCTCTGTCTCCGGAGCACACCGCCTACTCAAGGATAAATGTAGTGCTGCCGAGACCTCCTCCTCCTCACACAGTAAGATGTGAAATGGAGGAAATCATTCACTGGCTCAAGCCATTTGGGCTTTTAAATTATTAGATTATTTATCCATAGAAATTCTTGTCCTGAATTACCTAAATATCTGCCTTGGTTCTTTCATTCATTTTAGAAAAACGCCCATAGGATGAGATTGAGTCATACCCAATGTTTGTTTATCCACTTATCTGGTACACTAGAAAAGGGAGGCATATTTTTCCCAATCTCAGTTGCTTGGCAACTGCATCCGCTTTCTATGTTAGTTAACCAGCTGTGGATCGAGCCTGTTAAGAGGCCAAGGACTGAGCTGACACTCACATATTCGCAAGAGGCTTAGAGCTGAGGTCAGTGACTGAGCTAGGATCTCAATAGAATTGATGCTTCCTGTATTTGAAAGATAATAGGCTCTAAGGTTTGAAGGCCCCAAATGTTATTTAATCTTAGTGCCATCCTGTCAGTAGCTTCACTACAGAGGTCTGGACCAACTACTGTATGAACATCTGCCAAGTTTAGTGAACTATTAAATTCAAAACTTTTTTCAACAATGTACTAGCATGTTTGAGTTTAAGCAGATGGTGGGGCTTCCAAATATTAACAATGTTTATATTGAAACAGTTTTTGTTTTCTGATTTTTAAAAAGGACATGCATTCTTTTTACAATGAAGAAAAACACTATTGTGTATGCCATCTTTGGATAGTTTTTACCCATAAATAGTCTTCCTTATGCTGAGACGAAAATCTCTCTATTAATTCTCTCCTGAAAGATAGTTTGCCTGTTGGTGTCTTACAGATCAAACCTAATTTCTTTCCCATATGATAGCCTAGCAACATTTTATTCTTATCTAAGTTTTTCCTTCAAGCTAAATTTTCTATTTCTTTCTTTTTTTTTAAATCCTCACTTGAGGATATTTTCTCCATTGATTTTTAGAATGAGTGGAAGGGAAGGGGAGAGACAGAGAGGAAGAAACATTGATGTGAAAGAGACACATCGATTGGTTGCCTCCTACACGTACCACGACCGGGCCCGGGATCGAGCCCGCAACTGAGGTACATGCCCTTGACTGGAATTGAATCTAGAGCCCTTCAGTCCTCGGGCGGATGCTCCAGCCACTGAGCCAAACCAGCCAGGGCTAAATTTTCTATTTCTTTAATCAAACCTCACACACATAGTGCCTAGTCCCTTCATGATCCTGATCCCTCATCTCTAAACTCAAACTAGTTTTCATATACATACTGTTTTTGAGCTGGGACTCTGAGAGTAGACTGCAGCCTTCTAGTAATCACATGATAAGTTGGGACCACGCTCTAACTTCAGTTGGTACCATGCTTATGCTGAGACAAAAATCTAGATCAAAAATCTAGTTGATACCATGCTTCCATTAATGAAATTCAAGATTGCATGACTTGTTTGATACAAACAATATCTGAACTTGGTACATATCAAGTTTATTGGAGACAAAAAGTGATGTGGTTTGTCCACATACATAGCTATTAAACAAACTCTCCTCCATCATGTTCATATGCTTTAAATGATTTTGAACCCAAAGGCAAGGTTTTAAATTTATCCTGCTAAATCTCATCTTATTTCTGTCCCTGAAGTTAATCAATCAAAATCTCCTGATTCGTTCCTCCAATATATCCTTTCTTTCAGCTTGGTGTCATGCAAAATATTTTATGAACTACACCATTTATACTCTACCGAAGTAAATGACAAAAATGTTTAATTGATGAAAAGAACCAAGTGTCATGGTAAGTCTTCAAACATCACCAGACTGACAGTGATTCATTAATCCACCCTTGATCATAGTCATTGAAGTCAGCTACTAATCCCATAGCATCCATTACACACTGTGAAGAACATTGTCAAATGCCAGGGAGGAGCCGAAAGAAGAGAACTAAGATACACTGGCCACCTCCTACTTTCAAGTAGTTTATATTACCTCATTTCATTCATTTGTTTATCCAACAAATATTTATTGAATACTTATTATATGTCAGGTGCTATTCTAGGCTGTAGGAATAGGCAGCAAAAACAGGTTTTTTGTATTATTATGCATACTATACATATTATCACCCTCATTTTGCAGAGTAGGAAAATGAGGCTCGGAGATATGAACTAACTTCCAAGGTGGGCACGTAATAGTATCAGAGCCAGGATCCAAACCTAATTTTGACTGCGTAAATGCCTTTCTCATGGCTGGATGCATTTTCTGAAGTCCACACCCACTCTAGCTAACTAACCTTCACTCACTTCAATTTCTTCCATTTTTTTGCCTTCTATGCATAATTGTTTCCTCTGTATTCAAATCCCTGTCCACAGAGTCTATACCTTCACTCTAAGGAGTGACTAATGGTGGGAATTATAGGCATCACAGTAGACTAATAGGGAAAATGTGTGGGGCAACCAGGCTACCAGTTCTTAAGCAACCACTAGTGTTCTGTGTCCTCCTTGTGGCAACTCACTTCTGGTTCTGTTGTTACTCCCTTAACATGGAGCCACCTCTTGCAAAAATGAATGAAAACTCCTAAGTGGGGATAGGCAGGCTGAAGTACATTCAATTCCATACTTATAAGTAATGAAATGCACCTCAATTATAGTGGATATTGACTACGTCATGCCCAAAATCATGCCTTGGAGAAGAGAATGTGGGCTGAGAATCTTTAGTGCTAGTTTTCAGTTCCTGAAGAAAACATTTAAGTGTGTTTAGCACAAAAGACAACAGCAAAGTAGTTCAGAATCTTTTATAGTGGTTTGTATATTTTTAAGCAACAAATTTAAATTCATGTTCTTAATCTTTCACAATTATCTTATTTCCCTAAAAATCAAAATTAACTAGATTTTTAAATGAAAAAGTACTGAAACTGGATTAAATTTCAGATTAAATAACTGAAACTGGATTAAAATTTTTAGAGCAAAAGGGAATGTAATAAAAAAGAAGCCTCCTGCCCTAGCCAGCTTGGCTCAGTGGATATAGCGTCAGCCTGCGGAATGAAAGGTCGCGGGTTCCATTCTGGTAAAGGGCACATGCCTGGGTTGTGGGCTCCATCCCCAGTGGGGGGTGTACAGGAGGCAGCTGATCAATGATTCTCTCTCATCATTGATGTTTCCATCTCTCTCTCCCTGTCCCTTCCTCTCTGAAATAAATAAAAATATATTTAAAAAAAGAAGCCTCCTGAATTCTCACATCTCTCTGTCACTCAGAAATAATCAAGTATAGTTAGTTACCTGCGTGCTCTTCCAGACTTCATTTTCTATGCACATACGTATATGTATATGGTTATTTTTCTTGGATATCTTCCCAACTTAGGGCAATTTGCCACATTCTTTTTAATATTTGCATCATATACTTCTTTATGAATGTACTATATCTGATTTAACTAGCCTTCTATTGCTATCTTAACCTCTAGGTTCTCATTCCCAATCACATGTTTAGCTTTTATTCTAGCCTTCACAAAGAAAAGCAATTAATTTAATTAATTCAAAATATACGACATGTACCAAGTGCCGAACTATGTTCTAAAGAATTTTACAAAAGTGAACTCGTTTAATCTCTAAAATAAGCCACTAAAGTAGGTACTAATCTCATCATCACTGTTTTATAGATGAGGAAACTGAGAATAGAGCAATAAAGTGACTTGTCCCAGGTCACAGGGCTATAAAAACTAGAGCTGGAATTCAAACCCACTCCTCTCTGGTGCAAGACTCCATGCTAAGCTTGGATGGGCCTTGATTCCTCTCCATTGACAAAGCACAATCATCTGTTCCTGAAGGAGACCAGATACTAGGCATCAGGAATGAAAGATGCTTTTAGTCTCCAGCATTAGCATGTGAAAAACCTGAGGAACAAGAGAAAAAAATAGATGGCAAAAGGCACAGAGAGCCACTTCCATTCCACTCCATGGCATTCATTTCCAATGACCTCTGCAAAGCTTTTTAGAAGGCAGGCAGACCAAACCATCCTAAGTGATCATTGCCCCTGCACGCATGAAGTCATGTCAACCATTATCACTGAAGGAGTGGCGGTGGCCAGGCCAAAGAGCATTCGCGTTTAAATCCTGCAGAAAAACAGTAAAGGCACTAACTCAATTTTGTACAAAACTTTACTCGGAGCACGATTTACGTTAAGAGTAAACAGCCTAATCAAGGAATTTTAAAAGAAGAATTTGTCTCAAGAAATCTTTTTATCAGAACTACAATTATAGCTTCTCAGTCTGAAGAGAAGCAATGTTGTTTCTCTGAAAAGTTCAAAAGCCAAAATGCACTCAATTCTTTTTCCCAGAAGCAGAGCAGTTTGCTCTCTGGTGCCAGTTTTTAGGTTTCTAAAAGATGACATTGCACACTGCCACTAGTAATACTATTTGAATCTGAAAAGACTTGGGTAGAATTTTGTTGATGCTTTGGGTTTTAAACTTGACAAACCCTCCCCTCCCACTCCCAAGTGGTAAACATAAAAAATACTTGCCAGTTTTTCTTAATACATACAATGCTAATTAGATCATTGCTTTAATTTTTATTTCTGGCCTCTGGTACAGCTGAAGCCTTGCTGGTATATTAGTAATAACATAAAAGTTCGAACATTTTTGAAAGTGTGAGAATATGAATCATCTTGAGAGAAATCGTTTTGATCAGAACACGAGAGCTACGTCTGAACAATTTCTTTACTGTTGTACATTATTGGTGGTTAAAATGCAATTTGAACTTCAGGATTAAAAAGTTATAAAGAATAAATGAAGGGAGGGGCTTCGTGCAAAGTATATGCAACTCTTGGATCAGACGGTCCAAAGAGAAAAACTCAGAGAATTAATGGCTCATCGGGGAGACACAATTAATACAATGATCTGATTTAAAATATAACATTTTCCAAGGTTTAAGAGAATTTATAAATAAATTTCCAGAAATATTGAAAAATTTTGAAGTGCTTCTTGATATTTGATGACTCCAGAGGGAAGGCCCACCAAAAATTCAAAGTCAGCTGTCCCCCAACCTTCACCTCCCAGTTCTGATGTCTCCATGTCATCTGGCGTGACCTCCAGATGCACATTCCAAGAGAGGGTATGCCCTGTCAATAATTATTTTGATCTTCTGCTTCTGCAAGTAAAAGATGCATCTTCACCATCAAAATAAATAAATATATATACCATTTCTCTGTTTGGATTAAAATAATATCTGATAAGATTACATCTATGTCAGAAATATAAACTACAGTAGTCACCCTTTTCCAGGGGGATAGTCATTCCAAGACTCCAAGTGGAGGCCTGAAACCGAGAATAGTGCCAAACCCTATGTAGTATACTATGCTATTCCTACCCATACACACTCGTGATAAAGTGTAATTTATAAAGTAGTCACAGTGAGAGATTAACAACAATAATTAATGATAAAATAGAGCAATTATAACAATATACTGTAATAAAAGTTATGTGAGTATGGTCTCCCTTCTCTCTCTCTCTCTCTCTCTCTCTGTCTCTCTCTCTCTCTCTCTCTCTCTCTCTCTCTCTCTCTCTCTCTCTCTCGTAACAAAGACGGTCATTAAGTTACTAACATACTAACAGGTGGGAAGCGTCTGCAGTGTGGAGATACTGGACAAAGAGATGATTCACACCTGGGCAGGACAAAATGGGACAGCTCGTGATTTCATCACAATACTCAGAGCAGCACAAAGTTTAAAACAAACATTTTTATTTCTGAAATTTTCCAATTAATATTTTCAGACTACAGCTGACCCCAGTAACTGAAACCACAGAAAACAACATGACAGATTGGGGGTACAACTCTAAGAACTTTAGGCAATCATAGGGTTACTTGGGTTTGTATTTATATCTCCTATGTAGGAAAAAAATTGTACCAAAAGATCTTTTCCATGGAAACGATATTTTGCTTATATCACTCTCTCCTGGATTATCTAGTTCTGAAGGGCTTGTGTCTTTTATTGTCTTTGAGCTACTTTATAACTCCACTAGAGGCCCAATGCACGAAATTCATGCAAGAGCAGGCCTTCCTTCCCCCAGCTGCCGGCACTGGCTTCCCTCCGGCCCTGGCTTCATTTGGAAGGTCTTCTGGAAGGACCTCTGGTCTAATTAGCATATTACACTTTTATTATTATAGGTAAGTGGAAGATAATATCTACAATGAAAATATTTTTTTGTCAATAAACCTGCAAATATGTTCTGTCAAGTGGAGAAACAATTGCTTTCTGTTCCTTATTCTGCAGAAATAACCAATTTTGCACCTATTTGCAAATTAGTTTCATGGCCTACCTATGCCTCTACTTTCTCATTTCTCCTTGGAACCAGATACAACATTTAACTGGTTCCCTTTTTAATTAATGAGTTAAATAAGCCCTTTAACATATGTTATATGTATATAAAATTCATGATTTTATCTGTTTTGAAAATTATCTTTAACAAATTATTATATATTTGGATTTAATTAACTTTTTAAATTACTCAAGTTACCCCTTCATTTTGTAAGAGGACCTCCAGGTTCTCATTCCCAGTCACATAATATGGAAATATGGTTATTTTCCCCAGCACATCATCTTTACTTTGCAAGTAAATATCCTATCTACACTAATAAAAGAGCAATATGCAAATTGACCATCATTTCATGATGTCCACCAGCCAATCAGGAGTGAGTATGCAAATTAACCTGACAAATATGGCGGAGGCCCCGCCCCTCAGCCACTCGGGGCCGCTGGGCAGCACGCATGCAGGCACAGAGCAGCCAGGCAGGGAGGGACGCCTGCTATGAGGGGGAGGGCAGGGGGCGGAGGGAGCTACAGGAGCGGAGTTCCGGCCGGATAGAAGACTGAAGGCTCCAGCCACAGTGAAAATGGAAGGGTCCAGCCAGAGCGAAGATGGAAGGCAGTGGCCAGAGTGAAGGCCTGGGTCCCGGGTGCCAGAGGAAAACCAGTGCCGGCCGCCAGGGGAAGCAAGGCCTATTGCACAAATCTTCATGCAAAGGGCCTCTAGTATAATAAAAGCCTAATATGCTAAGTGTCCGGTCGTCCAGTTGGCTGTTCAACCAATCAAAGCATAATATACTAATGATATGCTAAGGCCGCTCAACCGCTCGCTATGACGTGCACTGACCACCAGGGTGAGACACTCTGGCCAGTAAGTTAGCTTGCTGCTGTGGTCCAGCTGATCAGGACTGAGTGAAATGGACCAGACACACCCTGGAGCCCTCCTGCGGTCCCTCCCCAGCTGGCCAACCTCCTGCGTCCCTCCCCAGCCCCATTGTGCACCGGTGGGGTACCTCGGCCTGGCCTGTGCCTTCTTGCAACCCAGGACCCCTCGGGAGATGTCGGAGAGCTAGTTTTGGCCAGGCCGAGGGACCCCACTGGGGCACAAATTTGTGCAGTGGGCCTCTAGTTTTCTTATAATTTAATAAGACATTTCATTTTCACTCACAGAATTCCTTGAGGGCTTACGTCAAGAAAATTCATCAAACAGGGGCCTTGGCTATTTCATTAGGGGAATAGATTTGCTTCTCCCCTCCCACACTTGGGTACATTTTTAATCGTCACCTGAGGATATGTTTTCATTAATTTTTAGAGAGAGAGGAAGTGGGGGAGGAACATTGATGTGAGAGATGAACGTTAATCAGTTGCTTCCCATATGCTCCCTGAGGAGGGATTGAACCTAAAACCTAGGTATGTCCCCTGACCAGGAATCTAACCCACAACCCTCTCTGATTTATAGGGTGACACTCCAACTACTAAGCCAGCCAGCCAGGGCTTTTTGGGGTACATTTTTAATATATACTTGATATATAATTGCTTTTCTTCATTTTCTTTATTTTTCAATATCTAAACCAATTGAGCCAACAGAGTGCAACTATCTGATATTTATGTATAAACTATGTTTGTGAAAGGGTTCAAATTTGAGAAATGCCCCCCAAGAAGGTCTTAAAGTAATATAGGTCATGCACATATTTTTCAGATTCTCCATAAATTATTGCTCAGAGTATATTAGATATTTTGAGAAAATAGAATCTCTAGCTTCCGGGAAATCTTTTAATAAATTATCATTACAGTTCTTTGAGCAATAATTACTAAGGTCTTGTATATTATAATAACCACAGCCCAAAAGTACTGAGAAGGAAATATGTATTTTTCATTGAAACTGATTTCAAAGGAGGATCGTGAAGGTAAGTGAATCCTAACAGTGAACCAGACCACTGCTTGCTTCCATAGCAATCTCTTTAACAGGGGTTGAGAATCATGAGTTTATTTTTTTCTTTGACTTACCCTTTCAGGAAATCTATAAATAGGGGCCGTTGTCAAGTCTGAGCCTTGAGCTCCCCAGGAAACAGAGTATTCATAGGAACAAATAGACCCAAGAATGCTACTTATGTTTACAGATAAAGCAACTTTGTTTTAGTTTTATATTTACTAATGCCATAAATGGCAACATTTTCTATCATACTCTTTACTCAATCAAAGTGATGCTTTGCATGAAAAGTCTTCAGTCCTGCTGCGTCCCTTTTCTGATCCTCCTAATAGTTCTTCTGGTCACTTGTAGGAGGGATAGGGTGGTATTTAGCAGTTCAGTCAGATCATACCACATACTAGTATTTACTCAATCTCCAAATTCCCATTCTGGAAAATGGCTAATAATGAGATCTATTTTACAGGGCTGCTCTGAGGATTCAGAAACGTAGTGCTTATAAATAAGGTATCTAGGATGCAGTAGGCAGTCAATAAACATTTATTAGCCACATAAAAGTCAAAGAATGACTCAAAAACTGGTGCATACAAAGCCATTTTAGGCAATAATTTGGGAACAATCCACTCCAATTAGCACAACTCTGCCTTTCCTTCCATAGGAAGCAGAGAGGAGCTCTTTGCCTTGAAACATGGTAGGAGGTAAAGGACAGAGAGGGCAAACCCTTCTTAAAGAACCAACCAACAAAGGGAATGTACAAGTTCCATGGGCATTTGCTAAATGTTCCCCTGAGATAGTAGTTCTCAAGAGGGGCTCACATATTTCTGGTGACTCTAAATATCCTCCAGGTGGTCTGTGAATTCCCTGTGGATGTAAGCACAGTGAGAGGTTAAAAGAACACCTCACTGCTCTAAATAAATTTAGGTCTCCCAACCCAGATAAATTATGTCCCAGAAAACAGAGGCAACCAGCAAATGAATTTGTTAAATAATTGTAAATTGTCCTTAAGGAATCTTGGAGAATGAAATAATGCCCCCCCAAAAAAAATTAGAAAAATGAAAATATCTTCTAATTCATAAAGGGTGCATTCTGTGGATGACTAATCTATGCATTCAGCAGAGATCACAGATAAAATTCTAGGAAATATTCTTAAATGAATAGTTTTTTAAGTACTTGGAAAATAAAGAGGAACGGGCAAGCATTAAGGAGATTGCTAATATCTTATTTTAGTGAGAAAAAGAATACAGAGAGCAGTGCTTATCACACTATAATGATCATGTGAGTCACTGGAAAACTTGTTAAATAGCGGATCCTGATTCAGAGGGTCTGAATGGGACCTGAGAGTCTACATTGCTAACAAGCTCCCAGATGATGCCAATTCTATTTGTTATTGGACCATCCTTTGCATAGCTAGGCTATATTCTTGAAAGAAATACAAATTGGAAAAAAATTATAATATTCATTAGGTTTTTAAAACATGCATGCTTTTTTATAGTAATTCTATTTCTGGAAATGAACGTTTTTCTCTCATTTGCCTGAAGACAAAAGGATGTTCATAGTTGCATTGTTTATAAAAGCAAAATGTTGACACCAACCTAAATATCTATCAGTAGGGGAGTAGTCAAGTAGATTACACTAAACTGGGGACTATTTTAAAGTCATCATAGGGAACTGTTTGCTGTTATGGAAGATCTTCAGGTATTTTATTAAAAGAGATAATATAGAACACTATCCAGTACATTTACTAAAGAAGCAAGTGTATATGTCAGTACATACATGTAAATATGTAAGAAAGTATCCAGAAGAATACACATCAATTTCACAGTGGTTTCTTCTGAGGAAAGGTTAACTTTTTAGTCATTTTCCTCCGGTATTTTATGTTCTTTAACGAAGAGAATTTATTTACAATTTTGTGATTGTTTTTAATAGAAAGGTAAGAAGTGACCAAATAAAGTTGCCGTAGGTTCATTAGGAATCTGTTCATGGATGATATCTAAAAGAAAGCTTCTGTTTTTCTCTAATACCATGCAGATGTCCCAGGGGTCTGGGGACCTGAAGGTCTGTAACCTACTGTGGGTCCTTGGCTTCAAGCAGGAAGGTTCAAACATGAGCCAGCATAGAGTTTAGAGTGAGAGTTTATTAGTGAAGCAGTGAGACAGAGAATGACTACTCGACAAGCAAAGCAGCTCTCCCTGGTGGGATTTATTTCTTTTATTGAGGCTCATTTAATGAAGGGGTAGGGCATTCAATAAAGGGGAGGAATATTCAGGATTTTTCCTGGAAAGGGTGGAGACTTCTCTGAAGAGCCCCATGACCTTGTTGTGTTCTTTTATGAGCTTTTTTGTTTCTGATCATGGTGTGTGGTTTAATATGCTAATATATTACAATGAGCATATAATGCGGCTAGGGGTTACCTTGAGGTGAAATTAGTTGCCATGTTGGATCCAGCTGGTCTTCTGAGGGTTCTAAGCCATAAATCTGTTGGGGGTGGGTCTTACTATCTCCTTGATAATCCTTGTAGGCCTTATCAGTTACAGCCCTTTCCCCACAGACCCTATCTCAACACTACTGCTCCTCACTCTACTTCTGACACCAGATGTGTAGGTTTTCCACACCAAGTAATTCTGACACTTACTGCCTGGATCTAGCACAGACCCCCTTCAGCTGGCAATCACAAGTTTGGGCCTTTAAGACTTCTAACTATACATCAGAGGTTCCTAAGACCCTCTCTTCAGGTTGGATAATTTGCCAGAATAGTGCTCTCAAAACTCAGGAAAAACAGTTTACTTACTATTACTTTGTATTATAGTAATAAACATACGTAGTTAGTATATATTTATAATAAAGAACACAACTCAGAAACAGCCAGCGGGAAGAGCTGTTTTTGCAGAGCTTCCGTGCCCTCACTGGGTGTACCACGCTCCCAAAACCCTGATGGGTCACCAACCTGAAAGCTCTCAAAACCACTTCAGTTAGGGTCTTGTATAGAGACTTCATTATGTAGGCACTAGAGGCCCCGTGCACAAAATTCATGCACTGGGAGGGGTCCCCTCAGCCGGGCCTGTGCCCTCTCACAGTACAGGACCCCTCGCTCCTTACCACCCACCTGCTTGCTGCTCCTTACTGCTTGGCTTGCTGCTCCTTATCACTGCCATGGAGGTGGGAGAGGCTCCCGCCACGCCGCTGCGCTTGCCAGCCATGATCCCAGCTTCTGGCTGAGTGGTGGGAGCACACTGACCACCAGGGGGCAGCTCCTGCATTGAGCATCTTCCCCCTGGTGGTCAGTGCGCATCATAGCGACTGGTCGTTCTGGTCGTTCTGCCATAATGGTCACTTAGGCTCTCATTATCTAGACTAGTGTTCCCGTTGCAGAAAGAATCCTGCAATAGGGTTTTCTGCTGCACTCTACCCCGCCCCGCCTGCTCTCCTCCCTTCTCCCCCACCCCGCCTTCTCCGCCAGCCCACCTGCTCTCCTTCCTTCTCTCCCGGCCCCGCCTCCGCTCCTCCCTTCTCCTACCCCCGGCTTGCTTGCTTCTCCGCAGCTTTGCTCCCTTCTGCAGCTATTGGCTTCTTTCTACGCTGTCTTGATATGCAAATTAACTGCCATCTTGGTTGGGGTAATTTGCATACTGGTCCTGATTGGTTGGTGGGCGTGGCTTGGTTGGTGGGTGTGGCTTGGGCGTAGCGAAGGTGTGGTCAATTTGCATATTTGTCTATTATTAGATTAGATGATTCATTAAATCATTAGCCATAATAATTAACTCAACCTCTAGTCCCTCTCTCTCTTCCCTGGTGGTCAGGAAGTGGGGCTGAAAGTTCCAACTTTCTTTTTCTTTTTTTTAATACGTTTTTATTGATTTCAGAAAGGAAGAAGAGGGAGAGAGAGATAGAAACATCAATGATTAGAGAAAATCACTGATTGGCTGCCTCCTGCAAGTCCCCCACTGAGAATTGATACTGCAACCCAGGCATGTGCGCTGATCAGGAATTGAACCATAACCTTCTGGTTCATAGGTTGATGCCCAACCACTGAGCCACATGGGCCTGGAAGAAAGTTCCAACTTTCTAATCACATGCTTGATTCCCTTGGCAACCAGTCCTGATCCTTACAGGCTTTCCAAAAGTCACCTCATTAAACATAAATTCAGGTTTGGTTGACCAGGGCTTGTTATGAATAATAAAAAAGACTTATTTCCCCTTTATTGTTTTGAAGATATTTCAGGAACCGGGAACAAATACCAAATATTATAACAAAAAATGTGCCTATCACTTTATCACTTAAGAAATTACAAGGGTTTGGGGAGCTCTGTGCCAGGAATTGAGGACAAAGACCCAAAATATATATTTCTTATTATATCACAATATTACAATGTCCTTATCAATGGATTGGATTCAAGGACAATGAGGTGGATTTGTTATTGTTAGAAATGACCAAATCCAGATCTCCATTCACCACCAAGAAAGGTAACTTGTGGTGTGCTCCAGGACTCTGTCCCAGGTCCTATTTTAAAATATTTTTATCTATGCCTTTCATAGGGAAAAAAATGCATTTTATCTAAGTTTCAAATGATGTGAGGCTGGAAAAAAATAGTTAATTCTTTGGATTCTAAAACTAGGAATTTAGAAATATCTTGACTGTCTGGAAATGTTGATCAAATCTAAGAGAATGGAATTGATTTAGGATTAATGTAAAGCTCTAACCTTAAATTTAGAAATCCAACAACACAAGTACAAAATGAGGGAAACATGGCTTAATAAAATCTAATTTGACAAGACAGGGATTTTAGCTGGCTGACACTCCCAATAAGCTAAGAATATATTTTGGCTGCTTATCCACATTTGATTATGTCGATGTAAGAAGTGTCCAAACCTGTAAAAAAATGAGTTAATTTGAGCCAAACTGCCAACATATGCTGGGGAGCAAGATCTCAAATGTTCCAGAGAATATCAGTTTTGTGGTTTCTTTTATGCATTTGAAATTAAAGAGGGAATTTAAGGAAGGTTATATGGGAGAAAGCAAGGCAGGGATTGGGTTACAGGATAGTTAACAAGAATATGTGCTTTCCTGAGCGTGGTTAAAGCTTACTTCAAACGTGTGTTAAACTACATGCACAGTAACAATGAACAAGGGTTACTTAAGATAAAGATAAACCTTTTACTAATGAAGCTATGAGTGGGGCATTACTATTCATATGACTGCCCAATTAGGAATTTTTTATCAGATCACCCTGTGAAGTTACTTTCTATAGAATCCCTTTTGTTATTCACAATTACATAGTTGAAAAAAGTTTTCTCAAGATTCAAACTAGGACCAAAGAGGGGAAGTTTCATAAAGACAAATTTCAAGTCTCTATAAAATGGATTGTTTTGTGAGGTGTTGCATTCTCTTGGTTGATTGAATGAAAAGCACCAGGTAGACAGCTTTAAAGGCCAATTGTGGGATTCTAAAAACATACAACTTTATGATATGAATTAATAACTGACCTGACCTGGTATTTTTAAGATTAAAAAAAATGATATCATAGCTTAAACAAATATTTTTATTCATTTGACCAATTCTATCAAGAATGATAGTTTATGGTAGGCATAGGAAGTAGAGTAGGTGGTCCAAGGGAGTTTGCCTCAGAGAATATGGAATATACGCCTTTATTACAGGTACCTCCTTAAATTCCAAACCTAAAAGAGAAGATGAACATCTCGTCTAGACTGATCTTGTTGAAGATGAAGTAGAATTGTGTGCCTGAAGCAGATAGAATCCTTTGTGCTCAACCTCAGCCTCATCCTAGTAGAGCGCCTCTTCATTCCTTCATTCCTATACCCTGGCCACAATCACACAAGAGTATCTAGTGTCGAGGATGGCTGCTACCATTTGAGATACTGGTAGTGGTGGTGTATGATTCCTCTACAATACTTACATAATATTATAGCAGTAGTTATTGATGGTATTCCAGAAACAAAATCCCTCACCTCCTAGGCAACCAGACCAGAGCTGTATATAAATTTTCTGCCCTGTACCTAGCTCCATGCGGAGGAGTATACTTTGTGCTATGTCTGCCGACTTTACTGATGTTAATAGGAACTTTTCTGCCAAAAGACTTCATGTTGCTCTTATACAAATCAACTGTGCCATGAATTTACGTTTTAACCATCCCCCCACCAAAAAAAAAAATCAAATTACTCATCTGAATATTTTCATGGCTTAATTTTTGTAGGCCATAAAATTGCTACTGGCTGCCTTGATTTTGCTGTTGGTATTGGTATGTATGCTGTTGTCAAGTTAGGAGAAAATTAAACCTTCAAAGGAAAAAGCAAATAGATTCATTTTGGGAATCTGTGTTGTGTATGGCAGGGAAAAATTTGTGTTGTGTGAGTGTGCAATGCTGTCACTCTAAAAATTGATGCAATTGGGCAGAAATATGCTAGTAGTTGTTTAACTACTCTCTGGGAAGAAAAAAAAAAACAGCACTGGTTTTTAGCATTTTCCAATTTCTATGGTATAAATACTCCCACTGTGGTTGATTTCAAGCTAACAACATCAATTCCACTCAACTTTGCATTGAGAAGAGATGTTATAGTTTCTGATGAGTTAAGCAAGCCTCCTCAACTGGAAGTGGGGGAACAAATTTAGTTGGGTATTGAGAGTAGAAAAACAAATGACTGTAATATTTGACACCTGGAGAGAATCTTTCTTCATACAAGATTTTTACAGAGGTATTTAAGGCTGGTTTGGGCTGGTACCTTAAAATAAAGGAGCATTTGTTTCCTTGTCCTGTCCTTTAGCCAACTATTTTGATCAGCTGTCTAAATTTGCATTCTTACTAAAAAAAAAGTATTTTAAGAATGAAAATTGCAGCTATTCTAATATTTCTTTTGAGGTCCTTCCCGTCTTTGTAAAGTTGAATTTGTGTTTTTATATCAAAAAAGAAACTTTTATAACAAAGCTTTATGGTTGTAAGAAGAAAAGTTATCTTTAGAATGATTTCTACACCAGTGACATCCCTTCCTTCAGAAAATCTATATATATAAAAGACTAAGTGACCATTACGACCAAACAACCAGAATGACCAGAACGACTGGTCGACCGGTCGCTATGACGCGCACTGACCACCAGAGGGCAGATGCTCAATGCAGGAGCCCCCTGGTGGTCAATGCACTCCCACAGCCAACCTCTCATTGCCCCTCCCCCTGGCCAGCTGGCCCCCTAATAGGCCTCGATCACCTGCCAGGCCGAGGGACCCCACCCATGCACGAATTCATGCACCGGGCCTCTAGTATCTACATAGTTTGATACCATTCAATATAATGAAATCTATTATTTATTCCTTGGTAGAAAAGAAGTATAAGAAATTCTTGGTTGGATATCATAATAATCATTGCCATTATCTTTTCCTTGTCTTCCTAAAGAGAGGCTATAAACCAAAATAAGCCATGTTTAACAGGTCTATCCAATAAGATATAAGTGAAAGGCTACTTAGAGCTTATGAGAAAAAAGGAACACACAGCTATCAGCATTCTTTTTTCTCCCCCTCCCTTCTTTCTGAGTTGGAAGTGAATATAATGCCTAGATCAGTGACAAGCGACCTCATGAGGCAACTAGCATGAGGATGAAAGCTAACACCATTAGGATGGCAGATAGGAAAGAGAAAAGCATTGGATAAATCCTGACAACATTGTCAAACCATTTTCTAGATGTGGAGTGTCTACACCCAGATGTCTTATTTATTGAGAAAACAGCCCTAATTTTTAAAATAATTTCATTGAAGTATAATTGAGATCCCATAAAATTTGTCTATCAGAAGTATATTATTCAATGACTTTTAGTAAATTATAGAGTTGTGTAACTATCAAAATCTACTCTCTCCCTCCCACCAAGCTCATTTCAATTAATTCCTGATCCCAGCACTGGCCCTAGGCAAATACTGATTAGCTTTCTGACTCTAACATTACCTTTTCTGGACATTTCAAATAAATAGAATCATGCAATATGTAGTCTCTTGCATCTGGCTTCTCTCATTTACAATAATGCTTTTGAAGTTTATCTGTGTTGTAATATGTACTAGTATTTTCTTTCTTAGGCTTTTTTAGTGTTTCATTTATATAGATATACCTCAGTTTGTTTATCCATTTGTCTATTGATTGATAACTTCACTGTGTGGGGTCATTACAGATAATGCTGGTAAGAACATTTATGTATATGTTTTTGTGGACCTATGTTTTTATTTCTCTCGGCTAGATTTTTAAGAGTAAAATATGGGAGTCACATGATATGTTTACCTCTAACACTTAAAGAAATTGCCGAATATTTTCCAAAGTGGCTGTACCATTTTACATTCCCACCAGCAATGCATGAGCATTCCAGTCTCTCCACATTCTTGCCAGCTTGTCCTTTTTTACAATAAATATTCTTTCTAGGCATATTGTGGTATCTTATTGTGACTTTAAACTTCATTTCCCTAGGATTAATGATTTTGAATACTTTTCCATGTGCCTACCAGCCACTCATATGTCTTCTTTGGTAAAATGTCTATTCAAGTCTGTTGCCCATTTTTAATTGGGTTGTTCATCTTCTTATTTTTCAGTTGTAAGAATTCTTTATAGACTCTACATACATGTCCTTTATCAGATATATGATTTACAAATATTTCTCCCAAGTTTATCTTTTCATTTCTTAATATTGTCTTTTGAAGCACACTTTTAATTTTTATAAAGTCCAATTTATCTTTTTTTTAATTTTAGAGATTGTGCTCTTAGTGTTATGACTGCATTCTTTGCTAACCTAAATTCATGAAAATTATTCCTATGGTTTTTTATAGAGGTTTAATCTTCAGCTCCTTTGAAGCTATTTTTTTTTTTTTAATCCTCACCTGAGGGTATCTTTTCCATTGATTTTTTTTTTTTTTTTTTGAGAGAGAGAGTGGAAGGGATGGAGGAAGGGGAGAGAGAGAAACATCGACGTGATAGAGACACATCAATTGGTTGCCGCCCGAATGCACCTGACCAGATTAAACCTGCAAATGAGGTATGTGCCCTTGACCAGGAATTAAACCCTTAACTCTTTGGTCTGAGGGCCAACACTCCAACCACTGAACCAAACCAGCAACTGAGCCAAACTGGTCAGGCCTGGAGCTAATTTTTCAGTATAGTATGAGGCAAGATTCTATATTTGTTGGTTAAAATTATTTATTTATTCTGCGGGTTTTTTGTTTTGTTTTGTTTTGTTTTTTTTGCATATGGCCATAATAGACTCATCACTATGAAAACACTATCCTGTCTTCATTTAATTGTTTTGGCATCCTTAAATGTTGGTAAGGTCAGTAGTAATATCTCTTCTTAATCTTGATTTTGGTCATATTGCCTTCTATTTTCTTGGTCAGTCCAATTAAGGGTTAGTTAGTTTTATTGCACTTTTAGTTTCAGCTATTTTTCTATATATTTCTTTTCAATTCAGTGATTTTCCATTCTAATCTTTATTTCCTTCCTTTTGTTTGTTTTGGGTTTAATTTTGTTATTTTTCTAGTTTCTTAAGTTAGAAGCTTAGCTTATACATTTGAGACCTTTCTTTGTTTTCTGAAATTAACTTTACTACAGATTTAATGATGTTTCTTAACAAACTCAATTTAAAATTACCAGGCAAACCAGCTCTTATATGTGAAACTTATACTGAAGTAAAGTCATTTTGATAATAACTAATGTTATTTACAAGTAATGTCAATATGCTGTGTATGCCTCCTGTTCTGGCAAAAGTTAAAACAAGAAGGAAGATTTCTATTCATGTGCCAGTTTTCAGTGGATATATCTTCTGATCTTAAAAAGAGAAGAATCTAATAGAATTATATAAATGCCTTCCAAGTAATAAATATGCTCTGTTAAAAAGGTATGATTGTAGTTTGATATCAATATTTGACAGCACCTATCTGTGTAAAAGGACATTTCCTTTATTTATATATATATATAAATAAAGGAAATGTCCTATATATATATATATGATTGATTTCAGAGAGGAAGGAAGAGGGAGAGGGAGAGAGAGATAGAAACATCCATGATGAGAGAGAATCATAAATCAGCTGCCTCCTGCAAGTTCCCCACTGGGGATCAGGCCCATAACCTGGGCATGTGCCCTTGACCAGAATCGAACCTGGGACCTTTCAGTTTGCAGGCCAACGTTCTATCCACTGAGCCAAACCAGCTAGGGCTAAAAGGACATTTTCAAAAAAAAATGCATAAATTCATTACAGATCAGCATTAACAGATGAACATTTGAGATTGAGTTTGATGATAGGAAACACTAAATTTAAAGCGCAATTAGGCAATATATCACCCCCTAAAAAGAATTCCATTCTTCTTATTACTAGACATTTTACCAAAAAGTTATCATCTATTAATATATTTTGAATTTCATCAATAAAAATTTTTGAAAGTTTATTTTCTCATATTACATAAATATATACATAATGTCCTTGATTTTGCCTGTTGGCTTGCAAAACTTAAAATGTTTACTGTCCTGCCTCTTACAAAAAGAGTGTGCCAACTCTAGTCTAAGGTGCAAATTAAAGATTTACCCTTTCTGGAAGAATATAATATCTCCAGAACCTATAAAATTTTTCATATACAATGTCTAACATTCAAAGATAAATTACTAGGCACTCCAAGCAACAAAACTATATGACTGGAAACCAAGAGAAAACAGATGATAGAAACAGAATGTATGTGTTTTGGATATTGTAGTTATCAGGAAAGAATGTTTTTTAAAAAGAAGAAAAGATGGAGAATTTCACCAAATCAAGGGCATATATGAGAAAATACTACAAATGTTACAAAATCTAGGGATAAAAAAATCATAATATTTTTTAAATTAATGTATGACACATCACCAAATGCTCCCCCCCACCCCCAACTTTTGGGGCTGCTTACTCTTTTATTGCTTCTTTACATAATACAATTTATAATATTCTTTTATATTGGAAACAATAGGTATATTCTTTAGTTTTTTCTTTAACATGGTTGATCATTTCCTGAGTTAGAAGTCTGGGGCTCTGTTTTCTCAGAAAGCACCAGACTTCGTTAGGGCAAACTGTATGAAATTTGGCAAGACACAGTCCAATATATTAATATACATAAAATTTGTGACATCTTACACAGTCATACTCACTCTTTGTGGCAGTGCTACATGTTTGTGTTTTTCAAATGTATAAATTCTTGATAAATGTTATTTTACACAATTTTAATGAGAAAAAATGCATGGTACATTTATAATTATATGTGCTATGTTATTGAGTATATTCATAACAAAAGGGAACTTTACCTTTGATCAAATGTCAGTGAAAACTAAATTCTTGACTTATAATTAAACATGTTTGATGTTAGGAAGAATTTCCACAAACTCTTTTTGACTCTGTATTTCAAATGTTTTTCCTCCACTAAACATGCTCATCCAGTGTTGTGTAAATTATGGCATGTCCATGTAACGGCACAGTCCCTGGTCCTGCACCTATGTGTCCTGAGGCAGGGCAATTCAGCACTGTAAGCAGTAGGAATATGCCTAGAATCTACTCTTGTATTGGAACAGCTCCCAATAGCTTAACTATACATGAAAATAACTATATACCACTTAAATATATCCTTTTAAACCTAATACAACTTTCCTTTGGCTAGATTCCAAAATTAAATATAACTACTCTATCACCACCCAAATGAGGGATGGTATAATGGAAGGTAAGAGACAATGGTCTTAACTTACTATATAATTAAAAATATCTTTTTTTTTTTGCAATATTTACAAAAATTTACTTCTTTCTGAGCACATAGCTGGAACCCCACCAAGGGCCTTGGAAGAGATGGAGGCAAACAGAGTTTCCTAAAGCTTAAGTTTCATTAGGTGAAAAGATAAATGAGGGATACATAACAATGATTAAGCACTGGAGATTCTGTAACTGAGATGATAGGCAGCAAGGGTAACAGAGAGACTTTCCATTATATGACTTTTTATCATTTGGACATTTATATGCCTATTTAAAATTAAATTAAGATTTTAATTGAGGTCAAATATTATAAATTGGAAATAAATGGCAACTACATTAACGACTAAGTGAGCACTGCCAGAAGCCTAACTTTCTGATTTAAAAATAAAAGAAAAAAACAATCAGGAACCAACAACTTTTGTGAATAGAAGAATTTATCCAAGGATTCTGGGGGTTGGCAATAGGTCCCAAATTCCTAGCCAGTAGTGATATGACCATTTCTCATCACCCCTCAGTCTCTTCCCCCTTAGTGGGCCTTCACAAACATTATGCTGAGATATAACCAAGTATTGCATCATGTGATTTCATAGGTATAAAAATTTTACTATTGTAAATTCAGAAGATGTAGAACTAAAGTTGCACCATTGCCCTGGCCACATGTGTTTAATGAGCCCTTGAAATGTGGTTAGTATAAATTGAGGTGTGTTGCTAGTGTAAAATATATACTGTATTTCAAAGGTTTAGTACAATAATGATCTCAAAAATAAATTTCACAGAAAATTAATTTGATTACACTTTTAATATTATTCAAATATACTGAGTTAAATAAAACATATTAAATTAATTTTCCCCTTCTTTTTACTATTTAAAATGTGACTACTAGAAATTTTTAAATTATGTATATGCTCATGTTACATTTCTGTGGGAGACACTGCTCCAAAAGCACACTTCCCCTGCTCCTCCCATTTGTAGGAACATTGACATGCTTATGCCACTTTTACCACTTTTAAAAGAGAAAGTTAAATTTCAATATATCAAAGAGCTAAAAAACTCCCAGAATGAGAAAATTGAATATCTATAACTACAATTGAATAGATCCATTAAAGTGTTGTATAAATACATTGTTTCATAAGTTTGAAATCATCTCAAGAATTTCCTTTAAAGTAATAAGTACTTTCTCCAAATAGTTCATTCAAAAATTTTTTTTACCAATTCACTTTATACCTCTCTAAAATATCTTAAGTTACATAAAATGAGAATGATGGACTTCCATAATCATGAAAAACAATCATATAAGAAAAAATATATAAGCAAGAAAATGACATACAAAAGCTGAACAATTTCGTAAGTAATCAAAAAATTATTTATTACAGTAAATATTGTATTGGCTCACCATTCAATATCAGCTAATATACAGATCAAAAATGTATGTTGGATGATTCAACATATAAAAATCAATCAGTATAATACACCATATTGAAAGAATGAAAGCAAAAACCTACATGATTACTTCAACTGATGCAAAAAAGCATTTGACAAAATTCATCACCTTTTCATGATTAAAAAAAAACATGCAAAAAATTAGGAATATAAGGAAACTGCATCAACATAATAAAGGCCTATATAAGAAAAATCAACAGCCAACATCATACTCAATGATGAGGGTCTGAAAGCTTTCCCTCTAAAATCAGGAGCAAGACTAGGATGCCCACTTGTGCCACTTCCATTCAATATGGAACTGGAAGACCTAGCCTGAGCAATTAATTAAGAGAAAGAAATAAAAGTCATCCAAATTAGAAAGGAAGAAGAAAATTTGGAGAACCAAGATGGTGGCATAGGTAAATGCCAGTACTCGCCACCTTCCACAACTACATAAAAATTACAACTAAAATACAGCAAAATCATCATTCAGAACTGCCTGAAATTTGGCTGAATGGAAGTCCTACAACTAGAGAAGAAAAAAGCACATCGAAACTGGCAGGAGAGGCGGAGGCACAGAGGGGTGGTCCAACACCCAGGTGTGGACTTTTTTAAAATCAGAAAGGATATCTCAGTGGCAGAGGTCTCCTGTGAGGAGCAGGAGTCCTAGCCCCACACCAGACCCCCAGCCCAGGATTGCAGAGCTGGGAAGAGAAGTCCTGTAACTTTGGGTTGTAAAAACCAGCAGGGATTGTGACTGAGTGACACAGAGGCTGCTGGAAACCCAGGCAGTTCCTCTTAAAGGGCCAGCATGCAAACTTATTAAACGTGCTCCCTCTGAGCTCCAGCATTGGGCGGTGGCTTTGGGGGAATTCAGGGACATATGGGGAGGAATTGGACTGTCTGGCATCAGGGCAGAAACTCAGGGCAGCTTTCTCCCAGACAGGGGTATTCATAGGGGTCATTGTTCCTGTGCTGAGACCTCCCCTGTTGCAGAGCTGAGTGGCAGCCATTATCTGAGTTTCCATCAGCATGGCCCACACTGTTCGCCCCACCCTGGTGATCCCCTGAGACCCTGCCTGATCTAATAGGCAGCCCCACCTAAGCTGTTTGCAGCTGCTTTTCCATATGAATGGCCTATCCTGGCTCAGGCTTCAGACTTTGCTAAAATCTCTCAAACAGCAGCAGCTGTCATCAACATGCCCCCATACCTACCAATAAGAGGCCCAAGACCTGGCATTAGCACCAGCCTGCCTTGCATCACAGCTTGGCCTCACCTGGGCACTTCCAAGCCCAACACAAGTAGCAGCGATCTATAGATTGCTCTGTAGCTCCTATCTGGTGGCCCTAGGCAGTAGCTGACTTTGCACCTCCAGAGCCAGTGCACCGAGTAGACAGCTTCAGACCATACCAGATTACAACTCTACATATCCACAAGTGACATATTCAAGGGGCAGACTCAGTGAGCGCCAAAGCCCCACTGAAGCAAGTCCTGCTGCATAGGGGTGCCTGCTGCATAGCAGCTCTTCCACTATAGTCATAGCTGGTCCTCATAGACAATTGGCCTGTGGATCAATTCCTCTCAGTGATGCCAACAGCAATCAAAGCTCAACTATAACAAGACTATGCACACAGATCACACAGGAGCACACCTAGAGTGCCCAGCTCAGGTGACCAGGGAGACTGAGCCACTGGCCCCTCAAGGGCACTTACTACACAAGGCCACTCTAACAATTCCAGGAGACATAGCAGCTCTACCTAATACATAGAAACAAACACAGGGAACATGTGGAGACAAAGAAACATGCCATAAATGAAAGAACAAAAGAAATCTCCAGAAAAAGAATTAAATGAAATGAAAGCAAACAAACTACTAGATACAGAGTTCAAAACAATGGTTATAAGGATGCTCAGGGATCTTAATAAGAGCTTCAAGGGACTTAGTGAGACTTTCAAGGATCTTAGTGAGAATTTCAAAGACATGAAAAAGGATCAGACAGAAATTAAGTATACACTAACTGAAAAAAAGAATAATTTACAGGAATTCAACAGTAGAGTAGAGGATTCTCAGAATCAAATCAATGAGTTGGAATATGAGGAACAAAAATCACCCAGTCAGAAGAGCAAAAAGAAAAAAGAATTAAAAAGAATATGACTATAAGGAGCCTCTGGGACAACTTCAAATGCACCAACATTCACATTATGGGGGTGCCAGAAGGAGAAGAGAGAGAGCAAGATATTGAAACCTATTTGAACAAATAATAACAGAAAACTTCCCCTACCTGGTGAAAGAAAGAAAGTCCTTGTAGGACTTCCCCTACAAGTCCAAAATGCACAGAGAGTACCAAACAAAGCTCTCATTTAGAATTGAAGGTCAAATAAAGAGCTTCACAGCCATGAAAAAGCTAAAGGAGTTCATCACCAAACCAGTATTACACGAAATGTTGAAGGATATTCTTTAAGAAGAGAAAGGAGAAGAAATAAAAAATATGAACAATAAAATGGCAATAAATACATACATATCTATCAACAATTGAATCTAAAAATCAAAATAAATAAACAAGAAATCTAATGAACAAAATAAACTGATTAATAAAATAGAACTAGTGGCAGGGAAACATGGAATAGACTGATGAATCTCAGTGGGAAAGGGGGAGGGGGAGCGGGAAGAGATTAACCGAAGATCTTATATGCATATATGCATTACCTATGGACACAGACAATAGGGTGGTGAAGGCCTGGGGTGGGTAGGAACTGAGTGGAGGGGGGTAATGGGGAGGAAAAAGGGGGACATCTGTAATACTCTCAATAATAAAGATTTAAAAATAAAAAAAGTAAATTTATCTCTGTTCACAGGTTTCATGATCTTATATATATATAGAAAACCTTAATGATTTATACACATACACACACACACACACACACACACACACACACACACACACACACACTATAGAGGTGGCCAAAGGTAGGTTTACAGTTGTAATGCAAATAAATAATACAATAATTAATAAATAATAATACAGGCTTTGTATTTCATGTATTCACAAATGTAAATCTATTTTTGCCCAGCCCTGTATTAGGACTAATAAACAAATTCAGCAAAGTTGCAAGATACAAAATCAAGACATTTTCAATTGCACTTCTATACACTAACAATGAATAATCTGAAAAGAAAATTAAGAGAGTAATTAAATTTGTAATAGCATTAAAAAGAATAAAATACTCAGAAATAAACTTAACCAAAGAAACAAGAGGCTTGTACACAAATAATTACAAAATGTTGCTAAAAGGAATTAGAGAAGACATCAATAAGTAGAAAGATATCCCATGTTCATGGATCGGAAGACTTAATATTGTTAAGATGTCAATAATGCCCAAAATGATCTACAGATTTAATGCAATTCCTATTAAAATTCCAATGATTTTTTTCCAGAAATAGAAAAATTCATTCTACAATTTAAATGGAATCTCACGAGACCTAGAATAGCCAAAATAACAAAGAACACAAAGTTGGAGTTCTGAAAATTCCTGACTTCAAAACTTACTACAAAGCTCTGATCATCTTAATAGTGTTGTACTAACATGAGGCTAGACATATAGACTAATGAGATAGAACAGAGAACCCAGAAATGCACCCTCACACATATGGACAAATCCTATATAATAAAAGCCTAATATGCAAATCACCTGAATGGCAGAACGACCAGTGGAATGACCAGTCGCTATGATGCTCACTGACCACCAGGGGGCAGATGCTGAACACTGGAGCTGCCCCAGCCCACAGGCCCCAGGCCAGCCAAGACAGGTGCCAGCGGGCCCCCCCTCACCCCATCACCCTGCCAGTCAACCTCCCGCAGAGGGAGGAGACCAGCGGTGGCGACAGGGGGTGGAGTCAGTGAGTGGGTGGTACCAGGCCGGCCAAGGCGGGGGCCTGCAGGGGCCCACCATCATCCCACCAGTTGCCCCACAGATCGGCCCTGATCGCTGGCCAGGCCTAGGGACCCTACCCATGCACGAATTTCATGTACTAGGCTTCTAGTTATTTTACCAAAACCATTCAATGCAGAAAGGATAGTCTTTCTAAAAAATGTTATTGGGAATACTGGATGTTGAAGTTGAACTATTGCATCATTCCATATGGAACAATTGGCTCAAAACTATCTAATCCTAGAATATTTTCATCAACCCTCTAACAACCATACTCATTAACAATTGTTCCCTATTATGCTCCCCACACAGTCCCTGGCAACCATCAATCTACTTTATGTCTCTATGGATATGCTTATTCTGGGCATTTCACATACATTTAATTGTAAAATATATTACCTTTTGTGTCTGACTTCCTACACTTAGATTATATTTTCTATATCCATCCATTTTGTATCCTGTATCAGTACTTTATTTCTTTTCAGGGCTGAATAATATTTTGTTGTATGAATATTCCACATTTTATTTATCCATTCATTCATTGATGAATATTTAGGTTGTTTCCACTTTTGGGATATAGTGTTATTATGAACATTAGTATACATGTTTTTACATGATCATATGTTTTTATTTCTCTAGAGTAGATATCTAGAAATAGAATGTTGGGTCATAAAAAAAAATCTATGCTTAGCATTTTGAGAAACTGCCAAACAGTTTTCCGAAGTGGTCGCATCATTTTGCAATCCAATTTATAAACATCCACATCAACACTTGTTATTGTCTGTCTTTTTTATTTTAGCCATTCTAGTGGGTTTGAAGTGGTATTTTATTGTGGTTTGATTTGTGTTTCCCTAAAGACTAATATTGTAGGGCATCTTTCATATGCTTATTGGCCATTTGTACATCTTCTTTAGAGAAATGTCTATTCAATTGGGTTATTTTAATTGAATTACTTGTCTTTTTATTGCAGAGTTGTATCATTTATATGTCTAGATATTAGACCTTTATCAAATACATAGGTTGCAAATATTTTCTACTCTCTAATTTGTCTTTTCACTTTCTCAATAGTGTTCTTAGAAGCACAACATGCTTGAATTTTTATGAAGTCCAAATTTTCTATTTTTTATTTGGTTTCTTAAGCTGTTGGTGTCATAGATTAAAAAAATAAAAAATAAAAACATTGTGTAATCTAAGGTCTTAAAGATTTATACCTATACTTTTGTTAAGAGTTTTATAGGTCCAAAATCATTATTTTGCATAAGTTTATCCAGTTGCCTCAGTAATAACCAGTTTCAACTCTTTGTTGAAAAACCTATTTTTTTCTTTATTGAATTGTCTTGTCGCTCTTGTCACAAATCAATTGCTGATAAAAGTAAGAGTTTATTTCTGGACTTTTAATTCTACTCTACTGATCTATATATCTAGTGTATGCCAATACCATACTGTCTTGATTTCTCTCATCTTTTATTAAGATTTGAAATTTAAAAAAATATGGGTACTTCAATGTTGTGTTTTTAAAGATTGTTTTAGCTATTCTGGGTTTCTTGCAATTCCATAAGAGTTTTAGAATCAGCTTGTCAATTTCTACAAAGAAGACAGTTGGGGTTCTTATAAGGATTGTGTTGAATCTGTGGATTTATTTAGAAGTATTGCCATCTTAATATTAAGTATTTTGATCTAGACATAGGGGAAGTCTTTCCAGTTACTTTTTCTGTATTACTTTTAATAATGTTTTATAGTTTTCAGTATATAAATCTTGCCCTAATTTTGTTAAATTTACTTCTAAATATTTTATTGTTTTTGATGCTGTGGTAAATAGAATTGTTTCCTAAATTGCATTTTCAGATTTTCAATTGCTAAAAGTAAGATAGATTTTTTTTTTGTATATTGATACTGTATCTTTCAACCTTGTTGAATATTCATTAGCTCTAATAGTTTTTTGTGTTTATTTCTTAGGATTTTTATATTAAAGATCATGTCATCTTCAAATAGAGATAGTTTTACTTCTTCCCTTTCAATCTAGATAAAAGAATTGCTTATTGCCCTGGTTATAACCTCCAGTATAATGTTAAACAGAAAAGGTAGGAGTGGATATCTTATAATTTTTTCTTCTGATCTGATAGAGAAAGCTTTCAGTCTCTCATCATTAATTTTGATGCTAGCTGTGGCTATTTATAGATGATCTTTATCAGATTGAGGAACTTCACTTCTATTCCTAGTTTGTTGAGTGTTTTTATTATAAAGGGAGCTAGATTTAGTCAAATATTTGTTCTGCATCTATAGAGAAGACCATACGCTTTTTGTTCTTTGCTGTATTTATGTGGTGAATCACATTGATTTTCTTATGTTGAACCAAGCTTGCATTCCTAGGATAAATCACCCATGATTATGTATGTTGTTGGATATAGTTTGCTAGTATTTGTTGGATATAGTTTGCTAGTATTCGTGCATGGGTGGGGTCCCTCAGCCTGGCCAGTGATCGAGGCTGATGGGGGCTGACCAGAAGGAGGGGCCGATGGGGGCCGGCCAGCCAGGGGGAGGGACCGTGGGAGGTTAGCTGTGGGAGTGCACTGACCATCAGGGGGCAGCTCCTGTGTTGAACATCTGCCCTCTGGTGGTCAGTGTGCATCATAGTGACCAATCAACTTGTTCAGTCATTCAGTCATTTGGTTGTTCAGTCGTTTGGTCTCTTAGGCTTTTATATATATACTAGTGGCTGGGTGCACAAAATTCATGCATGGAGGGGGGTTCCCTCAGCCCAGCCTGCACCCTCTCCAGTTGGGGACCCCTTGGGGGATGTCCGACTGCCAGTTTAGGCCCGATCCCAGCAGTCGGACATCCCTCTCACAATCTGGGACCACTGGCTCCTAACCGCTCACCTGCCTGCCTGCCTGATTGCCCCTAACTGCCTCTGCCTGCCTGCCTGATCGCCCCTAACTGCCCTCCACTGCCAGCCTGATCTCGCCCCCAACTGCTCTCCTCTGCCAGCCTGATCTCACCCCCAAACTGCTTCTGTCTACCTGATCACCCCCAACGGCCCTCCCCTGCCAGCCTGATCTTGCCCCCGACTGCCCTCTCCTGCAGGCCTTATCTTGCCCCCAACTGCCCTCCCCTGCAGACCTGATCTCACCCCAACTGCCCTCCCCTGCCAGCCAATTTTGTTCTGATTGGTCAGTTTCTATGCCAGTCAGCGTCAAAAGCTCCACCTCCTAGGCAGCCATTGGCTCCTCACAGTTCACCCAGATTTGGTTCTGATTGGTCGGTTTCTATGCCAGTCAGCATCAAAAGCTTCACCTCCTAGGAAGCCATTGGCTCCTCACAGTTCACCCAGATTTGGTTCTGATTGGTCGGTTACTATGCCAGTCAGCGTCTCCAGGCCTATCTTTGGGCCTGATCAGAGAGTCAGGGCTGATCAGCTGCCCCCATGGAGGCCTGGAGAGAAACAGAGGTGCGGCTGCTGGCGAAGCCCGGAAAGAGAGGGGCAACAGCTGATCAACAGCTGCCACAAAGGCTGTGGATCAGACCCTGCCTCTCTCTTCGGGCCTCTCTCTGGGCCTGATCTGCAGCCCCCTTGGCAGTCAGTGCTGGGTCGCTGCATCTGCACCAGCAGCAGTCAGTGCTGGGTCGCCACGGCAACCCAGCACTGACTGCAGGACTGACTTCTGGTGGGTTGAGCCTTTGGTCATTTTGGACGTTGGGTTTTTTATATATTAGAATAGAATCACAAGGGATATTAGTCTGTAGTTTTCTTTTGGGGGGATATTTGTCTTCTTTTGGTGTCAGGATAATATTTGCCTCATCTTAGTAGTTGAGTAGTGTTCTCTCCCCATCTTATTTTCTAAAAGAGTTTGTGAAGAATTTGTATTATTTGCATTTGTGTTATACATGTACTTAAAACTATTTGCTAAAATTCACCAATGAGTCCTAGCCGGTTTGGCTCAGTGGATAGAGTGTCAGCCTGCAAACTGAAGGGTCCCAGGTTGGATTCTGGTCAAGGTCACATGCCCCAGTTGTGGGCTCGATCCCCAGTAGGAGGCAGCCAATCAATCATTCTCTCTCATCATTGATGTTTCTACCATTCTCTCCCTCTCCTTTTCTCTCTGAAATCAATAAAAATATATTTTTAAAAATAATAATAAAATTCAACAATGAAGTCACCAAGACTTGGACTTTTCTTTTTGTAAAGATTTTTTAAAATATATATTTTTAGTGTTGACAGTATTACAGATATCTCCCATTTTCTCTCCCTTTCCCTCCCTCCTCCTACCCTTCTAACCCTCTACCCTAGGCCTTCACCATCATATTACCCTTGTCCATGGGCCATGCCTATAAGTTCTTTGGTTTATCTCTTCCCGAGGAAAGATTTTTAATTATGAATTCAATATCTCTTCTTATAGATCTATTCAAATTTTCAATTTTCTTTATAGTCAGCTTTAGCTGTTTGTGTTTTTCTAAGAATTTGTCCATTTCATATAGGTTATCTAATTTATTGATATACAATTATTCTTGTATAATTCTTTTTATTTCTGTATGATAAATACTGATGCCCTCTCTTTCTTTTTTAACTTTAATAATTTGAGTCTTGTCTCTTTTTCCTTGATCAGTCTATCTCAAGGTTTGCCATATTTTTTAAATTCCATGGAAATTATTTTTTGTTTTGTTGATTTTCTTTATTGTTCTTATTTTATTTACTTTTGCTCTAATCTTTACTATTTTCTTCTCTCCTTGTTTTGCATTTATATTGTTCTTTTTCTACTTAACATAGAAGTTATACTATTGATTTGAGATTTTTTTTTTTAATATGGGTGTTTACAGGTACACACTTCCTCCTAAGAACTTCTTTGGCTTATATCCTATAAGTTATGCTATGTTGTATTTTTATTTTCTTTCATCCCAAAGTATTTTTTAATTTCCCTCAGAATTTCTTCTTTTTATTTATTTAAAGGTAAGATATTTAATTTCTATGCATTTGTGACAAATTCCTTCTGGTATTGATTTCTCACTTCTTTAAGCTAGCATAGCATATTTAGATTTATCCCTTTTATTAAGTATATCAGTAGTTTGTTCCTTTTGGCTGCTTGGTAGGATTTCATAATATAAATAAACCACAGTTTATTTTTCCACTTTCCAGTTGAAGAATATTTGGGTTGTTTCCAGATTTTAGCAATTATGAATAAAGCCACTATAAATACTCATGTATAGCTTTTCTGTAAACATGAGCTTTGTGACTTAGGAATATAATGGATGGACCATATTGTAAGTATATGTTTAACTTTATAAAAAACTGCCACACTTTTTTTCTAAAAAAATCATTTTACATAGTCATTTTGCTTTCTTATCACCAATATATGGGCTTCTAATTGTTCCTCATCTTTGTCAGCACTTGTTATTGTCAGATTTTTCTTTGTACTAGTATTATTTTAACTATTTTTTTAAACAGTATCTCATAATTTTAATTTACATTTCCTTAATGATTAGTATCGAACATTTTTAACTGTGCTTATTTTATGTAAAGACATTTTTGAGAAATACACACACCTTTTTTAAGAATATGTTTTTATTAATTTTATTAACTTTAGAGAGAGAGAAAGGGAGAGGGAGAAAATCACTAATCAGCTGCTACCTGCACTCCGCCATCTGGGGATTGAACCCAAAATCTGGGCTTGTGCCCTGACTGGGAATTGACCTGGTGACCCTTGGTGCATGGAATGAGGCTCAACCAATTGAGCCACACACATTCTTAATCATGATTGTACACAGTGACACAATGGGAAAGATTTGCACTAGCTGGGGGTGGGAAAAGACTTCTACAATTCACATTCTACTCTGATTTATGTACTATTTAAATTTTGTCAAGAGCAAGTTCATTTAAAATTTTTTTAAGTTAATTTTTTAAAAATTTCTCCTTTATATAAAACCATCTCTTTGTTTTATTAATCCTTTAGGGCTTCATATGCAAAATACAGAGATAGTAGATTATCCAAACAACTATAGGTAATCTAGGCTTTAAAAGGGGTTGCATCTGGATCTATAAAAAGATCTCTCTTTCATCCTTTCTTTTTAATTTCCTTAGTCCAGACCTCACCATAAAGTAAAAATTGATATTATTTCATCTATTTCTTTAAAAAAAAATCAATGACATCACTTTGGTGACATTAATTTTTAAAAATAATAAGAAATTAATGTCACATGCTCAAACATTCCTGTCAGATGAAGAAATAAAAGCTTAGAAGGGAGAGCAATGGGATTTTTACTAGAGATCCAAATGTCTAAAATTGGAAAGACAACACATCAAGTGCTGATGAGGACACAGAACAACTGGAAATGTCACACACCACTGGTGGGAATATAATATGTTGCAACCAATTTAGAAAGTATTTTGTCTGTTTCTTTAAAAAGTTTCAAAATACCTATACCATATGACCCTGTCATTCCATCAGTAGGTATTTACCTGAGAGAAAGTAAAGCAATGTTCATACAATAACTTTTACACAAAGGTTCATAGGAACTTTATTTGTATATTCCCAGACTACCCAATCATCCTTCAACATATAGATGGATAAATAAATTGAGAGATATCCAAAAATGGAATACTACTCAACAGCAACAACAAAAAGAACATGGGTGAATCTCAAAAAAATTATTCTGAGTAAAAAAAAGCCTGACAGAAGAAGAAAACCAGCTGTTTGGTTCCACTTACATAAAATTTTAGAAATTGGAACTAATCAATAATGACAGAAAGCAGATCAGTGGGTGCCTGGGAATGGGAGAAGGGTCAAGAGAGGATTACAAAAAAGCCAGAGGAAACTCTTGGGGGTGACGGATGTTCACATTACCTTGGCTGTGGTGATGGTTTTGTGGGTGTATATAGATTGCAAAACTTAACAAATTGTGCAATTTAAATAGCTGTAATTTATTTTTATGTCGATTAGCCATCAATAAAGCTGCTAAAAAGCAATATCTGAAAAGGTTTTGACCTCCTTATCATCTATAACAATAAAAGCGTAATATGCTAATTAGACTGGACGTCCTTCCAGACGACCTTCCGGGTAAAGCCAGGGCTGCCAGGGAAGCCCAGGTCCCAGGTGCCAGAAGGAAGCCGGTACCGACAGCTGGAGGAAGGAAGGCCTACTCTTGCACCCGTGCATCGGGCCTCTAGTATAAATATATTACATAAGTGACAGGGGGTGAGGGCATGAGTGGGGGGAGATGGGGGAGTAATGGGGGAATAAGGACACGTATGTAACACCTTAATCAATAAAGAAATTAAAAAATAAAATTAAAAAAAGAAGCTATGCTGATGAGTTTAAACTGCAGGCTGTGGTTTTTAAAACTTAGAAGAATTAGATGATGGTGATGATGAGAAAAGGAGTGTCAGAGACGGGCTGTTTAAGTGAGAGAACACTTTTCTCCTTTCAAATCTTTTTCTCCTACATCCTATTGGGCGACCGAACGCTGTACTATCCAAAGCAGTCGCCACCAGCACATGCGGCTATTGAGCACTTGAAATGTGTCTAGTGAAGAGCTAAATTGTTCATTACATTTTTATTTTAATTAATACATTCAATTAATTTAAATTTAAATTACAATAGCCACATGTGTCTAGTGACTACCATATTGAACAGAGCAACTCGAGAGAACTTGCCAGAATTCTGTTTCATTGTCATTCTCCCTCTGATTGCTATTTTAATCTTCCTGTCCTCGCTGAAAGGTGACTGATAAAGAAGGTGGTTGCTGGCAGTGGTGGTGGAGGCTTCTGCTCAGGGAGATGAAGCGGGCGGGGAGGAGGAGGGAAGCACACCTGAACTTTTCACATCCAACTTAGGTGAACACCTTCATCATCCCAGAAAGTTCTTTGGGCAGCACTGTTCTCTAGAGGGTTGCTGGAGCTGTTCGAACATGACAGGTTTAAAGTAACGTGCAAAATGAAATTTGCTGTCTTGTTCCTGCCAAAGCCAGGAACTGGAAAAGTTATTGAACTGTGCAGGCTGCCTGTAGTAAAATACACACAGCAAATACTACAGTGAATCAGCCATCATCTAGTGGGCTCAGAACACAGCCTGGTCATCATTGCTCCAGATATCAGGTAAAGACGAGATCTGGAACTTTGGCACTGGGGCTGAATTTTATGTGGATACTTGAAAAACTATCTACAGAATGTACTCTTACATAATGAATAAGCTTCCCTCACTGATAAATGCCAATTTTCCAGTGGACCATGGAAAATTGGCTATTTTTGGCCACTCTGTGGGAGGCCAGGGAGCTCTTATTTGTGCTTTGACAAATCCAGGAAAATGCAAATCTGTGTCAGCATTTGCTCCAATTTGCAACCAGTTCTCTGTTTGGGGGTGAGTGAGAGGGCAAAAATCTCTCAATGGATATTTAGAATCAGATCAAATAAAGGAAAGGCTTATGATTTGCTGTTTTTAGGAAGTTTTTAAATTCAGGTTCTGGTTAGACGTGATCAAGAAGATGATAACTAAACATTTCAGCAAGACAGCTATTTCCTGACAATTGTTTTTAGATAACAAGAGGGTTATGACTATAGTTACTTTTCATTGCAATCTTTATTAATGACCACATCAGACTTTATGCAAAATCCTGAATATAGGAAAAATCAGACACTCAAATCTCTTCTGAATTATAGAACATAAAATAAAGAGAAGCACAGTTATGAGATTATAAAATGTGGGTTTTCATGATGCTAAAAGAGATTCATTTCTTAATCATCTTCTAAATAAATGTACATAATACAAATTTTAAAAGTTCAAGTGTAAAGATAGGTTATCAACCATCAAACATGTTTGAATGGCACCACACAGTTATTCAGACTTTTCTATGGTTGTTGTGTGTGTTTTTTTAAATGAGGCAGCCTAGTTTTACAGGTCTCTTATATCTTACATGTTATATGAAGTTGTAGTAAGTCATTCAAGACTTGTGTGAAGATCAAGTTTTGTTGAATGAAGAATGAATTTTCATTACTACATCTGTAAGAAGTAAGAAATTAATCACTTTTCCCCCAAATCAACTTAGATCTAAGCCCCCATTATTATTATTACTATTATTATATTCATCATCTTCTTCCTCTTCCTTCTCCTTCTTCTTCATGTCAGAAACTGGAAATAAACAGTAGGTTTACAGTTGTGAGTGGGCAAAACAGAGTTTATTCTTGTATTATTATTTATTAACTAGAGGCCCGTTGCACAAAGATTCATGCAATAGGCCTTCCTTCCTCTGGCTGATGGCACCGGTTTTCCTCCGGCACACAGGACCCAGGCCTTTGCTCTGGCCGCCGCCTTCCGTCTTCACTCTGGCAGAGCCCTCAGTCTTTGCTCTGGCCAGAGCATGGCTCCTGTAGCTCCCTCTGCTCCCCCTCCCCGCCCTCCCCCTTATAGCAGGCATCCTGCCCCGCCCGGCCACTCTGTGCCTGCATGTGTGCTGCCCAGAGGCCCAGAGCGGCTGGGGGGCAGGGCCGCCACCATATTTGTTGGGTTAATTTGCATACTCACTCCTGATTGGCTGGTGTGTATCATGAAGTGATGGTCAATTTGCATATTTCTCTTTTATTAGTGTAGATTATTTTCCATAGGAACAACTGTAAACCTATTTTTGCCCCACCCTGTAAACTGCACTCCATTCTGTGCTGTAGAATTTTCTTCCCTGTTGACAACCCTCTCCCCACAGGCATTTGCACAGGTTCATCCCCTTTTATTTCATCACAACTAGGGAAATCCACAAAAGTATAGTTAGGTACTTATTAAAGTTTCAAAAATAAAGAATTTCACCCATTATTGTTTTTATTTATTATTTTTAAATCATGAACTCTAAAATGTAGCCTTTCTAGGCTCTTTCCATTTAGACTCAGGACTATGTTCAGTGAGACCTGCTACATGGTCATAGACTGTGGACTTGAAAGTTTATTCAGCTAGGCCCTTATCCCAGAACCCCTCCCCACACACACATACTCCACTGTCCACCCTTCCCCCACCATGCCATGACACCCACCCCAGCCAGCCAGGCTTCTCACCAACCCTGGCACTGCAGGCTGGCTCTGGCTCTGTCTGTCCTCTCTGCCCTGCAAACCACCCCACACTTCTCCTGCTGCCTCCTCCAGGGCCCTGTCCACCATGCACTGCCAGGTGGATCCATGGGTATCTTTATTTTTCTTCCTGCCTGCAGTTTCTCCAGCCTCCAGCCCTATTGATCCCTCAAAAAAGCCCGGGGCAAGAGGCAGGGCTGAGCAAGACCCCAGCTCCTCAGTCAGAGCTGCTCCCTTCCTCCCACTGCCAGTCCACTAGGAACAGATTCAACAGGACCCAGAGAATTTCTAAGGTGGCATACCGTGCACAAGGTATGCTTTCTCTGTATCAATGAAACCAGGGGTTAAAGGTCTGGTCCCACATGAGAGTTCATTCAAAAGAACAGTAACACAGATGCTAAAAGAATAATAAAAAGAGCCAAGGCGACTGTAGCTTCAGACATCCTTCAGGGAGCTCTGGTGGGTGTAGACAGAGGCACCCTGTCCCCACTACTTCCAGCAGAAGCCTGGATGGTGTAATCAAAAGTGTGCATGTTGACTGTCTTTCCTGAATTCAGGAAATTCCCTCTGTATGATCAAGTGCTCGTGTTGGCAGCTGAGAAAGCCGCTGACAGCTGCAGAGTTATTTTTCTCCTTTGGCCACAAGATGATGGAGATAATCTAGGATGGGAAGTGTGGGGGAGAGAAGGAGGAGACAAATGCTCCTGCTCTGACCAGAACTGGCTAAGCTGGCTCATAGATCAGACACCTAAATAACTCATGATCCCATCCCTTCCATTTGATGAGACACAACTGGGTCTTATCAACAAAGCTCTTGAGGTGTTAGAAATAAGGGTCGAGTTTTAAAACAGCCTTATTGTCTTGTTTTGGTTCCTTTTAAGGATCATTACAAAATACTTGATCCAGATTGCACCGTTTCCAAAAAACTGAGCAATCCATAAAACTCAATAAAATATTATTTTCCAAGTAGGAGATTTGGCCAAGAAAATTATTTGAAGTTAATCCTTCCTTTTTTAGTTGATGACTATTGAACTAAAACATACAGAAACTTGACTATATAGAGCTGGTCATTGTAAAAAGGTTTCAGGTTCCCTGAGTGGGAATATGTCTAATTGGAAGGAGTTACTATTTTGGAATTTTCCACTTATTCTCTTACAGATTCCATGAAATTGCAGGTCAACCACTCTTTATTTTATATGTATTAAGCGTACTCTGTATTTGATATATGTTAAGTATATAATACATATATACAATATTATATTCATAATAGACCACTGATTATTATAGTTACTGTTTAAAATTATTTTTAACAATGAAAGTTTCTTCTAGATACTATATATTTTCCAGATGGTTCGCTGAGTGTTACTTATCACAATATTCAGTTCAACCAATATCTAGTGGGAGCCTTCCATGTGCCAGGTGGATGGATATTTTAGCATTTCTGCCACTTAAAAGGAGGTTGTTAATTTTGGCTAAGTTCTCCACATCTCCCGGTTTTTCCTTCTTCATCATCAGTGATTAGCTCCTCACCTTATAGCACTAGTAAAAGCCCTTACCTCTGGATGACTAAATGAGAAAGGAAAAGGTATTCCACTTAATAAACACAATTTTATTTTAAAAATTTAAATCTAATTCTCTGGTGTAGCTATATATTATAGCTTCACTTTTAACTTACAACTACAAAATATATCACATAGAAGGTATGGAAAGATATGGATAATACGATTATTTTTATCTGTTCTGTATTTTCATTATTTTAAGATACTACAAATAATAACGTAAGAATAAACTGTTTCGCATACCCACAACTGTAAATCTACTTTTGCCCCACCCTGTACAATTCATGGAGCTCACAGATTCCTGAAGCCTGTTTAGAGGTTCCGGGTTAAGGATCTCTGTTCACTGAACAAATAGAGTATCATTTTCAATGAATGTAGTGCTGGGGAATCTAGTGGTCACCTTCCCTCTATTTACAGTTGATCCACTCAACTTCCCTGTTCATCCCTTCCCCTCCTCCACACCATTTGTGGGTGGGCAGAGCCATCAAAATAATGACTAAGGAACCTCAACTGGAAAAAAGAGTGCTCTGTGCTGCTACCTCCAATTTGTTTGCATGTTCTAGAATTATGTATCAGAGAGCAAGAGGTAGCCAAAGGAAGCCGGGGTATGGAGAAGGTGGGCCCTGGAGGAGATGTTGCAGAGGTGAGGTGATGCAGCCAGGTCTGCCATACTTGTTCCTGCTTCTCAAGTGAAAGCTCAGTGTCACATATTAGGAAAAATCAGGCTACAGAGCATAGCCATCAAGGAGTTCTCTCTCTTATAGATTCTGGGTCAGGACATACAAAAGTAAGTAAGATAGAAATCCTTACTAGGGGCTTTGCGTGGCTCATGTTTGGGTTATTTAAAACTTGTTTCTAGAGTCTTTGACTTCTCTGGCACGAGCTTCCAATGCTGCAACAGAGAGGAGAAGGATCAAGATGCAAGAGCTGAGCTACCCTGGTTCCCTCTTTGAGAAGAAATAATGTAAAGAATTCATATACCCAACGCAATCAGTGACTCGCTGCTACACCTGCCAAGGGAGTTTGTATTGCAGAGATGAAGACACAACTTATACAACTTATCTTTGTCTACATTTCCTAAACTCAAGATGGTATCACTCACCTGCCCCTTCTCTGCACTCTGCAATGCTCTAAGGTTCTATCACTTCCTTTAGTCAGGTTTATCCATTCCTGTTACATCAGCTCAATGGAAGCAGGATACCAGTTTTATTTTTAGGTATTCTTGGTGATGCATAGACATCACCCCCCATTACAACTGTTCAGATATCTAGTCTTGTAGTATTTGTAATATTAACTAGTAGTTTTACATTCGTTCCTATTTGGTTTCATTTGTTTCTACAAAGTGTGGTGGTTAAGCGCATAAAGTCAAGGTAGACTGTTGAATCCAAAATCCCACTACCATGTTGCTTTGTGATCTTGGGCAAATGGCTAAACCACTCTACGCCCATTTCTTCATTTATGAAGTGCAGATGAGAACAGCGCCCACCTCATAAGGCTGGTGAGTTAATACACATAAAATGCTTAGAGCAGAGCTTGGCACAGGTGCGTGCTCAGTAAGTCTTCGCTGTGGCTATTAGTCTGCTTGCTCAGAGAACTGCATTCTCAGCACCTACAATGTGTGAATCAACCGCTGGCAAAATTACCATGGATAACTTTCCACTTGTCAGTCCTTGAAATAAAACACAAACTCCCATGGTACACTGGGAACAGGTCTTCTGCCTCCTGAGAAGGCGTGTTTGTGAAGGCACGCCATCATTATCCTTTCTTCTCGGGGCCAGAAAAAGCTCCAAAAAAGAACCTGTGTTCACTGGGTGTTTTCTATTTGCCAGTAAAAGACATGCCAATATGGTGAAGGGGGCTAAGGGAAGACAGTGCAGGGGCAATAATCTGATCTCAGTTGTCCCAGCAGCCATGTGGGTGGAGAGGCTTCACAGAGACCTGGGGCCCAGCATTTCGGGCACAACTTGGAATCCAGAGACACACTCTCTCCGTGCCCCACAGGAACACTGCTTAAGAAAGAGGGTCTGTTTGGATTCATTGGTTTCCATCCAATGCACCCCTTTGGGAAAACTGTCCACCACGCCAGTGCAGATGGTTAACCTGCGTGTCAGGCTGATACACAGGTCCATTTGGACCCCAGGAGCAGAATCTGGAAGGGGATCGTGAGAACCTGGATTCCCTCTGACACTTGTATAAGCTAATGGACTATGAATTTTGAAGCCCTAAGTCCACCTACTTTCTGTCAAGATTGTAGCAAAGCCCCTTCATATAAACGAGTTTAAAAGTTTTACGCTATATAATGAAAGGCAGAGGAATAGTAGAGCCATTCCAATGACGAGCCCCCTTTTCCAAGTGTCTACCATATCATTTAGTATATCATTAGCTCTTGGTACAGCCCTGGCTGATTGCAATTTCGGTGGAATCCAGGGGGACAAAATCAATGGAGAGAAGGAGGTTCAGATGCAAGAGTAGGGGCCTAAGATGGAATAAGACAAGAACGTTGTTGACTTTGACAAGGAAGGGGAAATCAATTCAAATGGAGTCTAAAGAGGAGAGGAGAGGAGAGGAGAGGAGAGGAGAGGAGAGGAGAGGAGAGGAGAGGAGAGGAGAGGAGAGGAGAGGAGAGGAGAGGGGAGGGGAGAGGAGGGGAGAGGAAGGGAGGGGAAGGGAAGAGTTTTGAGAAAAGTTGAATGCATAGATGTTAACTTGGCATCAGTGGATCTTGTACAGCAGCTGAGATGATCTGCTAAGGAGAAAGGCAGATTTGGATTGGAATCTCAAGGAGAACTGAAAGAATGAGAGGATTATTTTTATTTTATTTTATTTTATTTTATTTTATTTTATTTTATTTTATTTTATTTTATTTATTTTTTGCCTCGTATCTCTTTCCAATCCTAGACAGAACCACCAAATTAGCCATTGTTATCATGATTCTGCTCCAAAAATGTCAATAGTCGCCCACTGCCTACCCGCTAGGGTTCAAACACCTTAGGCTCAGATTGAAGGCATCCACCATCTGGGATGTATCCTTCCTTCCCAGATTGGCTCCCACAACTCTCCATTCCAGCTAAACTCATTGGCTGTCCTTCATACATGTCCCATCCTTTGTCACCTCCCCTGTTTTTGTCCCTGCTACTCCTTTATCTTGTGCGCCCTTCCTTCACCATCCACTCTTACTATTTTATTTCTGCTTGAAGGCTCAAATCTCATTTCCACTGGGATGCATTCTCTGACCCCCAATATTAGAAGCAACCTCCCTCTTTTCTGCATATCCACATAACTTTGTTCATACTTCTCTTAGGACACTTCTTTGCAGTCTTTCTTACACTGTGTTTATTTTTATACTCTCCTCATCTTCCTACTATATTATAAACCTAAGGGCAGGATTTTTGCATCATTCACCTACATACTCCATAATTCTTATACTCCAATGCAAAATATACTTAGCTAAAGGAAATGTTCTATTAATATTTGTTGGAGTTAATGCTAAGGGGAAAAACTCATATTAGACTGAATATTTGGAAGTTTCCTGTGAACCTGCACAAATTGGTCCTATGGGCATATGGCTGGAACATAAGTGTTCTAAATACAAATACATCATTCACTCACTCACTCACTCATTCATTCTTTCTTTCATTCACTCATTATTCAGTATAAATGTATTGAGTACCTACCAAATGTGAGGCATGTGCATAATAAGGATGGCATTGGTTCTGGATATATGCAAAGAGGCACTCCTCATCACCACTGTTAGCCAAGAGCAATGTGTAATACAGTGGTTCTCAACCTTTCTAATGCCTCAATACTTTAATACAGGTCCTCATGTTGTGGTGACCCCCAACCATAAAATTATTTTCGTTGCTACTTCATAACTGTAATTTTGCTACTGTTATGAATCATAATGTAAATATCTGTGTTTTCCGATGGTCTTAGGCTCTGCAGCAGCGGTTCTCAACCTGTGGGTCACAGGTTGAGAACCACTAGCAGGGTCACCTAAGACCATCGGAAAACACAGATATTTACATTACGATTCATAACAGTAGCAAAATTACAGTTAAGTAGCAATGAAAATAATTTTATGGTTGGGGGTCACCACAACATGAGGAACTGTATTAAAAGGTCGAGGCATTAGAAAGGTTGAGAACCACTGGTGTAATAGAAGTGACCTTCATTTAAGTTGTGTCCTATGGTGTTAGAATGAGCCTTGTAATGCACAGAACCAAATTAGATGCCATTTTAGCATCAACACAGAATATTGGCTTTTTAGGCATTCATCTTTGTGTTTGTTTGGAAATTTTGCTTTAAAAAGTATCAAGTATACCCTCCCCCCTTTTCTCTCTTGCCTGTAATTATTTTCCTGGCATTTATTCAACAAAGAGAGCTTCAAGTCCACTTCTGCAGATTGAAATAAACTGATGAAAATTGAAAAATCAATGTTTTCCTTCTAATGGTTTGGATAAAAAAGTAAAGAAGCTTCCAATTTTGTAATTATAATCAATATATAATGGGACAATGACCACAAACACACACTTAAAAAATAGATTGGTTTGGTGAACATTTGTTTTTAAATAATCAGGTACATTTTTTTTTTTTAGCTTTTAAAGATGCTGTATGTAAAATGCATTTTAAAATGTTGTTTCAAGATATGAGTGCATCTCAACTGGATGTCTACCTAGAGCGTTAGATGTCCACGCCCTCTCCTGTCAGGGTCTTGATCCAGGTACCGGGGTTGTGGGACACACAGGCCTGCCTCCGGCTTCCTCAGGACCCATCATCTATCTGCACAAGTCTTATGAGGTCCACTGTCCCGGTGGCTTCTGCAGCCAGGAGCGTCCTGGATCTTCCCAGGCTTCTTTGCCATGCTGCCTGCTGCGGTGACTTCATTGCTCTCACAGCCTGGCGCTTGGCAGGCTGTCTCCCGGCTCTCCTTCCCCATCTCCCTCTCTTCTCTCCCACGGCCCATCTGCCCCTCCTTCCCTCCAGCCCCCTCTCCGCTCTGCTCCCCTTCATTTCCACTCCCCACCCGCGTGGCTTTGCTCTCCCTCTCTCTCCCCCTCGACTTGTCTGTATTTGGAGCTCCCGGAAGCCGCCGGCGGCGACTCTCCCCGGGGGCAGCGTGACTGACACCGACTCCCGTCCAGGGGAGGAGGCGGGGAGGAGGGCTGACGGGAGGAGGTCGCGAGTGGCGGACCACGGATTGGGCATCGCGGGGGCCAGACCCCAGGACACCCAAGCAGGTAACCCTGGGGCGGCTGGGCGCGGCCTCGGCGAGGAGGGCCGCGGGCGCAGGTGCGGGGGGCGCTCGGGAGTTGCGCCGAATGGGTGGGATACGCGGGGCCGGGACGCGAGGAGGAGAGGCGGTGTGGGCGCCAGTGGGGGCCGGACGCCGGGGGGTCGGGGCGGGGACGCGGGCGGGAGCCAGACCGGACGCTCCAGGCCCCTGCGCGGGGCGCGGACGCGAGCGGCCGCCCCATCTGGGTCAGCGCACCCCGCCCCCGCCCCCGCCGCCGCCGCCGTCCAGCTCGGGGCGCCCGGGCCGCTCGCACGGCGGGTGCGGGCTGGCGGCGGGGCGCGCGGCGGGGGCGGCCTTGCGCGCCAGGCTCGTCCAACTTTGCTGGGCTCTGAGCCTCACGGGGGCACGGGTTCGGGAGGGCTGGGGGCTGTCTCTGGGCTGGATCGGACCGCAGCCATCTCGGTCAGAAAGTGCCGGGGAAAACCCGACCTGGCTTCTCCGTGGAACCTGACCTGAGGCGCGGAGTCACCTTTAAAAATGCAAAGGCTGCGGAGGCGCTGGGGACAGCTTGGACAAGGGCGCTCACAGCTGGGTCTCTGGCCGCTTCGGGGAGAGGGTTGTTCGTGCTCCCAGTCGCGCTGTTACCACTTTTTCGGCTGAAATCACACATGCGGGGGGTGGCCTTTCCTTTATTCTCATCATAAAGAGCAGGCTGCAAGTTTTAGCAATATTTGCACTGATGCATTATTTACAATGAATAAATACAGGTGGCTGCATTTACGATGTGGATGAGGTCCAAACGGCCAAAGCGGAAGGAGATGAACACTTAGCAAAAAGATCCAGAACCGGTGGGAAAGCAGAAGCTATGGGACACATGCACCTTAGTTTTCCAGAGCTGTTTGCAGAGCGCTATTTCTTTACTGCGACTAACCATTTCTTTTCATTTAAGGACCATGCCTTAGAATTCTGGGGTGAAATATCTAAGCCCACTTAATGTAAGATGACAACAGCCCAGTGATCTTTGGGGAAATGGTTCTTATAGTGACTAGGGTCTAATTAGACTGTAAGCCTCTTGAGGGCAAGGCTGGCTTTTGGTAGTTCTTATAGCACCAAGCAGTATTTGACTCAGGGCATGTAATGAGCAGACATAAAAGTTTATTAAACGAATTAATAGCTTGAGTGTGGCTGGATCATGACTTCTTGAAATTGCATATTTTGCAAGGAAGGACCCCAAATCTAAAAATCCTTAATAAAATCAGAATCAAGGTGTCATATAAATAATCCTATCTAATAAAGAGGGAATATGCTAATTGACCATCACTCCGTCACAAAGATGGCTGCACCCACAGCTGAGGCCAAGTTCCCATAAGGAGCCTTAAGGAGCAATCAGCAGGGACCTGAGGTTATGCCCTCCCCCGCCCCCTTGGGGCTTGACAGGGGACCTCAGGCCCCATCTCCCACCTGACAGGGCTTGACAGGGGACCTCAGGCCATGCCCCCCACCCAGCGGGGCTTGACAGGGGACCTCAAGGTGCACCCCCAGTGCTGGGTCTGGGGAACTCAGGCCGTGCCCCTACCCAGCGGGGCTTGACGGGGGACCTCAGGCCACGCCCCCCGTCCTGGCACCGGGCCAGGGGACCTGAGGCTACGCCCCCAGCCCACAGGGCTTGACAAGGGTGGGACTGGCTGGGTCTGGATCTAGCCCAATGGGGGAGAGGGGGCAGCCGGGTCTGGGTCTCATGAAATTTTGAGGTGCATGTGGGTGGACGGGGACTTGACTCTGGGTCCCGTGGTGAGCCCCAGGTTCTGACAGGAGGAAGGTTTTCATATACATTTTACTGATTTTCTTTCATCTCTGACACTTCTATTATAGAGAAAGGGCAAATAGCAATATTAAATTATTTCCTCTAATTAATCCCCTTTTAATGTGCACGAATTTCATGCACCGGGTCACTAGTTATTAAAATAAAGATAAAAAGAAATTGACTATGAAGAATCATGAAGGTGGCCATCAAGTTGGTCTTGGCTAGCAGGAAAACGTTTTTGCAGCTCACTGTTGAGTGAGAAGTCAATTTGTCAATAGAGTGTGAATTTTGCTAAACTTTTTTAGTAGAGGACTCAATGGTAGACTTTGCTGGCCACATGGTCTCTTTAGTATAATTACTCAACTGTGCCACTGTAGTTGAAAGCAGCCATAGGCAATACGGAAGGGAATGGTATGGTTGCATTTCGTTTTATTTATGGACACTGAAATTTGAAGTTCATGTAATTTTCACCAGTAACGAAATAGTCTTCTTTTCCCCATGCATTTAAAAATGTAAAAATCATCCTTAGCTTGGGAGAGGAGGGGGAAAAGAAAAACAGGAGGGGAGGGAGAGTTTTGTTCTGTTGGTAGTACTTTGCTACTCCCACCTACCATGTGACAGAGTTTGGAGAGGAACCTTTTGAAAGGATTGATGAGCCAGATTCTTCTAGTGCCTCAGTCATACCTAGGAGTTAAGTTATATGTCTTCAAGAGTAGCATTAACTTATTTAGGGAATTACAGTGTTTTGTTTTATCTTGAATATTACCTAACGGGCATCTTTATGCATAAGGTTTCGTCTTTAATTCATTAATTTTGTAATATTTCATACATAAAAATAATATTTAAGTTTATGTAAGCTATAAACATTACATTCAAATGACCACCTGTGATCCCATCACTCAGCTTTAAAACTAGGACTTAAAAACTAGATAACTGTAAAAAATAACTCCCAAAATGGAAGAAAATATTTTAAAATCCTATATCTGATAAGGAATTTGTATCCAAAATATATAGAAAGCTGTTACAGCTCAATAATCAAAATATAAATAACCCAAAATAAAAATTTTGGGTTATTTATAAATAACCAAAGGATCTGAATGGGCTTTCTCCAAAGAAGTGACCAATAAGCACCTGAACAGAAGCTCAGCATCCTCATTCATCAGCAAAGTGCCAATCAAACCACAGTGAGATACCACTTCGCACCCATTAAGATGGCTACATTCAAAAAGTCAGATAATGACAGTTGGTGAGGATGTGGAGGAATTGGAAGCCTTATGCACTGCTGTTGGGAATATCAAATGGTGCGACTGCTTTGGAAAACAATTTGACAGCACCTTAAAAGTTAAACAGAGTTACCATATAATAAAGCAATTTCTTTCCAAATATATATATATATATATATATATATATATATATATATATATATATCCAAGAGAAATGGAAGCATATGTCCACATAAATCCTATATAGAAATGTTTATAGCAGCATTATTCATAATAGCCAAAAAGTGGAAACAACCCAAATGTTCATCAGCTAATGAGTGGATAAATAAAATGTGGTTATATCCATACAATGGGATATTATTTGCCCATAAAAAGGAATGGGGTGCTGATACATGCTACAATGTGTATGAACCTTGAAAACATTATCCAAAGTGAAAGAAGCTAGTCACAAAAGACCACATATTGTATAATTCTGTTCATATGAAAATGTTCAGAACAGGGAAATTTATAGAGACAGAAAGTCGACTAGCGGTTGCTTAGGGCTGAGGGTTGGAGTTAGGAAGGGTGTTTAGTTAAAGGGTACAGGGTTTCTTTTTGAGCTGATGAAAATGTTCTAAAATCGACCGTGGTGGTGGCTGCACGTTTCATTGAATTGTACACTTCAAATGGGTGAATTTTATCTTATGTGAGTTATCTCTCAATAAGACTGATAAATAAAATAAACAGAAGGCTAGAAAAAAAGGCTAGATTATTACCTATGCTGTTGCATCTTTCTTTGTGGGCTTCTCCTATGCCATTCCTGTGTCCTTCCCAACCCTGAATTTTATGTTCATCATTCCTGTACTGTAAAACAGTTTTATGACATATGTATGTATTCCTAAACAATATGTTGTTTAGGTTTGCTTGTTTTTTATTTATAAAAAGGGTATATATAATATTCTCACTTTTAAAAATTCAAGTTTATATTTTTAAGAATTATTCAAATTGTTGCATGTAGCTATATAGTTTTCATTGTCAGATATTCCATAATTTATTTACCCATTCTTTTATTGATGGGCATTTGGGTTGGGTCCCATGTTTTGCTATTACAAAGAGTGTAATTTGAAAACTTTCTTTTCATGTCTTGGCACACATGTGCAAGAATTCTTTCATGTGGATGTGAATGTGCCTTGTATTTTAATGACCAAAAAAAAGGTTGATTCTTCCTCGGACTTATAGATTAATGCTATCTACCCTGCTTATTCACTCCCTCAAACCAAGATAAAGTAACTAAAGCTGAGAGCCTGACTTCTCATCCTATTAAATTCTAATTGTAATATCTATTTTCTCATGTCCTAAGAAGTATGAAAAAATGCTAATCTAAAACTTTACAACAATTTCACAGCAGGACCACTTAACTCAATCACTTATGAGCATCTCCATCCTCTTATATCACCTGGGTTTAGGATGAGATGGAGGACAACTTTATTATATCAAAGGAACGTTACTTTAAGCAAGGTACATAAGTGCTTACTAATCTTCACTAACATTTTCCTTGTATGGTATCCTGCTGGGTACTCCAATGTTCCAACATGATTAGTTTGGTTATTCTGGTAACAAGCCAGTTGGAAATCTGGAATTTTAGCCTTGGACACTTGCTAGGTCTGCCGTGATTCAGGTTGTGAGCTTTTACAGTTTATTAGGAATATTTCCACTTTACTTAGGAAGTAGGGGAGCACCCTCAGGTAAGAACAAGCCATTGTAAGGGATATTTTAAAGTTTATTTTCTATTGTGGCAAAATATACATAACATAAAATTTGCCATTTTAACCATTCTAAATTGTACAATTCAGTGGCATTAAGTGCATTTTAGAAGTTGTGCAATAACCAGCACCATCTCCAGAACTTTTTCATCATCCCTAACTGAAACTCTGTCCCCATTATACAATAAACCCCTATTCTCCTCTTTCCTCAGCCCCTGGCAACCACCATTCTACTTTCTGTATCTATAAATTTGCCTATTCTAGGTATTGCATATAAGTGGAATCATAGCACCAGCTAACAGAACTTAAGGGCCATTCTACAGTATAAATGTCTGCTCTAAAATTATTCTTGTTTTGATAGAAAGGGATAATAAAGAGCCAGAGAAGTCTGGGAGACTGAAAGTAGAAATGAGGTAGTATAGATGGCACTATTGAAGAGGATGATGGTCCCTGGAGAAGCCAGATGCTGGAGACACCAAAGACAGACCTTGGCTTGTGTCTGTACTTGTACTCAGTTTCATGAGAAAAAACCTTTATTGCTTTGCATCAGTCCCCATCGAAATCCAGAGACACTCTGGGATCCACTGATTGTTTATTCATTCCACTACATTGAGTGACTGTTATATGTCCAGTGAGAATCAAAAGGGATACAGAGATTGAATATCAGTGAAGGATCTGATCTAAGACAGAACAGAAGATGACCTAAGCTGTGAAAATAGATCTTAAAGGATCTGCGTAGGTTGTCGTCATCATTAGGTCCAACCTTGTTTCTAGGTAGTTTTATTCTGAGAAGAATCACTGAATTCTAATGAGACAAATTGCTTCTTTTACTCTAAGGTAACAAGAAGCAGTCAAATTGGACCACACTAAGAAAACTGGCCAATCATGTTTTTCAGATCCAGGTAAAATAGGCTTCACAGTGGTGAATGCATATTTCAGTCTGATTATAGTCTGACATGTAATTGGAGGTGTTCATTTTATGGAACCTGAGTTTAGAAACCTCTGTATTGCCTGAATGTGCAGGTAAGGGACTAGTGTCATATAAGGTTGGTCCTTTCACCTAATGAGTACTGTCTGGTGCTTCTGCTCACCTCTCTCAAGTGGCAGGAAGCTGAGCTATTTGGCCCAGTTAGTAGGTTGATGGGAGAGTCCATTTAATTGGTTGCTTAGCATTAGACTAAACACGATCTTTTGCCTGGCATCATCTTCTAGCATGCTAGAAGCTGTAGCTAGATATTTTCAGGGGTACAATGTAGGTTCGCAAATATTTGGACAAAAATTTAAAGCTTAAAGTTTTGTTTTTTCTTCGTATCTACTTCTTTTTCATTTCTTAGTACTCTCATGGTACCCTCTGGTTGTTCAAAGTTCCTTCTGTAGACAGCCCTCCGCGCCCCCCCCCCCCTTCCTAATGGCCTCTCCCTTCATAGGCCTCCTCTTCCCTCAGAGTCTCTTCAGAATGGAAGGTGAACAATTATCTAAGTTCTTCAGTAATTGAAAACTTTAAGAAGAGGTTTGTTAATGCAAATGAGTCCAGGTAGTATACCATGAGGAGTGGAATTCATTAAAAAAAAAAGCATATATATATATATATATATATATATATATATATATATATATGTATGTCAGAGAGGATATATAAAATAATATATATATATTTTAGAGAGGAAGGGAGAGGGAGAGAGATAGAAATATCAATGATGAGAGAGAATCATTGATTGGCTGCCTCCTGTATGCCCAACACTGGAGATGGAGCCCGCAACCCAGGTGCGTGCCCTAACTGGGAATCATACTGTGACCTCCTGGTTCATAGGTCGATGCTCAACTACTGAGCCACGCTGGCCGGGCTGGAACTAATTTTTGTGCTTCCTACATTCTTCAAACTATGTACATTAACTACATGCAGAGACTTCCAAAGATACATGCACACAGGTGTTTCCCACCTTCTTTTCCATAATCACCTTTCTCTCACTTTATGTAAGAAAGGCCTATCTTGAATCTGTCTTATTAGTCCATTTTACGAAAAGGTCTATCTCTAACCCATTTTATTAAATTGCACTGTCCAAGGATGTAAAAATCTAGGGAATGGGGATGGCAAAAAAAGGGGAACATTTCAGAATATAAGTTTTGGAGATGAGAAAGTCAATAATTCTGTTTCCTGGACATTGCAAATCATATGTTTTCTAAGTCTTTGATTTAAAAAACAACAACAATGAAGGCAATCTAATGAAATTGTAAATTAATGTTAAAGGAAAAATTTTAAAGAGGATGAAGCATGACTCTCATACAAATAATAAAATTAACATTTTAAAAATTAAAAAAATAAGAGAGCCTACAATCAAAGAGGACCACTGATAGGAATGCTGAAATGAATTTACTTAATAGATATAACACTGGCTTCTTCATAGTTTGAGAAGGAAGTCAATTGGACTTCCACATGATAAAATGTATTTGCATTCCCATAGAACATAATTACTGACTTCACTAAAAGTTTTCTACAAGTTCACATCTCTGTGTACAGAGTTGTGAATTGCCTAGGCAAAGACCATGAATGGCTGAGATAACCCAGATGGATGGATAGGGTACTCACTAAATTTCAGTCTTCCCCAACTTTTCCTTTCACTGATGGTTAAAATAATTTTTTATATTTCATCACCATGTGATGTTTAGTATATAGCTCAGAAGGAGTTCAAAGAATTGAGTGATGTTTTTATTACAAAATCTCATTCATTCTTATCTCCTCATTTATGTGAATAGTTTCCTAGCATTTTCATTGATAAAAACAAAAATTGAGTCAAATTGGTTTTCAATCTTGACTCATTCTAATATTATGAATACTCATCCCCTTATGCATGAAATAATTGAAAAATCAAAATTCTCAAAGAGAGGGGTTTCCAATAAAATTTACTTTTTATTTACATTTAGTAATTATGTGTCAACATTTGTAATATTTGTATTATTTTTATAATTTGCATTCTAATAATAGTTACAATAATAACAATCAGAAGAACTGTTTTTGCCACTGAATTTAAATTAAGTGTATATACATATTTTGATGCAGAAAAAAGTATGATAGGGTATTGAATAAAAGACATTAAAGCATAAAATACATAAAACTAAGATAAACTTCTATGGGGGAAGAAGAATGGAAATATAAGCTCAAGGAGAAAATGTTATTATGTGAAATTTATGACTTTCAAAGAGCCTGTTTATGTATTCTTTTAAAATGAGTCGTGATGAATTTCAATGGACATATTTCAGCTAGTGATAAAATAGTTTTACTTTTGCAGAATGCTGGAAGTTACATTCTTCACAACTATTTACATTTGGGTGAAAATTTTTATATGCCTATCTAAAAATATGCAAGAGAGTTTTACAGAAATCTTTTAGGTTATATACAAATTGGAAAATCTCTTTGTAGCTCATCCTGCCTCTGTTTTCTGACCAAAAATCAAGGGTCTGTAATATGGTAAATGCCTTCTGTTAGTTTAGTATTGGTAGATGAACCAATTTAATGATTGACATAGTTCTAATGACTCCTTGTTTTGTTAGATTTAAGGAAGACATTTAGAAGTAAAGGTCTTGGTACTTGGGATACCTCTTAAAAGGAGATGATAGCCCATCACATTTTATTTATTTACTAGAGACCCAATGCACAAAATTTGTGCACAGGTAGGGTTCCTAGGCCTGGCCAGAAATCAGGGCCTATCTGTGGGGCAACCAGTGGGGTGATGAGGGGGGCCCCCCTGGCACCCGCCTTGGCTGGCCTGGGGTCTGTGGGCTGGGGGCAGTTCCTGCATTGAGCGTCTGACCCCTGGTGGTCAGTGCACATCATAGGGACCGGTAGTTCCACCATTTGGTCGATTTGCGTATTAGGCTTTTATTATATAGGATTTTTAGGCAGTTATATCTTCACTTTGCTCATCTTTCTTGTTCTTCCCTTTGGAGGCACTCACTTTAAGGTATTATGTGTGTAAGCATGTATGTGTATAATGACCAGATAGATAGCACTATCATTGGATCTGTAAATGGATAGCCTTCACCATGTTTGGGAAGTTTGGGGCCAATATTTCTTCAAATATGTTTCCTGCCTAAATCTCTTGGTCCTCACCTGGGATTCCAATGACATTAATATTAAACCTTTTAATATTGTCCCACAGGCTTCTTAGGTTCTTTTTATTTTGTTGTTGTTGTTGTTCAATCTTTTCTCCTCTCTGTTCTTTAGATAATATCTATATCATCAAGTTCACTGACACTTTCCTTTGTCTTCTCTGTTCTGCCATTGAGTTCATCCAGTGTATTTGTGTTTTTTATTGTTATTGTAGTTTTTGGTTCTGTGTCTCTTATGAGAATTTCTATCTTCCCATTAATTTCAAGAGTGTTTACCTTTATCACCTGGAACATAGTTAAAATAGCTCCTATAAATCTGATAATTTCAACATAGTGTCATTGTGGAGTTGTTGACTATTTTTTTCTCTTGAGAAATGATGACATTTTTCCAGTCCCTTGCATGTCAGACATTTGGGATTGAATTCTTGACATTTTGAATATTATGCTCTGAGACTCTGAATCCTTTTACAATGCTCAATGTTTTTGTCTTATCAGGCAGTCTATCCAGTTCTGGCTTGTATTCTATGGGCAATGGTTCCAACATTAGCTCGTTTTTCAAAGCTTTTGCTGTGCTGTTTTGGGTCTTGTGGAAGCACAAGTTAGGGCTTAGACTGGGACTAGAACAGTGGCTTATATCATTGTTCAGCTCTCAAAGCCATTGGGTCTGTCCCACATCTGCACAGCCCAGGGGAGAAACCAGGGCCTGCACTCCATGCATACAATCAGGGAATCCCCTTCTTTAGTTCTCTCCTCTGGGATTCCTCCCACGCTCTTCTCTCCCTTAAGAACCAATTTTTCCTGATCTTCTGCCAGAAATGTTTGGTTTCTCTTCAAATGTTAGTTGCTCACGGCACTGCAGTATAGACTAGAGTCACCCTCAAGGCAAAGCCCTGAGAGAAAAGTGAGAGGGAAAAAATAACAGGGATTCTCCCACACTCTTTGAACCACAAGGGCCCCTTTCCCCGCTCTTTGGCAATAGGACTAGGTTTCTTTTGCAGAAAATTTTATCTGCTTATGCCACACAATTCTGTGACTGTGGCTACTCAAAGCAGAAAAAAAATAGGAAAAACCTGCTCTTTTCCTCACATTCTTCAATTTACAGGGGCCTCCTTTCCAGGTCTTCTGTCCCAAAAGAGGAGGGTTCTCTGGAAGATTTTCTTGCCTGCACCTCCTGCACAGGTCCAACCTTTGGGCCAACTCTGGAGAGAAAAGGAAAAACCCAAAAGCATACCCCCAAATGGGCCCCGTTTTCAAGTTTGGTTGCTCTCCTCAATTCACTTGCTTATTGTTTATTTTTCAGAGTCAGGGAGTTGCTTTTTGCATTTTGAATATAATTTAGAGACAGGCTACCGTGGGCTTATACCTTCAAGATGTCACTGGTAGTTCCCTCCTCCTTTTCCCCTCTGTTTTTCCTACACCCTGCCATTTTTTCTTTCCATTTTGCCCTTTATCTGTTTCTCATTTCTTTTGGGCTGTCAGGTCTAAAGAGCAAAAAAGAAGAACCTCTAGTTCTTTGATGGCTCAGAGCTCTATTTGAAAACTGATTTTGTCACTCCTAATAAATCAAAGTCAAGTCTGAAAGGAGACCCAGAGGCTGGAGACACATGAAGAAGCAAAAAGGGGTTGGAGGAGAGTGCCTGGGCCAAATCCATCACCTGGCTACTTTAAGTCAAATGATGACAGTCACATTTGTTGAAAATATCCATGCACAAATCTGGCCCAGCACTTAAGAAGTGATCTTTACAGCTTTTCTTTTAAGATAGTTGCTGAATCTATTATTCAATTGTATATAAATTTTATAATGAGTTCCAGAATGTTGAGATTAGGAAGAATTTCCCCAAACCTTTATACCTTCATTAGTCCAGAGAGACATGGCGGTCTTAACACTAAAAGACAAGGTTTAATGAAGTAAAATACTTCTAGTTATGCTACGAGAAATAACTGACCATTAAAAAAATGCTTTCCCCTTTATGCTTTCAGTCAATAGCATTTCTGTAGTTTCTTTGTTCTGTGGCAGGGGTGGGGAATGTCCGTCCCAAGGGCCGTATAAGGCCCACAAAATCATTTAGCCTGGCCCTGGGAAGGCATTAGGAGTGAGTTAATTAAATGTTTGACCAAAGTTGGCAGGCTAATTTTTAAGTTGATAATTTTGTATGGCCCATGAATGATGCTATAAATATCCAAATGGCCCTTGGCAGAAATAAAGGTTCCCCACTCCTGTTCTATGGCATGGTCTTGGATGAGTGGTATGTGAAATGTTAGGGTTGTTGTGTTTGGGGATAGGAGAGGTGGTAATACACTCAATAATAGTTCACAGACTGATCACTGGAGACAGATCATGATGATGAGTGCTGTGGAGCATTCACAGATAAATTACAACACTTAGGCATCACTTTATAGTTCAAGAGTCTCCTTTAATCTTCCATAGAATCCCGGGGCAGTTATTATTATTAGGTAGGTAGTACTTATAATTCCATTCTAAGAAGTCCCCTGAACTTTGGGTTCCTATTTGCAGCTGCCAGTTATCATCTCAGTATCACCATAGGCACTTGAAACTCACAGGTCCAAAACTGCTTCTCTTCATTACCCACCTCCATTCCCTTTCCCTGCTTTGATTGACACCACCCTACCACAGAGCAAGACATCTAAGAAATCCTACCTCCTCCATTTCCCTCCTAATCCCATTTAATCCTCTCTCAGACTTTACCTGTTTTATACATCTCTCAGATCTTCAATCCACTGTCATCACGACAGTAATTCCCCAGGTCCCTTTCCAGCTTTATCAACCACTCTTTCTAAGCCCCCATCAAGCCCCTTTTTCTCCTGCTTTCTTAGAAAGCTCCTGGCACATATTCAAGGCTCAGTAAATATTTTCTGGCTGTACTGTCTCCATGTCTTTGCACAAACTGGCCATAGGCTCAGGAACACCTTTACTTACCTTTCCTCTGAACAACACCTCCTCATCCTTTGAGATTTAGTTTAGTTCCTTTTCAAACTTTAGTAGCCTCTTTACTTCCCAGGGCTCAGGTGAGTACCCCATTTCTTGACCCTTCGCACATGCTCCCATAGCATTCCTGTGCACTCTTCTATTACAGGGCTTCTCAAAGTGAGGGGCCTCATATTGTACTTATTAAAAACGCAGATTCCTAGCAATACTCAGGACCACGGAATTGTATAGCTGAGTGTGGGGCTGAGGAATCTGCATTTAAGGCCCAACTCTTCTCAGTGATTCTGATGCACAGGAGAGAGAGGAACCGTGAGAACTGCCACTCTTCTCTGTCCCCTATCTTGGCTCCTACAGCCAGTTCCGGGAGAGAGGAGTGTGGCCTCTCAGCGCAGTCTCTGGCTAAGTTCAGTTACCATCTATCACTTTGCTGGGAGAAGAGAGCACCAAGTTATCAGAGTTAATAGGTTTTAAACTGTACCTTTATAAAGAGGAACAGTACTTATTATTTATTTGATTTTAAATGCTTTATTGAGCTAAAATTTTGCATGCCATGCTACTCACCCATTTTACATGCACAATTCAGTAATTTTTTTAGTACATATACAGCACTGTGCAACTGCCGCCACAATTCTAATTTAAATCATGTCCATGACTTCGAATAGAAACTTTGTGTCCATTCAAAGTCACTCTCCTTTCCTGTTTCCAGCCCTAGGCAACCACTCATCTATTTTTTTGTCTCTACAGATCCGCTTTTCCTAGATATTCATATAAGTGGAATTGTAGAACACATGGTCTTCTATCTCTGCCTCTTTTATGTAGCATAGTGTTTTGCCAGTTCATCCATGTTGTAGCATGATCACTACTTCATTCCTCTTTATTGCCAAGTAATATTCCAATGAATGAATATACCACATTTCTTTTATCCATTCACCTATCGATGGAAATTTAAGTTGTTTCCTTTTTTTGGCCATTAAGAATGATGTTGCTATGGAGATTTGTAGACAAGTTATTGTGTGCGTGTACATATGTTTTTGTATCTCTTGAGTAGATACATATGGGTGGGATGACTGGGTCATATATCAAATATATGCTTAACTTTTTAAGAAACTTCCAAACTGTTTTCCACAGCAGGTGCATCATTTTACATTCCCACCAGCAATATAGGAAGGTCCCAATTTCTCTTTAGCCTCACCAGCACTTGTTATTATATGTCTTTTTGGTTGTAGCCATCCTACTGGGTATGCAGTGATATTTTGTGGTTTTGATTTATATTTCACTTTCTCTAATCATTAGCGTCTAATGACTATTAATATTGAATGTCTTTATATGTACTATTGGGGAAATGTCTATACAATATTTTGCCCATTTTTAAATTGGAGTGTTGGCCTTGTTATTGAGTTTAAGAGTTCTTTATATATTCTGGATACAAGGAGAGCGGTATATTTACTTTGTGGAGGGGCAAAAGGTCCATGAAAGCCCTGCCCAGGCTGCAGTAACCTGGCCAGCAGCATCTCCATGGCTCTTCTTTTCCCAGTGCCACCTCTTGGGGAACTCCTTTTTGACCTCTTCCTTCTTTGTGGCCTAACAAGAGCAGAAGGGCAGCATGGGGACACAGGAATAGAAAGAGCTTCCCCAACAACATTGGAGACTAGAAAGGGTCATGGCAGGGTTTGGGGAGGGAGCTGCTTTTCCATGAAGAGTCCTTACTTCACACTTAGCTAAACGAGTTCCCACTTCAGGATAGGGGAGTGGAATAGGGGTCTGTGCTGGTTCCACTCAGCCTTCACAGCCTATGACTTTCTGGCTGTGTCCTTACCCAGTCCCACCACCCCAAGTCAAGGCACAGAGCAAGCCTTCAAGATATACTTAGATTTCCCCAGGCTCTCAGTTCTCATTGGGCTCTTTCCTGCTGAAATTACCCAGTTCCCTGCAGCCTGGTGTCCTAGAGTGCTGGCCTGCCCCCAACAGCCAAACTGTCCTCTCCTCAAGGACATCATGGTGCCTGTAAGACAGACTCTGAGTCTCATCCACCTGTGCAGCCCCAGCAACCAGCACAGAGCACAGCTCACACATATGCATCTGAAGGAAGAAGGAAAGAGTTTGTGTTTTGGAAGTGAGGGGCATTATGCAGGCAATTAAGGGGCAGGGTCTCAAATTAAGATTCTCTGATGCCAGAAAATGCTTATTGCACTACCTCAACTTGTAAACCCTAGCCTCTTATCTTCATAGATTCCAACCTCGAAGAGAAATGTTTGTGATATGAGAATGATCAGGGGTGGTTCTGAGGAGTGGAGCTACCAGAGTACATGAATGAATGAAGTAATTTCTGTATGTGGTTGCTTATTTTACCTTCTGTAGTCTGCTCTGGATTTGATGAAGATGACAGGAAGTTAATACCTGGAGGGAAGTTAACCTCTGATTTGTGGGATGCTGAATGACTCCTCAGAGAAGTTGAGGTTTGGAAAGCGGGTGCAGCAGTGCCAGGAAGGACCCTGAGGCAGTGGAAACGGCAGAACCACAGCATAGAGGAGAGATTGAGGCGGGGGGGGGGGGGGCATGTATAGGAGGGAGAGGGTCATCTCTGTGACTGGGTCTCAAGAGCCTGACAAGGTACAGAAAGCTGGGGTGAATATACCAGCTGAAAATCCAACTGAAGATTTGCTTCTTTTCTCTGTAGTGGGACAAAAGCAAATGGCCAATCAGGATTTCATATACATTCTCTCCAGTTTTGTGAAAAAATTTTAAGTGTTCTTTTCCTGTATAACTCTCTGATCTCTTGTATTCTGATTACACTATTTCAAAACTCCACCACTCTTGGAACTTCTTTGCAATAAAAAGAAAACAGTGGCTTTTTTGTCTTTTCTGTTTGGTAAGAAGCTGGGTCTAGAAACGCTCTGTGGGAGAGTAAGCAAAAGACATGAAGGCAGGCACCTTGGCAACATGAATGTGTCTCCTAGTGAAATAATTCTTTGGCTTAACCAAGCAGGGTCTGCTTCTGAGCAGGAGTATTCTAATCACTCCTGATTTTCTAGATATGGTGCTTAGCAGATCGTGGAGACTAACTGAATGAATGAAGTAAGCATATTCAGTGAGATAGTCATGAATAAATGAATGAATGAATGAATACCATTGTTTGTTTTTCTATACATACTATTATTCCAGTTAGTAAGACTGAATCACAAGATCTTCCTGGAAAAAAATAATTAATATAGTCATGGTAAAGTGAATTTAACAATCCAGGACAGTCTAGTTTGATGGCAGTTTAACAACATTTTTTAAATTGGGTGGAATTATTGAGAATGTAGCCTATTGCAGTTTTATTATTTGCAGAGAGCTCATTCAAAAGCCAGCTGCCCAGCCTCACCATGAAACAAGATTTGAAAGTCTTCAATTTCCTAGTCACTTCAAGTCTATTTTCTAGTTAATCTTCGTCTTACGATCTTTGAAATCCACTGGACCTGGGTCTCCCTTACGGAATCAGAAGAGAAACTCTCACCACAATTATTTCTGCACCTTTGGCCTAGTAAGGACAGCTTTAAACTAGCAATCCGAACACCCTGAAGACCCAGCCCTTTTATTAACGTGAAAAAGTTACCAAAGTAGCTTTCTGCTCTACTTGTCTTAAGAACTTGCTCTGAAGAATTTACAAAACAAACAAACACAAAAACAAAAAACCCTTTGGACAATGTAGTTTTAAAATGTTTGAAATCCTAAAAAAGAAGGAGAACCATGGAAAAGCCTAAGGTTTACATTAGAGGTGTGCCCCTTTAAATCAAGGCAGCAAGCCACTGTGGTTTTATTTTGTTTGATTGTTTGTTTGTTTTAAAGATTTTAAATTGATTTTTAGAGAGAGGAAGGGAGAGGGAGAGAGAGAGAGAAACATCAATCGGCTGCCTCCCCCACCATCCCCACTGGGGATCAATACTGCAACCTGGGAACTGAACTGGCAACTCCTGGGTGCACAGGACAACACACCAGCCAGGGCATCACTGTGGTTTTAAGTGGGAAAACTAATCTAGTATCTTCTTTTACATGGGCATTTCTCCCGTGAAAAGTTGGCTTTCCGCCTGATCTGAGATTATGCCAGGATGTGGGCAGGTGAGGAAAGGCCGTGAGTGGTAGCCAATTAATTAGTCAATCAGAAAGTATTTATAGAATTCTCCATGTACATGGCAGCATGCAGACTCAGTGGGAGATACAGGGAGAAACAGCCCATGAAAAGCTCGGACTAATCTCCTTGGGAGGCAAGGTGTGCATGTGCTGGCAGAAAAGACAGCATGAGGCGGTATTTTAATTGGGCAGTATGTCTTACAGGCACCAGAGGGTATACAAACAGGCTGTTACTCTGGGCTTATCACCATTTATTCTGGGCCATGGGGTGTCAATTTTCAAAGTGACTATGAAAGCTGCTTTTTATAACTGGTGAGACCGAGTAGGTAGGGCCTTAGTAGACCCTGAGCATAATAAGATGGTTTGGGTGCAATATATGAGGGACGAAGGAATGTTATTTTCCAAAAATGATTCCACAGAGATTATGCTTGTGTCCTTTGCAGGGGACAATTTAAAAGCAAAAGAATCATCATAAAAATGTTTAGGGGAAAATATATGACTAAAAAAGTACTAATTACATAGCCAATTTTTCATTTCATAGTAACCATTACACATAGATTTGAGAAAACCTCCTTTAGAGAAATGAAATGTTGAAAATAATAATGATAATAAATAATAATAATAATAATAATAATAATAATAACCTAAACTTTTCAGCTACTCATTTTCCTTGGCCAGATCTTCTAGATGATTGCTGAACATTAAAAATCCCCAAAGACTTGATGTAGCAGTATGTAGATCTAACTACTCCCATGGAAAGCAAAATGAGATGGGATGTCTTCATAGCAGTACTAGCAAGTTTATCACTGACCATGTGCCATTCTTTGTATGTCTTCATATGCATACTTCCATCAACTCTATGTATAGGTAGTAACTAAAACAAAGTAAAATTAAGCTCTCTTCCCAGAGTCTCCCAGCTAGTGATTCCAAAGCCTCTATACCACCCTAGCTAAAAACGGGCAAAACAATTGAGATCTTATAAAATGTTTGAAAGTGTGGGAAACTCTGCCTTTCTAGAAACTGCTATGAGAAGGATAGAAATGTGTGCACGCTCTCTCCCTCCGTGCTTTAAGCTTAGTCATGGTACTGTTAGTATAACATTGGCCATTGGACAGTGTTAGGAATCGAATTCCTGTACTTTGAGGATGGGTTCTATAAAATGACCAATGAAGCAAAAAAAAAAAATTTTTTTGTTATGATAGCTATCTTTTCTCCTGCAATAATGTTTCTAGGATAGCTTATTATTCCAAGACACCTTATTATTCTCAGAGATGCCTTTGAGAATACTTACAGGCTATATTCTTGTTGAAGTGTATGAAATATTTGTAAATGTATGAAATTGGTATGAGAGATGTTTGAATTGTTTAAATATTTAGAATGCTAACTTCTTTATTTGAAAAAAAAAAACACACTCAAGACTTTGGTTTATAAACTCATCCAGAGACATACGATATGCAATGCCCATTTTCCTACCTTTTCTACACCTCTTGAAAATCATTTATAAGGAGAATTTTTGATCAACAACAAAGTATGTTATCATAAAAGTTCTAAACACTGGGGACAATAAGAAAAATCCCAAAAACTTCCTCCAGAGAGAAAACACAGGAAATATCCCAAGGATGAAGAATCAGAATGGCTTGGACTTCTCCACAGTAACCTAGGGAGCTAGAAGACATTGGAGCAATGCTTTTAAAATCCTGAGGAAAATTTCCAGCCTGCAATTCTATACTCAGCCTGCTCACCAATCAGGTGTGAGAGAGAGAAAAAAAAAGACATTTTCAGGCATGCAAAATCTAAAAAAAAAAAAAATGACCTTTCATGTACCTTTTTTCAGAAGACAATGCTCTTTCCAATTAAGGAAGTACACCAAGAAAGAGGAGGATATAGAGTCCAGAAAACAGGTGATAGCACATAAGGATTGGGGGAGAGAAATCCCTAGGATGATTTCTCTGTTCACCTTCAGTGACGGTGAAGGCAGGTCCCAGGTTACAGATGTGCAGCAGGCCTACGGAACAACAGTGCAGTTGGAGTAATTCTCCAGAAGAGATAACTCTGAGAAGAAAGAACTAAGAATTCCAGATGTGGTTGGTCCCGTTGAAAGTGGACTTACAGAACTGGGGGAAGATTTTGGAGATGATTAATTTTTTCAAGTGTGTAGACAACTGAGAAGCTGAAAAGGATGGCTTTAAGAAAACAAGCTATACAAAAAGTGAAAATCATGACTTAGTTATGAATAGTCCTAACTGTATTAACACTGATTATTTGTCACACAAAAATTGAGATATAACAGTATTGGGAGAATGGGGTAAAAGGAAATGTGCTTGTGGGGATGGGGCAAGAGAACAGCACTCCCTTTTATTTTTGGTGGGAACTCAGTGGATGATGTCTGAAAGTGAAGAAAGCAAACAAGACATAGAACTATAAGTATATTATTTAGAAACTAGTGACCCGGTGCACGAAATTCGTGCACATTAAAAAGGAATTAGAGGAAATATTTTAATATTGCTATTTGCCCTTTCTCTATAATAGAAGTGTCAGAGATGAAAGAAAATTAGTAAAATGTATATGAAAATCTTCCTCCTGTCAGAGTCTGGGGTGTGCCATGGGACCCAGAGTCAAGTCCCCGCCCACCCACGCACACCTCAAAATCGCGAGACCCAAACCCGGCCAGCCCCACCCCCATTGGGCAAGATCCAGACCCAGCCGGGCCCACCCACATCAAGCCCTGCCGGTGTGTGTGTGTGGGAGGGGAGGCACAACCTCAGGTCCTCTGGCCCAGCACTGGGCAGGGGGCGCAGCCTCAGGTCCCCCATCAAGCCCCACTGGGCGAGGGGTGCAACCTCAGGTACCCTGGAGCACCCTCAGGTCCCCCGGCCCAGCGCTGGGGCAGAGGGTGTGGCCTGAGGTCCCCTGGCCAGGCACCAGGGCGGGGGGCATGGCCTCAGGTCCCCTGGCCTGGGGCGAAAGGCACAGCCCCACCAGGTGGGGGGCGCAGCCTGAGGTCCCCCATCAAGGCCCACTGGGTGGGGGTCATGGCCTGAGGTTCCTCCAGCCTGGGCTGGGGCAGGGGCATGCCTTGAGGTCCCCCATCAAGCCCTGCTGGGCAGGGGGCATGGCCTGAGGTCCCCTGTCAAGCCCTGCATGGTGAGGGGCACGGCCCCAGGTCCTCCATCAAGCCCCGCATGGCGGGAAGCACGGCCTCAGGTCCCCCGGCCTGATGCCAGGGTGAGGGGTGCGGCCTCAGGTCCTCCGTCCTGGTGCCAGGGCAAGGGCATGGCCTGAGGTCCCCTGGCCCAGCACCGGGGTGGGGGGTGCAGCCTGAGGTTCCCCATCAAGCCCTGCTGGGCGGGGGGCATGACCTGAGGTCTCCTGTCAAGCCCCACCAGGTAGGGGGCACAGCCTCAAGTTTCTGCTGATTGCTTGTTAAGGCTTGTTACGGGAATCCCTGCCTCCGCTGTGGGCGCAGCCAGCTTGTTACGGTGTGACGGTCAATTTGCATATTCCCTCTTAATTAGATAGGATAAGGAGGCAATTACAGTACTAAAGTAAACAGCTAAAATAATTGCAAATGGTTGACTCTCAAATCAAAGAATGGAAGGAGGCAGTCAGTGGACTGTTCTGTTTTGTCATAAGCCTAGCAGAACCATTGACTCTACATCTGTTCATGTTTGGCTTTGATAAAAATTAAACTATAAAAAATGAAGCATGAAGGAGAAATTCAAATACAGTAAGAAAAAAAGGACAAGCAAGGATAAGTTATACTTCTCATTATAGAGAAACTCAAAAGAGAATACTCAAAAAATAATGCAAAACAAAGAATTAAGATTAGCCTCAAGTATCATTTCCTAAAACATTAAAGAGATAAAGTTGTGAAGTTCTGTGTTCCTCCACCTTTTTCTTTTTGCTCACCCTCACACTCTGGTCAAACATTGGTGTTTATCCTCTATAATCTCAAGGTTAGCTAGTACTTGAGTAGAAAATCTGAGCAGCAGCATCTAACCCAATCTCTTGATTCTCCAGCTGTGCATCTTGCTTCTCTCGGTGTCTCATCCGATTCCCAGAACATCTTACATCCACCATCTTGCCCTTTTCCCTTCTCCACATGCCCTGTCCACCGACCCTGACTCATTCCATAGCTTGATCTAGCTGTCTGCATTTGCTTTGACTGTCCTATCCATTTCCTCAATCTAATTCTTAGTTCCTGGCTCCCACCTCCTCGACAATACTTGGTTAAATCCATTTTGAAAAACCAAGGCGAATGGAATTGCCTGGGAAGAATTTGGAGAATCTGCAGCTCTGTTCTTTCTTCATTCTTGAGAGCCAGGCTAGCAGCTGAGGGCGCATGTGGGGAGAAGTGTGTGTGTGTGTGTGTGTGTGTGTGTGTGTGTGTGTGTGTGTTTGAGAGAAGAGGGCATAGCCATCTTGGACCCTGTCATATGTTTTGGGTATACTAACGTGTGTTTTTTATATCTTGGTGTATTCTTTCTTTTATTTGTTCTTCCATTTCTCCTAGAAACTGTTCTAAAATTTTAAACCCAGAGGCATCTTTCTAGCTTCCTTGCATGAAGTTGCATTTTGACCTCTTATGAGGCTGTGGCAAGTCTTCAGTTCATGGTGATTTCACATGAAGTGACATCTGATTCACTTTTAGACTGCATTCCACACCAGTCTGCCCAGCCCTGCAGTTTATGGGCTAACTCCTATTGTCTTTCAACATATGAAGCACTATTAGATAATGTGTGGTTTGGGTCTTGTCTGGGAAGCTGATTAAGCCACAGTCAGGGACAGCAATCCTACGTGTGAAATGTAACAGGTCTTCCCCAAACAGCTCTGGGGCGACTGGAGGTACTTGGTGTTTTTCTGTTGGGGGACAGAGAGCTCGCTAGGAAAGCAAACACATTCTTTTTCAGCGTGGGCTTGGTCTATGGTGGTAACATTTGGCAAGTTGAGTAACAGGGAACATAGATAACTGTGAACAGATGGGCAACTATTAAAAGATTAGAGGGGCTTTTATCATTTCTCCAATGGCCTTCACCCACCTACCTACAGGATACCCAGTTCCCTCACAAGCTTACGTAATGGATTTAATTTTCTTCTTCCTTTTTTTTCCACTTGCGTTGGAAGCAAAAGCTCTGACGTTAAGAGGAAGAGAATAGATGAGAAACTTCTAATTTTGAGTGCCCTTGGGATTAGATGCTGATTTCGGCCGTGCAGAGAACACTGCCCCATATTTTGAAAGAGTAGCTGCTGGCAGTTTTAGAGGAGATGACTTTCCAAAATAGACAGTGAGCCTTCCCCATCCGTGTCTGATGACCATCTGACATTTGGATGAAGAATTCCGGAGCTATCCATGTGCTTTGATAAGTATAACCTGGTTTTTAAAATAAGGCCATGGCAAGTCATTACATTTAAGCTCAAAACTAAGAGACTACAAAATACAAAAGAGAAGTGCCTTCAGGGCAGAAAGAGAAAATAGTGACACATCTTAGAGCAATAAAATTTACCCACGCTCTGGGCAGTGTTGTCTGAGATGCAGGAGCATGTCATCCTCTGTGGCTCAGAATGATGCTTGGAAAGTTCCTAACAGTGAGAAGTGCAGACCCTGAGATGAGGCCTTATTACTCTCTCTGAGGCAGCAGCCTGATTTTGCCAAGACCATAGGTTGGTATGGTCAGAGTTATGGCACCTACTAGCTGGATCTCATAAATCTGGCCAAACGAGTTTGGGTTCCATTCCTCAGAGGCTGCCTTAATAACATTACATTCCAGGGTCAGTAATTCTAAGGGACTCACCTTGTGTATACTCAGTGTGGCTATCTAACATCTGTTTGGAAGCAGGAAGGATGGATAGATACCCAGCCTCACTCTTACCCCCAATTCCTTAGCCAACCTCAAAGCCAGCTTATTTCAGCCAAGAGTGTTGGGTAACTCAAGGTCGCTGTCTCCAAAAACTACCACACCTAAAACTGAATTTTGTCTAAAAACAACCAACACCAAAGGGAAATAACCACCTTGAATATTTTAAATTAAAATATCCACCATTCAAAATAATTGCAATTTTAAAAAAATTAGCAACAGAACCCTGAAACACACTAATAGCTGGTAGAAGACAATTCGCTCTGGAGGCAATGGCCTCTGTTGGCTCCTCAATTATGCACAGTTTCACAAACTCACAGTTCTCCTGGGCTGTGCTGTTTGGTTTAAGGTAACTAAGTAAACATGGGTTTAGTGTCCCCTGCAGAATTATACTTTAACAGAAAGAATTATTGGAACCGGTTAAGGTATCCTCCCACCATTAGCAATAAGAGTTGACAATATTAATTGTGAATATATATTCCTGGGCTTTTAGTAACTGGTAGACACAGATTGTATCATAGCTCAAAGAAGCACCCAAGGAGACACTTGATAATGCTGTGAAGAGAGTGAATGTTTGCCCTAACCGGTTTGGCTCAGTGGATAGAGCGTCGGCCTGCGGACTGCGAGGTCCCAGGTTTGATTCCGGTCAAGGGCATGTACCTTGGTTGTGGGCACATCCCCAGTAAGAAGTGTGTAGGAGGCAGCTGATCGATGTTTCTCTCTCAGCAATGTTTCTAACTCTCTATCCTTCTCCCTTCCTCTCTGTAACAAAAGCAATAAAATATATATTTTTTTAAAAAAAGAGAGAGTGAATGTTTGTGTTTTGTATGTGGGGCTTGTAAAAGTCACTGAATTGAATAAGCTCAATAAAATTTGGGGTTGTTTTTTGTTCCAAGTCGTATGTTCTTTTGCTTTTCATATATTTCCCTGACACATAGAAATACTCTCTAGGTAATTGAAGCCCTTTCCAGCAATTTTTATTTTCCTTCTTGCCACTGCAAAGTGTAATGGTGTCAGCTTGCTAATCCTGCCTGAGCTCACATGGCCTCCGTTTGTTCCCGTCTTCTAGAATGGAGGCGATGCAGGGATTGGTGGAGAGACTGGAACGGGCAGTCGGCCGACTGGAGTTGCTGCCTTCGGTGTCACACCGGCCTCCTGGGAACTGTGGGGAAATGAACGGTGTCAACGGAGGTAGGACCACAAACTGTTGTCATTACCCATCTCTACGTGGGTCACTTCATTTTGTCCCCATCACTTAGTTTCTCAAGAAATATTTCTATCTACTTTCTTCAACTTCCCTACTCCTTCCTTTATATGTGACCATGACATTAACCAGACGCAAGCGATCCCTGAAAAATAGAAAGGGGAAAAAAGTTTCAACGCACACTCCACAAAAATTACCAGTACCTACGCCTGTTAAGAGCATAATCCATGTGCCAAGTATCATTATTCTTTCGTTTTAGTGTTTATGCTGCTCTTCTACGCTCAATGACTAAATATATTATCTAAGTGATTATCAAAAGGAAACTAATGTTCTCAGTTGGAATGTAAACTGGAAGGAGTTATTATTCTGTAGATTTTAATTTTAAAAAGAGCAAGTCATTAAATTTAAGAACTATAGTTTTAAAGGAGTGAACCTGATGTGAATTCCTAGTAACATGATCCCATCACGTTGTTTTACCTGTGCCTGCTCCTAACCAAACACACTTTTAAAAATATATGCTAAGGCCCGGCCACTGTGGCTCAGAGGTTGAGCATTGGCCTATGAACCAGGAGGTCACAGCTCAATTCCCAGTTAGGGCACATGCCCAGGTTGCAGGCTCAATCCCCAGTGTGGAGTGTGCAGGAGGCAGCCAATCAATGATTCTCTCTCATCATTGATGTTTCTATCGCTCTCTCTCCCCCTCTCTCTTCCTCTCTGAAATCAATAAAAGTATTTTTTTTAAATTACATGCTAATGCCACACTTTAAAAAAATAGATCTTAAAAACTATGTGAGCAAATATTTAAAAATTAACTATTTCTTTAACATGATACCAGGTGTGGCAAACTCTCTAAGTTATCTACAGTAATTTTTCCAATTTCTTCTGTCCTAAGCGTACAGATTTAGCAAATAAAAATACAGGATACCTCGTTAAATTTGAATTTTAGATAGTTGACTTTTGGGGGGCCGAGGAGTTGTAATTGTGTTCCAGATACTGCATGGTACACACTTAAGCTAAAAATTTATTCTTTGTTTATCTGAAATTCAAATTTAACTGGCTAAGTGTATTTAACCTAGCAGCTCTATCCTTGTCTCACATAAGGTTCCTCCTTATCTGACCCATTTTGAATCCTGTTAGGCTTTGGGGGCTGAGAAAAGACTTGTGGAAGAGGGGGTTTCAAACAAGGCTTTCACCAAGCAAGATCCACAGTGGTGCTTCTAGAATTTCAGGCGTATTTGGAGCTGTGCCTTGTATTACATGCCCTGGGACAAAAATTACTGTGTGAGCACAAATGCGCAGGCTGGTTTTTCCCGCTGAACATAATGAAAATTAAAATGCTCTGAGTGCATTGAAAGGGGGTGCTATTTAAAGGAAGGCTGCCAGGGGCATGTAAGTTGTTTCTGCATCAACAGAGTCATATCTACGATTTCATTTTAAGCCTCTTTTTGTTAACTATACAGTTGCTCTGTGAGATTCAGTTAACCTTATTTGTAAGAATATATTTTTATGTTCTCTTCAGTGTCCCTATTACTTTGGCATCTGGTGAACAAAAGACATTTCTCTAAAATTGCCAGCCACAAATATAAAGCCGGTGAATACATAAAATAAAGTTAAATCCAACTCCCAGAGATTGCACAGTGTTGTTGAGTAAACGGAAAAAAAAAAACAAAACAACCCTCCATAATTTGAACTTCGCTTACTCAAAGAGCTACACTTTTTATTTTCTTTATTTAAAAAAATGTTCTGGGGCCCTGGCTGGATGGCTCAGTTGGTTGGAGTGTAGTCCTGTTCACCAAAAGGTTGTGGGCTCAATTACGGGTCAGGGCACATACCTAGGTTTTGGGTTCAGTCCATGGTCAGAGCATGTACGGGAGGGAACCAATCTCTCGCTCTCTCGCTCTCTCTCCATTCCTTTCTATAAAAGTCAATAAAAGCATATCCTCGGGTGAGGATTAAAAAAAAATTCTGGGAAAATTAATAGGCTAAGCAAAATTGAAAGGTATATAATTAAATTACTTAAGTATTTAAGCAAATATTTTCTCAGTTATTAAAGTCAGGTCTTTTAAAACAACTTAGCCAGCAATTTATTATCCTACTTAAAACGAAGTGATAATTAGTAAGTAGGATAGCTAGTAAAATGTCTGAATGCTATCCATACTTAAGAGATTTTCCTTATCCTAAACAACATCGTTTCCATTTCTTCTTAAATAGTAAGCTTTGGTAGTTATCTAAATTCTATTTTGGGGAAAAAATCCTTAAGGACAACCTCTCACCTTAAATATAAACATCATCATTACAATGATGCTATAACTAAAGCTTAAAAATTATTTTTTATTTAAAAAGAAACTTTTGGAAGGAATCTGGTCCATTATAAATCCATATATGCACAGACCAAAGAACTGCCTTCTTATGATACTGGTGTTATGATGTGTTTGCTATGGTGGTTTTTTTTACCCCTGACAATCAGGTTAAGTTTGGCTCAGCGGTGGAAGAAATATTGTTGCATGCCTGCCAAGTGGCAAGCACCGTGATAGGTGCAAGAAAATCTAAGATGAATTATGTACACAGTCCTAATCCTCTAGGATCTTTGGTCTCAATGCATTACTATACAGGGCCACAAATGCTTCGATTGCAGGGTGCTCAAAGGATGCAGGCTGGGGAGAAGTACAGGTCATTGGAGGCCGCCTGGAGGAGATGTGAGCAGAGCTGAGTGATGAAAAGCCATCAGAAAATACTCCCTTTTATCATTGTACCTTCTCCATCACGTGTCTAAAACTTTCTACTGCTTTAAATACTCAACAGAGACCTACCTCTCTGGCCTCTCCCACACCAACAAACAGGTTTGCCTGTTTCCGAATGGATCCAAGAATCCTTGGGCTTGCACCCCTTTTACGTTCTGGAAGTTAGAAGTTAAACTGGTCCAGAAAGCTGAAGACAGCTGTTTCAGTCATCCTATGGGCCTGTAGAAATGGGCAACTGGGAAAAAGGGAAAAGGAAGGAAAACTTTATCTTACAGATCTATGAGCTTGGATATTTCTGTCCAATATGAGAAAGGCAATCCTAGATTTTGTTTTGGATTTTAGCAGCCTATAGTGCTGAGGTTCTCCGTATTATCTTTCTCAATATTAGGAATATGAAGTCGAGGACTTGGACAAATTTTTCCTGTGAATTAAGAGGCAGGGAGAGTTCAGAGCACACCAGGCTGAGCTGTTGTCACTACAGCTTTTACAGGGATTTGACACATCAAACTTACTCTGCAGTAGCTCAGCAGTCTCTCCTCCCACCTCTCCTCCCCTGGAGGTGAAGAAGGGACAGAACGCGTGACATCAGCTTTCTTTTCCCACTTGCCCACGGTTCATATTAGCTTCTAGTTGCCCTGGATAACATTGGTAACTTGGCAAAGCTACTACAGCACCTGGTCTGGTCAGTCTAGAAGGAAGTGCACTGGCTGTGGATGAATGAGGCTTGGTTCTGGTTTTGGACCTGCCTCTTACGTGGCATATGGCTTTGGTCAAGTCACATGCTCTGTTTGCATTTGCATTTCCTGTTCAGGAAAGCTGTGGTGGTGCTACTTACCTCCTGAGTTTGGGGGAGAATTAAGTGAAATGTTGTAGGTGATAGTGCTTACTGAGGAGGATGAAAAATGGGAAAGTATTGTTTTCTTGAGCTCTTGAGAAGTGTGTAATAAATACTGACTGAAGGAACGAATGACTTAGTGAAGAGAATGAAAATGGCATGGATGATATTAAACTCCCCTATTCCCCATGGCAAAGCAGTACCAGCTGTTCATCAAACTACCAGCGAATCACAACATGTTCTTCCTCCAAAGGTGTGGCCCCCTCGGTGGAAGCCTTTGATAAGCTGATGAACAGCATGGTGGCCGAGTTTTTAAAGAAGAGTAGGATCCTTGCTGGTGACGTGGAAACTCATGTGAGTACTTTCCTCTCCTGTCCTGCATGGAAAGATAACATGGTCGGCAAGGAAAGGAGACGGTGGGATGTTGGTGCACTGCTGGTGGGAGTGTCAAATAATTAAAGGTAGAATTATCGTACAACCCAGCAATTCCCCTTCTGGATATATTCCCCAAAGAATTAAAAGCAGGATCTCACAGAGATATTTGTACACCTATGCTAACAGCAGCATTATTCCCAACAGCCAAAGGACGAGGCAACCCAAGTGTCTGTGGGCCATGAATGGATAAGCAAAATGTGGTATACAAGGGAATATTATTCAGCCACTAAAAGGAAAGGAATTCTGACACATGCTACAATAAAGATAAACCTTGAGGCTATTATGCTAAGTGAAATTAGCCAGTCACAGAAGACAAATGCTGTGCGATTCTATTTATAACGTATCGAGTGTAGTCAAACTCATGGAGACAGAAGGTAGAAAGATGGTTGCCAGGGGTGGGGAGAGGGAGAAATTGGAACTTTTTAAATGGGTATAGAGTTTTAGTTTTGTGATGCAAACTAACTTCAGAAAACTTTCTGGAAATCTGTTGCACAACAGTGTGAATATACTTAACACTACTAAAGTGTACACTTAGAATGGTTAAGATGGTAAATTTTGTGCTATGTGTATTTTACTACAATTAAAAATATCTATATAGCTTGAGGAAAGCAAAGTCATAGAATTTGATGATCTCTGGGTTAGTAGAGCCCTTTAATGATATCCAGGATCGCTTTCCAGTTTTAGACACTTTTTATACATATTTAAATGTTTAGCATGCTCTCTAAGGCTAGTCATTATTTGCATGCATTTAGTGAAAATCTAATGTAATAGCCAAACCAATTAAAAACCTCCAAGTTTATCACCAGGTTCTTCTTTTTCATTTGCCTATGTTTGTTGCAGAGGATTGAATTCCAACTCCATCTGCTTATAGCTTTCCCAGCAATGAGACAGTCCTGGCCAAACCATTTTCAGATTAGACTCACATAAAATCTGATTATTGATTAAAGTTGTGGTTTGGGGTTAAAAATCACACATAAGAAGGGATTCTCGCTTTGCTCCTTCCCCCATTAGACATTATGTGCAACACCATCTCCCAGGGGATCAGGTGACTCAAGTTCTCCCAGAGGTTCCAGGACTGTAATTGAATAGATACTTAGCTTATCACATTTGCAACAAATTGGTTCAACACATCTGAGAAAAATGAAGATTCTTCTCATGACATCTATTTTTATTAAATATTCCTGTTGAAATACCCACTGGCTAAAGAGGGGAAGTTCTAACATACATGAGTTCTAGAAAAGTCTATGAAGTGAAATATGTTTGCTTCAAATATATCACAGAGCCATATAATTACTCTGGTCTGTTCTCAAGCTCATATACAATAAGAGAGTGTCTGAGCTTCTTATATTCTATAGTGTGATGGTACCTGAAAGCTAACATATAAAATGGACTATTACCCTAATATACTAAAAATGATTGTTGAGTCATTGACAAACATTTACTTGCTTGAACACAATCATAATAATTATTGTTTCATTGTTACTATGAATTAATGCTGACATTGTGCTTTTGAGGTACATAGTATATTATGGCTCTTATTAGTAATATTTCACAAAATTTTGTATAGAAGCTTTTATTTTATTTTTTATTATTTAAAGTATTACATGTGTTAGATGCTTTTTACTAGATAATAAGGAAGCCTATAAATAAGTACATTTATTTATTTATTTATTTTTAATACATTTTTATTTATTTCAGAGAAGAAGTGAGAGGAAGAGAGAGATAGAAACATCAATGATGAGAGAGAATCATTGATTGGCTGCCTCCTGCATGCCCCACACGGGGTTCAAGCCCATAACCTGGGCATGTGCCCTGACTGGGAATCGAACTGTAACCTCCTGGTTCATAGGTTGACGCTCAACCACTGAGCTATACTGGCCAAGCTAATTTTTTATTTTTTAAATGTAGCATTTGAATACTAAGTCTCTTCAAATTGTATAGTAAACAGTTCCTTTAAAATCTTTTTAGAACAAAGTTGAGTTATAAATAAAGCATAGCTTGATTTATTATATAAACTTTTCTCTTCTTTCCACTCATTAGCCTGAAAACAGTATGACTCAAATGAAGGCATATTCTCAATAATTAATACATAATGCTTTTTAAAAAGGAAAGAAGGAAGGTAGGGGGATAGAGAAGGCAGGGAGGGAGGAAGGAAGGGAGGGAAGAAAAAGAGAAAAACACTTGTTATCTGAAAGTTTGGACTCTGATTCTACAAGACAAAGAAAAGTACAGGCCGCTATCACCCATCTGCCCATTACTTTAATACATTGAACAAGCACCTTATTTTTTTCTCTTTTATAGAACCATGTGGCATTGACAGTAAGCTTGCAGCTGCTGCCTTTCACATAAGCCAGAAGTGGGGGGTTGAACTTTGTTCCAAGAACACACCTGTTGCCTAGAAAAAAAAAAAAAAAAAAAAAACCTCACATACCTGATTGTACAGTATGGAAATCTGAGAATGACACAAATGTGCATCATGTTAAATCCTGTCCCTGTGCTTAAAAGCTATTTCACAGATCCTAATAATGAATAAGGGCAGCCAGGCTATGATTTAACGTCTGTCTTGATGTGTTGGCTGCTGGTTGGGCTTAATTTACTGAACACTCAATAGTCTATTGACAGAACAGACCACAAAAAGGGGGAACTAATAGCTACAATTAGGAAGCTCTGCGGAACCAAAGAACATAACAGGTTTAGCAAAGATTAGATCTTGTAAAGCCTTCTTGTATGCAACATAAACCAAAGGGCTTATTCGAATTACTTTTCAACCCAGAACCACTGACAAAGCTTGCACCCCTTTTAAGAAAGAATAAACAATGCATAATTTTATAATAGATGTTTAGAGTATACACAGCCCTCAATGTCACAGCAAAGGATTCTCTAGGAACTGGGCCTATGTAATACCAAGCCCTAGGTCAGACATCATTTATCCTTAAATGGACAAATAAGATTTTTTTTTAGCAAAGCTATCCTGTTGTTTTTCATGGTATAAGGAACTAATCTCGGGCTATTTCTGACTGATTTGGAAATCATGAAACAGCTGCAAATCGTATGGCTCTTCCTAACTCAAACCCTTTTTGGAAATTTATAGAATTTATGCTTCTGGAAGTCTGGAACATTTGTTTACTATTTTGATTAAAATGGATAAGAAATAAACAACTGAGAAGTATAACATACGTAAGCATGGCATGATTAAATCACACCGCACAATTGAGTTCCCTGACCTTATAAAGGACGAACCTTTCTAGACAATTATTATAGCTGCACTTTTGATGGGTCACCATCATTATTCTAGATGCTCCTAGTCTTCGTCATTTATTTGAACCCTTTACAAAACGTTTTGTTCAGTTTATACTAGGCTGGCTAGGTAACAAGTTTAAAGAGTGTCAGGATAAGCAGTCTCTTCCTCTGACGAGCACTGGCAGTTCGTACTTGGAATTTAGAGCTGGCTCTGCTTTTTACGGCTGGAGCTAGTCCCCTAACCTGCTCTGTAACGAGGCTGGACACCTCACTGCCAAGGTCCTTTCGGCTCTCACAGCCCCTTTGAGTGGCTCCCCCGCTGGCTCAGCATCAAAGCCTGAGGGGACAGTTTGGTTGCCAGTTGAAAAGCTTGTGATAGGGCAGCAGCAGCAGCAGCAGCATTGTAAGAAGCATCTTGAGCTGTGCCGGGGGAAGCACCTCGACCATCTGAACATGCAAACCAAGCAGAGGAAGCATGTCGGAGAGAGGATACACAGAACACGGAAGATGAAATAGCACCCTGCTTTCCCACGCTATAGGAGGAAGTCAGACTCCTGCGTTTAAAAAGACCCGAGGTCGCCATGAGTCTGTTCTTCTCGGTCTTGTCACTTCTTTACATGGACCTTATTTCTGGGATAGTTAAGAACCTTATCTCAGAAATCAATAATACATAAATACACACTTGTTTTACTCATTCTTTTTGTATTCTGCCTTTGATTTTAGAAAACATCTATGGGTAATCTATACTCATTTATAAAGTGACCATTTGTAATGTTGGTGCTTTATAATCTGGGTCTACATAGGCACCCTCCTGCCTCCACCAAACAAATAAACAAACAAAAAAGATCAGAAGCACAAATTTTGATTCAGCAAAACAGCCCATTCTACACATTTCCCTCACTGTCCTGCTCGCCTTCAGCCAAGTTGGTCTCCCATTAACTTATGGTTTCCTGCTAATTGTTTTAATTTGAACATTTGTTTTTATTATAACTAGAGGTAGATGCTTTGGCGAGCTCAAGCCCAAAGGATCTGTATGTCTTCTACATTCTCCAAATGGCAGAGTTCTAAAAAAATGACTTATATAAAGAATTCTGCTTCTAGATTTCATACAGGCCTTAAATTGGGAACCTCCTTTCTTACTGTCTGAGCCAGTTACTATAATCAGAGTTATTAGAGATGAAATAACTTAAAAATCATACATTCCAATATACAGCCCCTTTTACTTTTCCTTCTTTTCCTTCCTTCCTCCCTTCCTCTCTCTGTTCTTCCTTTCCTTCCTCCCTTCTTTCTTCCCTTCCTCCCTTCACTCCTCCCTCCTTCCCTCCTTTCTTTCCTTCCCTTTTTCCTCTCCTTCTTCCTCAGAGAAGGAAATTGCAAGCTAGAGAGGTTAGGGGATGTAGGTGAGGTGTTGAATGGAGCACCGTGTCCTGAGGTCAGAGCTAGGAATCTTGTCTCCAGAGTGTCGATCCATTGCATTGGAAGATGCCCGGCTTTGACCTGCTGAGCAGCTGTGTCTCCCAACACCTTTGTCGGTAACTGGCCTTACCTTTCCCCTTACCAAATTTCCACAACCTGAGGAAAGCTCATTATGACGTTTGGCTCAGGCACCAGGGCTGGGAGAGGGTGGAACATCACTGTAACTCGTGTCTTTCATGTGTCTTCTCAGAGCAGTGCTGAGTGAGGCAATAGGGAAAATGGTGACCTCCAGGACAGATGAACTCCATCCCTCATGGGGCTTCACTTCTGCCTCATCACATTGACCTTGTCTCAGCCTGAGCTGTTGCACCATATTTGCAGAATTCAGAAACTTCACAGATATATCAGCCTCTGTTATCATTTCTTCCCAAGAATGTGTAAAATTTTTATTCTCAGCACTGAATACGTAATTCACTACTAAACATATACTTTGACTCACAGACCATCTCCTGCTAAGTCATTGACCTTAGTTGGACATCCTTGTGACCACATTTTTAGTTAAGAATGTTTGTTTTTAGGGCCTAGAATCCCTGTCTGTTTTACCGAGCATTCTAATTTCATAGCATGTTAGAGCGTTGGTCACAGGCTAATGAGAAACCGGACTTGGAATCTAAACATCTCTTGAAGGGCCACCAGGCATCACTAACCACCAGGATTGCCCCATTTACTGTACTAAAAATAAAATATGTCACCAAAATATGTTGCTGAAACAATGATTATGGTTCCATTAATTTCTCAGGTTAAAATGATACCCGCCTTTTTTTTTTTCTTCCTGGACATTAAATGTGCTTTTGCCAAACTTTCATCTACCTGAGTGTTTTTCTTTTGGCTTCTTAAAGGAAACCTATGGTAAGTCACCAATCCTGGTTTTCCTTCTTTTTTCTGTGTTCACTGGCATAAGCAAAATGGAAGGGCCCAATTATGCGGCAATGCATTCTGAGCTTGCCCAGGCTGCAGTGGCTGGAGATAAGCCATGTCACCCACCTGCTAGCCTGCACCTATGAAAAAATTTAGACTATTGAGTCTCAGATGAATGACGTTGCTCTACCAAAAAAGCATAGCAAGAATGTACAGCTCAGTCCATGCCAGGAGTTCCTGAGGGTAACCAGCAACTTTTCTCCGAAGATTTTTCTCCCTAGAAATACCCTTTTAGAGAATTGTTTCCCAATGTTAGTGATGCCACTCAGTACTGCAAAATATGCTTCCTTTCCCTTTTTCTTGCCTGTTTCTTTTTTCCCTATGTTTCCTTCTTTGTAAAACTATGCCAATAATTGGAACATTTGTTGTTGTTTTCTATCTAGATTTTGGGATTCCTTAATTGTTTGCCTAGAGGCTGTTTCAGTGTCTGAAAATTAATACTTGTCTAAAAGTAGTGGCTTGATTTCATTTAAATTATCTTATTTATATCCATGCATCCATCTCCACAAAACATGTGCACACACACACATGCATGCACACGCATGCACGTGTGTGTATGCATCATTCACCTAAGAATTGCTCAGAATGCTGTATTAGTAACACATGAGAAAAAACAGTCTTGGTCAAATATATGAGAGCTCTGACCCAAGTCACTCTAATTGTAATAAATGTGTTTGCAAATTTGTCAGTGTGCATAAGGCAAGAACAAAATATGCTTTCTCACCTGTAGTATATTTTTTCACCTTCTAGTTGTATTTAGATTGTGGTTTAACACTGCAAGCTTTAAAACATAACATTATACATTTTATAACACATTGCAAGCCAACTTTTTACTATATTAAATGTAAGATGTTTTGGTAATGTAAAAAACAACAACAGGATATTCAATGAATTAATAATTTATCACTCGTGTGCATTGGCAATAGAAATCCTTCCCCTTTCAGAAAACACTTGGCAAAGTGAATAGTTTAAATAGTAAGGTACTTGGAATGCTGATACTTTCCATTGCTTTAGTTAAAACAGATGAATATGCAATAGAGGTAGCATGATTTATCTTTGGGGGCCCACCTGTTGAGTGTTGGGTTTTATTTCAAGGTTCCGGAAGTATGTTGTTTTCCTCTGACCCTCTCAGTGTCTAGCACGTGCCCATAGTAATTGGTTAATATATGTTTGCTAAATGAATGAATGAAAACAAATGTTTAAATGCATGAATCAATTCTTTAATGAGTTATTTAATCAGTGGATGTATGGATATGCTATGGCTGACAATTTGAATCAAGTAATGCCCTACCTAGACTAACAGTTCAAAAAAATCAAGGCCAGGTTTTTACGTCATGAAGTAGCAAATAAAATAGGAAGAAATATAGACTATAGATTTTTGTTTACCACCCACAGTCACACACACACACACACACACACACACACACACACACACACACACACACCCTGAATTTATCATAGCTCTGACAATTAATCTAGTACCTCCCTTATTCCCTTCATTCTCATTCTTGTTTTGTAGTTAAGGAAAGTGAGCCATTGACAGTCTAGAGCTCCAAGACATCTTCAGAAAGCTACTAGTAAATGAGAATTCATAAGTGATGTGAAAATCCATCAATATATTGACATGGTCATTGCCAGTAGACATCCCATGAGCTCTATAGGAGACAGGATATTTTTCTGAACCTTATATATGTATTTTAAACTAAAGGTCACGTTAAAAGAGAAATAGAATTTTGTTTGGTGTTTCTGTCTGGATTGGGTTTTGGCAGATGCTTTTCCCTTCTATCATTAACATTCAAAATGATAGTCATCAGGCAAGAAATAATTTTGGAGTCTGAAAGGGCCTGTTGGGAAATTAAATATTTGTCTGGGACTTCACTGCGTATTTCCAACAATTAATTCTCCCTGGTTTCAAGAGTCTTTACCTGTATTTATATAATTTTAAACATCTGGATAGAAAGTGGGGAAAAAATTCAGTAGCTTGTCTAAATATATCCGAATACAGACAGTCCCAAACTTTTAAATGGGGATCCCACCCCCAAAAATTCATTCATAAATTAGTTCTTAGAAACCTGGAAGACATTTGCCCATAGACCTAATGTAAGAGATGGGTGGCTCAGTTTTTACACAAAGATACAGAAAAGTATTACTCCATGTTTAGGACACAGACCACTGCTGTCCACAGAGTCTTTGCTAATGGTTCACCACAAGATAAGCACAGAAATTGTAAGACTGAAATTCTTATAACAATCTAACAGAGTAATTTTAAGTCTGTTAAATCTAGTATCTGGTTTTCATTTCATGTTTCTAGTGATGTTCTTTAATTTATTTTATAAAAGTATTAGTCTGTGACAGATGAAAAATTAAAAATAAAAACCTTCACCAAAGGTTTTTTGAGTAGCACTTATGTAATGCAAAATGTTAGAAAAATCCTTCCACTCTGCTTTTAGTTAAATGAAGCAGGAAAACAATAGCATTACTAGTAAATGAAAAACAGTAGTTTATCATGAATGCTGGTGCCTGGGGGAGTGTGAGTTTAATTAGAGAAAGATAAATAAATAGATGATGATTTCTATGCAGATTATTTAGAATACATTTTTGTCTGATTTTTTTTGCATTAGAAGATGCTTTACTCTTTTCTTTATTCTTAAAATATATTTTTATTGTTGATAGTATTACAGATATATTCTATTTACCCCCTTTTACTCCTCTCCTCCAAAAATTGTTTTTTTTTTAATTTTAGTGTTTAAGGTATTACAAATATTTAGTATACTTTTAGCTGATGTCAGGCCTGAGTCTACATTCACTACCAAACATAGGATTTTTTTCCTTTATGAGTGTACATCACACTCCTTTGATTATAAGAATAACTTTGGAATTCACAAATGGGACCAAAAAAGGCAGGAAAAGAGATTTTCTGAGGACAACTAAGCAGGAATTGAGAGTAAAGAGATCATATGTACACTTTAAAAGGTTTACCTTATTAAAAATGAAGTCTGGAACAGTACTCATCGAATTGCTGACAATGGTCATTTTTAGTGGGAAGACTTACTGAAAGCTTTTACCTCCTAAAACACCCATGTCTTTTGAACTTTTTACAACAAGTATGTGTTTACTGTTACCACTAGATGAAGGGAAAGGGTACTTTAAGAAAAAAAAAAATCTTGGAATCAAAGTATTGCCTGGTAGGGAGTTCACTGAGCAACAAAAGACAAGTGGGCAAATGCAGGCACCAGGTGGTGTCATCCCATGCAGCGTGGTTGTAGGACACCCTAGTCATCAGGGTCCTGAGCTGCCTGGGAAATCATAGGGATGTGGGGAACCACTGTTTCAGCAACAAGTCTTCATGGGGAGATCTCAGTATAGATGGGTTGATGTGGGGTAGATATGATTGTCGAATGAACAAAATCTGGTTCAAAGATAATTTTATCATCCGTAGGGCTCAACTTTGTTTTCCTGCCTTGTTTTCACTTTTCATATTAGTAAAAGAGGCAATTGTAAAGAAGGGCAGAGAAAACTAATATTGATTGAGGGCCTGCTGTGTGCCAGGCACTTTGCCAGCTATTGACAAGCATTGCTTCACTCGGTTATTAGGAGAACCCTTAGGTAGGGAACATTTGAGATAAAGAAGCCAAGACTCGGAAAGGTCAGGTAGCTTCTTATGGCCATGCAGCTAGTAAGGGGCAGAGTTGGATTATATCTCAAGTCTCTCTGAAGATATAAAGCCCACAGGTTCTCTGCTACACCACTGCTTTCTAATCATTTAAGTCATTCATTACTAAGCAGTAGTTACTGAGCTTCTGTTGCAAGAAAAGCCCTTTTGTGTAAGGCACCCACTGGTCTAGTCCTCAAGAACGCATTACCTCCTTGGAGACACAAGGCATATGTGTATGTGCACGACTGTTAAATGAGAGCATGGCTTCCATACCCAAGTGGAAGGACAATGCTTAGAGCCGCAGGCATTCTAGAAGAAGGAGTGCCTGTTGTCTCTAGTATTTCGGAGTGGTCTTGGAACAGTCAACTATTCTTTCCTTGTGTAGACCCAAGACTCATCAACCAGGAAGTTCTAACTTCCTGCCTCAAAAGATTTGGTTTAAACATGTAGGTAAATTCTTTAGATACCTTAAGTGTTAGAAAAACAAATTAGAGATTTGGAGAGGGACCAATCTGCCAAATGTTTTGCAGCTACACAATGATTGAACTTGAAAATGAAGTTAATTTAGGAGAATAGTTTCCTCTAGATTTCAAACTTGTAACAATGTTCATACCTGTCAGAAAAGCCAATGTACTTACACAATAGTGGGTTCTTTTATTTTCTATTCCTATGTCTTAAGAAATGCTCACTGTTTTATAACTCTTTCAAATCTTTGATGTTTTACAATATAAATTGCAACAATTGATTATTTGGGTTTTTTTAATTAGAGTGATTGGTTTTATTATTATAGATTTTGCAAACTTTTTTGCACATTCCATTTTTGTACCCTGTTTGCTTAACTTAGACCAAATATTCTGAGCATCTTCCCATGTCAGTAAGTTGAGGTCTACATTATTATTTTTAATGACTGCATAGTGTTGTGTTGTATGGTTACACTATAATTGATTTACATGATCAAAATTGTAGGTGAGATGATATATACACTTATGCATGGCCCAGACTAGGGAGGCCCCAGGATATGAACCTGACAGGGAGCATACTTACCTGGGCTCCTGCCTAGCCTCACCCTGGTCCTTTCCCTGCAATGCTGATCATCTAGTACTATTTACAATCATTTTAAAAATTAGTGACATTTGATATTTTCAAATTTTCCCCTATTAGGAATACAATTGCAGGCATTTTCTTCTGCAAACATTCTTTCCTATCGTACAGTTATTTCCTCGAGGCAAATTCCTAGAATTGGAAGTGTGCTAGGTCAATGGCAAGCGCTCCCTAATATTTATTGTCCCCCTCCCCTCTCTCCCCCACACACGCACTGTACTAATTCATATACTTGCAGTGTCTAAACATGCTTTAGGCTATGTGGTGATCATTACAAACTAGGAAAATAAGGATTTTAAGGAAATGATTTGAATGCACATTAACATTCATGGCATTGCTTGTTTAAAAATACTTTGCCCTCTGCTGGATAAGCAGGAAAGTAAAAGCAAAGCTCTATTTCCCTATATAAATCATCTTTTTTTTTTTTTTTTTTTTTTTTTTTTACGAAAGAAAACCATTGATCTTCGGTTTATCATTTTGACTTACCAAAAAATTTGTTTAAATTGCCTATTTGGGGGCTGGATCGGACATGTTTTGGGTGGAGTTGGTTGGGTGTTGAGATCGCTGGACCAAAAATGCAGCTGAGATACATAATGGGAGATTCCAGGCTTAGCTGTAGCAAGGACACATTGGAGTTGTTCTTAGCGTCAGAACTGTGCACCATGGCTGCTGTAAATACTTATGTGAGTTGCCAAGGCAACAGTCCTATTAATGAAGAATAAACCTCTTTTATTATCAGTTCCTGAATGATTATTTTTTTTTACAAAATGTGCCTCATAGTCTAACATTGACATTCTCAATCTACCTACTCATCTTTTCTTTCCAGTCTGCAAAACTATTTAGCTCTGTTCAATAAGCATGCCTCCTTTCTCTGCCAATGAGAGTGGTATCATTGAAAGGAAAAAACCAGTCAACTGTAAAGGCAGTAAATAGACTAATTTATAACAATTACCTAATATAAAATTATTGCCCTTTTGATGTATGTTTTGGCTAAGGCAGAGCCTGAAATTGACTGGGACTTTGTTGGTATTTGAGCAGGCCAGAGTCTTTAAATTAGCTTGTCTTTATGATTTAATGGAGCACTGCCAACATATTTTTAAGTAAGTGGAGTGTGACATTATTGCTTCCTTTCCCTAGTGAGACTGTAAATTTAGATGTAAATTGTGCACACACTGGATACTTCAAAAAGGCAGCCAAAGCTGAGTCATAGGCTTTAGTGAAACCTGTTGTTTTGAACAGCAGAGAGCATGATAAGGGAAACGCTGGTTAGAAATGACTGGGTACTGCCCTGACCGGTTTGGCTCAGTTGATAGAGCGTTGGCTTGCAGACTGAAGGGTCCCAGGTTCGAATCCAGTCAAGGGCATGTACCTTGGTTTCGGGCACATTCCCAGTGGGGAGTGTGCAGGAGACAGCTGATAGATGCTTCTAACTCTCTATTCCTCTCCCTTCCTCTCAAAAAAAAAAAAAAAGAAAAGAAAAAAAAGAAATGACTGGGTACTAACCATTGTGATTCCTGAGTTCTTTTCTTCAAAAAAAGAAAACATTCCCTTTTTTGTGTTAACCCTCACCAGAGGATATTTTTTCCCATTGATTTTTTGAGAAAGTAGAAGGGAGGGAGAGGGAAAGGGAAAGAGAGAGAGAGAGAGAGAGAGAGAGAGAGAGAGAGAGAGAGAGAGAGAAATATCAATGTGAGGGACACATCTATTGGCTGCTGGACTCGGGTCAGGGGAGGAACCTGCAATCCAGGTACGTGCCCTTGACCGGGAATCTGTCAACCAAACCCAAGACTCTTCACTGTGCGGGCCGATGCTCTACCTCTGAGCCACACCAGCCAGGGCCATTCCCTTTTTTTAAATTAAATTTCTTGGGGTGGCATTGGTCAACATGAACATATAGGTTTCAAGTGTGGGTTTCTTGGTTACAAGATCTGTATATTGCACCATGCACCCACCACCCAAAGTCAAATCTTCTCCTGTCACCTTATATTAGGACCCCTTCTCCCCCCACCCCCTTCCCTCTGGCAACCACACTGCTGTTTGTGTTCACAAGTTTCAGTTTTATATCCCACATATGAGTGAAATCATATGGTTCTTAGCTCCTTCTGACTGACTTATTTCATTTAGCATAATATTCTCAAGGTCCATCCATGTTGTTGCAAATGACAATATTTCATCTTTTCCTAAGACTGAGTAGTATTCCATTGTGTATATGTACCACTTCTTTATCCAGTCCTCGATCACAGGACACTGGTTGTTTCCATGTCTTGGCCACCGTGAATATGCAATGAACAAAGAGGTGCATATATCTTTGTGAATACATGCTTTCAAGGTTTTCAGGTATATACCCAGGAGGGGGATTGCTGGGTCATATGGTAGCTCTGTTCTCAATTTTTTAAGAAATCACCAGACTGCTTTCCATAATGGTTGTACCAGTCTACATTCCCACCAGCAGTGAATGAAGATTTCCTTTTTTCCACAACCTCTCCAACACCTGTTATTGTTGATAGCCATTCCCCCTTTTTAATGAGAATGTTTCCTGTGTTTTGTCAAGCCAACCAAATGGGAAAACTTAACTTTTCAGTCGTGGTTATCAGCCATCCATTTTTTTCAAGATTGAATGTTTATTGTCCATTCCATATAGCACCTTATCACTTATCACTCACATTCACTGACCATTCACTGTGTTCATCACTTGTTTTTCCTGATTTATGCTTAGTAGCACCTAGGCACATAGAAGCTACTCAGAAAATACTTTTTTTTAACTAATTAATAAATTTCTATTTCACTCAGTTATATCTTTTAAATAATTTTTCTGATAATAAAATTTAAATGTTTGATGTAGAAAAATTGACAATAAATTTGAAGAAGAGAATAAAAACCATTTATAGCCCCAATACTGAGCAATAACTGCCATTGATTTGATGGTTTACTTATTTCATAAGGACAAAATTCTGTTTTCTCTTCGAAAAGATAGAATCAACACTATAATATATAGCAGCCATACGTAAGAGACAAGTGACACATGCCAAGCACTGGGTAGGATATTAAGATGCTCACTGAAATGATATAGCCAATTATAGGCCAAGGGAAGGTGACCCTTATCCTGTGTCGCTGTGGCTATTTCAACAACAAATAGCAATCAACCTGATTTCTCATTTCTTAACTTTCAGCTTTAGACTATGTTGCTGACAAAATAGATTTTGCCCTCAGAACAAGTTTTAGCACAAGCAGATGTGCCAGTTTCTTTGCTAATGGTAATTCTGGCTTCTTGTGACCTTTTCTGTTGGCACACTGGGAGGAAAGAGAGCCCTTTCCCAAACTTATCATGCAAAATTGGCAAAAGTCCATGGGAACTAAAGAAGTCATAGCGAAGAAGCATTACGTACTTGTGCATTTTATTCTTGGGTTGTGATGGCATAGAGAGGCAGTTTAGGTGTTGTTTTAACTCCCCCTACCCCAATAATCTTCATTAGTCACCAAGCATCCACAGATAAATATGACAAAAATAACCTTGATAAGCACAAAAAACAAAATCTCATTTAGTGAGTATAAAAGCATCTTTAGAGAACATTGCCATTGTTGTTGTTGTTGTTGTTGTTGTTATTAATCCTCACCCGAGGATATTTTCCATTGATTTTTAGGAAGAGTGGAAAAGGGAGGGAAAGACAGAAATATTGATGTGAGAGAAACACACCAATTGATTGCCTCCTGCACACGCCCTGACCAGGGCCTGGGCTAGGGAGGAGCCTGCAACCAAGGTAGGTGCCCTTGACCGGAATCAAACCTGGGACCCTTAGGTCTGCAGGCCAACGCTCTATCCACTGAGCTAAACCGTCTAGGGCAACATTGCCATTTTTAACAAACAGAAACATTTCAGGTAAAAATAGTGTTAATTATAGAGCTTCTGAGTGACCTCTCCCTCCACCATACAGTACCATCATCCTCTCCACCAGATAACTGCCCTTAAGCCCCTCCCACATAGGTGTAAATAACCCCCCTCTTCCCTCCCGCCCCCACACACACATTGTCCAGAAGTCTACATACTTACATCAAAGGCAGGTAACAGGGAGATTCTCTGTCACCAAGAGGACGAAACTGTGATGGAAGTTCCAATGTTGTCTGAAAATGAAAATGGAGTACATTTTTTCACATTAAAAAAAAAAAAAAAGTGGAGGCCCACCAGCGTGGCTCAGTGGTTGAATGTCAATCTATAAACCAGGAGGTCACGGTTTGATTCCCTGTCAAGGCACATGTCCAGGTTGCAGGCTCGATCCCCAGTGTGGGGCATGCAGGAGGCAGCCAATCAATGATTCTCTCTCATCATTGATGTTTCTATCTCTCTCTCTCTCTCCCTTCCTCTCTGAAATAAATAAAAATGAAAAATAAAAAATGTGGAGGAGGGACTTCCAGTTGCTGATTTCACATCAGGAGCTTAGAAGTTGCCACTCCATCCTAACAAGTAAAAATTAAACTGACTAAAAACCAGCAACTCTTCTTGGATCCATAAGAGAAGGGAGGACACAGGGCAAATTGCTGTCCCCAAGATCTGAGAGACAGGCAAATACAGGAATGGCAGCTTACTGGAGCAGAGACTCTTGAGGGCAACTACCACAGGAATCAATGCTGGGGTAGGAAAACATGAACTCTGTAACAGACAAATTTCTGTAAGCTCAGTGCAGACAACTCTGACATTAAGGACTTCAGAGGGATCCAGTCTTTGGGAGCCCCCACATGTTGTGAGATTTACCTCCAGCAGCTTGATTAGGTTGTCACAGTAAATATTGGAGGAAACTCCCCTTGGGTTTCCAGCAGGAAGTGGGGTGGGAACTTGTTAATTAGAGCCTAACCTGGTAGGACATTATTAAAGCCTAATTGGACATGGAGAGCATTATGCTAAGTGAAATAAGCCAGTCAGAGAAAGATAAACATCACATTATCTGACCCATTTATGGAATATAATGAACAACATAAACTGATGAACAAAAATAGATCCAGAGACAGAGAAGCATCGATCAGACCATCAAACCTCAAAGGGAAGGTAGGGGAGGGTGGGGGTAAGGGGGAGAGATCAACCAAAGGACTTGTATGCATGCATATAAGCCTAACCAATGGACACAGACAACAGGGGGTGAGGGCATGAGTGGGGGGGGGGGGGGGAGGGAGGCAATGGGGCAATAAGGACACATATGTAATACCTTAATCAATAAAGAAAAAATAAATAAATAAATATATAAATAAATAAGTAAATATCTGAAGGAAAAAAAAACAAAACCCTAGAGACTAACAACTCATGTACTCACCTGTAGGATATCAGGTCAATGGAATTCAAAGTAAATTCACACTTGGACTAAACAAGATCCATCTATCTCAATGTCTTGTTTAAAAATGTTTCATCTCTTGTCATGAGACTGCCTTTTAATAAGATGGCCTGAAGGAAAGCATAGAGATTTGTAATTTTTTTAAAACCTTGTTCCTCCCAAAGCTTTCTTATAATTATATATTTCTAATTGTTTAAAATAAGATCATCTTGCTCATGCCAACTTTGAGTAAATTCATTTATTTATTTCAAGAACAAAAGAATCCCAAAGGAGAACATAGCTACTACTGAACAAATAAATTGCTTATCACTCTTTTAAGAACTGAAAGAATAATGTGATAATAAATAACCAGCCATTGAAAAAAGAAAAAAAGCCTAATTGGACTGAGGAAGGGATAAACTCAGCTCCAACTGGCTCTAGTCTTCCACATGGGAAAGGAAAATACTCAAGTCCAGCCCACTGTTGCCATCCTGTCTGCCCTAAGGTGGAAGCAAAAAGTGAGAAAAACTTATGAAGTTTACAGTCTAGAGGTATAAGCTCACTAAAAAAATGAGATCTAATCATAGGACTAAAATGTGTTCCTCCTCTCCTCACACCTGACTACCACACCACTAAAGTCCTATTTACAGCAATTGCTTTTACCTAGTATACCATGTTTGCCTATCAAGAAAAAATTATAAGGCATATAAAAGTCAAAAAACACAATTTGAAGAGACAAAAAAACATCAGAACCATACATAGCAGGGATGTTAGAATTGTCAAATTTGGAATTTAAAACAGTTATGATTAATAGGCTACTGGTGGATAAAGTAGACAGCATGCAAGAACAAATGGGCAACATAAACAGAGAGATAGATATAAATAAAGAACCGAAAAGAAATGCTAGAGAGCAAAAACACTGTAGCAGAAATGAAAAAAAAATGGCTTTAATGGATATAGCTGAGGAAAGACTGAGGTAGAAGATAGATGTATCAATAAAATCTTCAAAAGTAAAAACAAAACAACAAAAAAAAAACCAGAACAGAATATCCAAGTATTTTGTGACAACTGCAAAGGTGTCACATATGTATAATGGAAATACTAGAAGGAGAAGAGAGAAAGGAATGGAAGAAATATTTGAAATTATGACTGGGAATTTCCCCAAAATGAATGTCAGACACCAATGCACAGATCCAGAAAACTCAGAGAACACCAAGCAGCATAAATGGCAAAAATAAATAAATAAATAAATACCACAACTCTATACCACTGTATATATCATTTTCAAATTACAGAAAATCAAAGATAAAGAAAAAATTCTGAAAGAAGGAAAGGAAAATCTACAAAGGAACAGAAATAAGACTTAACATTTGATTTCCTCTCAGAAATCATGCAAGAAAAGAAGAGAGTGGAATAAAATATTTAAAGTGTGGAGAGAGAGAAAAACTACCAACCTAGAATTCTGTTTCCTGCAAAATTATTCTTCAAAAGTGAAGGAGAAATAAAGGCTTTCTTAGACAAAAATTAAGGGAATTTGTTGCCAGTAGACCTGCCTTGCAGTAAATGTTAAAACAAATTCTTTAAAGAGAATGAATATAAGTTAGAAAGTTGAATCTATATAAAGGAAGAGCATCAAAGAAGGAATAAGTGAAGGTATATTAAAAATTTTATTTTTAATATTCTTTTTTTTATTGTTTAAAGTACTAGTAGCCCGTTTGCACGAAGATTCGTGCAATAGACCTTCATTCACCTGGCTGCCTGCACCAGTTTTCTGCCGGCACCAGGGACCCAGGCCTTGGCTGTGGCCACCTGCCTTTTTCAGGGTCGGGGCTTGGCCCCGGGCGGTGGCCTTGGGCTCCGCGGCACCCAACATCCTTGCTAAGGATCGCAGGAGCCGACCCCCAGTGGTTTCCTGCCATCCTTGCAGGCTGCCCACTGGTGCCCAAGGCCGGGAAAGCCTCCGCCCCAGGCTTTCCTGGCCTTGGGCTCACCGCACCCAGTGTCCCTGCTACCGATCACAGGAGCCGACCCCCAGTGGTTTCCTGCGATCGGTGAAGGCTCCCCGCTGGTGCCCAAGGCCCGGAAAGCCTCGGCCCCTGGGACCCCCGGGAGCGGCGGGAGGGGCGAGATGGGCACGGCCAAGCCCCCCCAGGTGGCCAATCGACCCCCGGGACCCCCGTGAGCGGCGGGAGGGGCGGGAGGGGCCGGCCACGCCCCCCAGGTGTCCGATCGACACCCGGGACCCCCGGGAGGGGCGGGAGGGGCCGGGCCACGCCCCCCCTGGTGGCCGATCGCCCCCGGGACCCCCGGGAGGGGTGGGAGGGGCGGGAGGGGCCCGGCCACGCCCCCCGGGTGGCCGATCGCCCCGGGACCCCCAGGAGGGGCGGCATGGGCAGGGCCACGCTCCCCCGGGGTGCCGATCGCCCCAGGCACCCCGGGGAGCGGCAGCATGGGCCCGGCCCCTGGGCACCGCCATCTTGATCTTCTCAACGGCGGATATGCCACCTGGAGTCCCGCCCCCAGCCTCCTGCCGGCCCAATCGTGGGCATAGCGGAGGTGCGGTCAATTTGCATGTTTCTCTATTATAAGGTAAGATTACAAATAGCAGTACATATGTCTCCCTTTTTTTTTCCCAATTGACTTTCCCCCAGCCTCTCCTACCCCCCCCCCCGGCACATGCCCTCACCCCCCTCCCAATGTCTTGCATTCATTGGTTATGCTTATATATGCACATACACAAGTACTTCAGTTGATCTCTTACCTCCCCAATACTCCCCAGCCTTGCCGCTGTAATTTGACAGTCTGTTCGATGCTTCTCTGCCTATGTATCTATTTTCATTCATGCTATCTAATAAACAGGGAATATGCTAAGTAACCATCACACCCTCACAAAGATGGTAGCGCCCACATCCAATAAGGAGTGAATATGCTAATTGACTGCCACGCCCTCAAAGATGGAGGCGCCCACAGCCACAAGATGGCGCAGCATCCAGTCCCCGTTGGGACGGCAGGCACACGGCATGGCTGGGCCCGCCCCCAGGTGGATCCGGCTGCTCTGCACGCCTGCCTCTGGAGTCCCCCATTCCCCTCAGCCCCCCAGCCACCCAGGGCCAGCCCAAGGTGCAGGCAAGCCTTGGATGGTGGCTGCCCAGCTGCCCAGGGCCACCCAAGGCTCAGGTAACCAGGGCCAGCCAAGGCTTGCGCTGCCAGCAGTGGCAGCAGCAGAGGTGTGATGGGGGCGTTGCCTTCCCCTGATTGCTGGGTTGCCTCCCGCCCCTGAAGGCTCCTGGACTGTGAGGGGGTCAGGCTGGGCATGCACTGGACCTCTAGTCAGTTTATAATGTCCTTTATTATCCATAATTAAGTGAGATAATGTGGTATTTTTCTTTCACTGACTGGCTTATTTCACTTAGCATAATGCTCTCCAGTTCCATCCATGCTGTTGCAAATGGTAAGAATTCCTTCTTTTTTATAGCAACATAGTATTCCATTGCATAGATATACCATAGTTTTCTAATCCACTCATCTGCTGATGGACATTTAGGCTGTTTCCAAATCTTAGCTATTGTAAATTGTGCTGCTATGAACATAGGGTTGCATATATCCTTTCTGTTTGGTGTTTCTGTTTTGGGGGGATATATTCCTAGAAGTGGGATTACTGGGTCAAATGGCAGTTCCATTTTTAATTTTTTTAGGAAACTCCATACTGTTCTCCACAGTGGCTGCACTAGTCTGCATTCCCACCAGCAGTGAAGGAGGGTTCCTTTTTCTCTGCATCCTCGCCAGCACTTGTCATTTGTTGATTTGTTGATGATAGCCATTCTGACAGGTGTGAGGTGGTTCCTCATTGTTGTTTTGATTTGCATCTCTCGGATGATTAGTGCCTTTGAGCATGTTTACATATGTCTCTTGGATTTCTGAATGTCCTCTTTCAAAAAGAGTCTATTTAGGTCATTTGCCCATTTTTTGATTGGGTCGTTTATCTTCCTTTTGTTAAGTTGTATGAGTTCCCTGTAAGTGTTGGAGATTAAACCCTTATCAGAGATAACATTGGCAAATATGTTCTCCCATGCAGTGGGCTTTCTTGTTGTTTTGTTGATGGTTTCTTTTGCTGTGCAGAAGCTTTTTATTTTGATTAGTCCCATTTGTTTATTTTCTCTTTAGTTTCTATTGCCCTAGGAGCTGTATCATTAAATATATTGCTAGGACAAATGTCTGCTATTTTGCTGCCTATGGCTTCTTCTAAGATTTTTTAAGATCTTATGTTTAAGTCCTTTGTCCATTTTGAGTTTATTTTTGTGTATGGTGTAAGTTGGTGGTCTAGTTTCCTTTTTTGCAAGTATCTGTCCAGTTTATTTGATCTAAAAATAATAATAGAATGTATTCAATCATGTATGTTTATGTATATATTACATATGTATACTTATGTATGCTTACATATATAAATGAAATGAATCAGAGCAATGATACAAGGGACTGGAGGGAGGGATTAAAATTCTAAGATATTTAGTCTACTGTGAAGTGATATAGTATCATTTGAGAATGAACTTGGATTCATTGTAAATGTATATGCAAACTCAAGGGCAACCACTTAAAAAAAAAGAAGTATAACTGGCATGCTAAGAAAGGAGAGAAAATGGAATCATGAAATACTCAAAACCACAAAAGGCAAAAAATAAATAAAACAAAACACAAAAGACAGAAAAAGAGTAAAAAGCATAAATAGAAACAAATAACAAAGGCAATACATGAACAACAGTAATGAATATGGTAAATATTAATCCAAATATATCAATAATCACTTTGAATGTCAATGGTCTAAATGTACCAATTAAAAGACAGAGATTGTCAGAGTGGATCAGAAAACACAACACAATTATGTTTGCCTACAGAAACCCATTTTAAATATAAAGACACATATAGATTAAAAGTAAATAGATGCAAAAAATATACTATGCTAACATGAATCAAAAGAAATCAGGTGTAGCTATGTTAGTTTCAAACAGAGCAGACTTCCCAGTAAGGGAAGTTATCAGGGTATTGCATAATAATAAAGGGGTCAGGTCTCCAAGAAGATATTACAATTCTTAAAGTGTATGCACCTAACTACACAGCATCAAACAGATGAAATTGCAAGAAGAAATAGATGACACCACTATCATATTTCGAGACTTCAACACCCCTCTCTCAGAAATGAACAGATCCATCAGGCAGAAAATGAGGTAAGGAAGGATAAAGTTGAACTTAACAATACCATCAATCAACTGGATATTATGGATACTTATAGACTATCCAACAACAGTATGATATACATTTTTCCCAAGCTCACCAAGATGTATCACATTCTGGGTCATAAAATACATCTTAACAAATTTAAAAGAATAGATTCATACAATGTCTGCTCTCAGACCACAATGGAATTAAACTAGAAATCAATAACAGAAAGATAACTGGAAAATTTCCAAATACCTGGATATTAGCAGCACACTTCTGAATGACACTTGGTCCAAAAAATTGTTTTAATATTTTGAACTCAGATGTTAATTAGACTTATTATGGTGATCATTTCACAATATATACAAGTATCAAATCAGTATGTTGTATACCTAAAACTATATATTTCATATGTCAATTATACCATAATTTTAAAATATTTTGAACTAAATGAAAATGAAAACTTAAGATCAAAATTTTGAAGATGCAGTAAAAACTGAAAACAGTGCTAAGAGGGAAATTTATAGTATTAAATGAATATGTGATATATATATATCTAATCATATAGAAAAGAAGAAATATATAAAATCAAGGATCTAAGTATCTACCTTAGGAAACTAGAAATAAAGAAGAAAATAATAATAATTAGAGCAAAAGTCAATAAAGTTGAAAACAGAAAATCAGTGAAGCCAAAAGTTGATTCTTGGAAATGATCAATAAAATTGATAAGCCCCTCCCAGTCTAAATAAGGAAAAGTGAGAAAGGACACTAATTATTAATTTAAAAAATTAAAGAGGACTCATTACTACAGATCCCATGGAAAACAAAAGGATAGTAAAAGAAAACTGTGAACAACTCTATGCCCACAAATTTGATAACCTAGATGAAATGAAGATTTCTTGAAAGATATATCTGCCAAAAGTTATACAAGAATAGCCCTGTATCAACTGCAGAAATTGAACAATAATTAATAACCTTCCAAAAAGAGAAAGCACCATACCCAGATATGTTCACTGGTGAATTCTACCAAACATTTATGGAAGAAATTATACCAGTTCTATATTACCTCTTTCAGAGGATAGAAGCAGAAGGAATACTTTTAAGTCATTGTATGAGACAAGCATTGCCCTAATACCAAAATAAGACAAAGACATTATAAGAAAACTACAGACCTATACAGCTCATGGACATATATGCAAAATCTCTCAACAAACTATTAACAAATCAAATCCAAAAATATATAAAAAGAATTATACAACATGATTAAGTGGAATTTATCCCAGGTATGCAAGGCTGGTTCAACATTCAAAATTCAATTAATGTAATCAATCACATTAGCAGACTAAAAAAATCACATGGTTACATCAATAGATGCAGAAAAGCACTTGGCAAAATCCAGCACCCACTCGTGATAAAAATGCAGTAAATTAGTACTTGAGGGGAGCTTGATCAACTTGATAAAGACCATATAATAAACATATAGCTAACATCAGACTGATGATGAGAAACTCGAAGCTTTCCTACTAACATCAGACTCAAGGCAGGGATGTTCCCTTTCACCATTCCTTTTCAACATGATACTGGAAGTTCTTGGTAATGCAATTGGGCAAGAAAGGAATTTAAAAGTGTACAAATTGGGAAGACATAAAATTATCTTTTATTGCAGATGACATTGCCATCTACGTACAAAATCTAAAAGAATGGACAAAAAAAAAAAAAACCACAACCTTTGGTACTAATAAGTGATTATAGAAACAGCATTTGTTAGAACATTGGTTAGGCCAACCCAATTCTACTGAATCTGAAACCCTGGGGATGAGACTCAACAATCTGTTTTAACAAACCCTCCCAATGGCTATAATGCACATTCAAGGTCGAGAACCACTGGTGTAAGCCTTCTTCATGATTCTTAATATGTCAACCCAAGTGCCTTTCATAATCTGATTTAAGTCAGTGCTTATGTTCATGTCTACAAAATGAGGCATCTTCAATCTTGTTTTAAGCAAAATTGTGACGTAGGTGAAATTTATCTTTGGCATCCTATCACCTTTTTGTCGGCCCATTTTCCTGTCTTGCTATTATCTATCAGGTCCCTCTTTATCTTTTCAGTGGCTGCAATTCAAGGGACTTCTACATTAGGGTAGATTAGAGGCCCCTACAGAATAAGATCTAAAAATACAATTTCTAATTATGAAATATAGAGCATTGGCAGACTAATTGGGAAGGAATGTGGGGATGGCATTGACAGTGACCTTCTCAGGGCCCACTGATTGCACCCGATGAGCAGATGCCCACTCCCCTGACCTTAGTCAGCGGAGGAGAAGCCCCTTCCTTTCACTGTCGGAGCCCCTTCCTTTCACTGTCGGGCTCTCATGAAGAGGCTGACACAGTTTCAGAAGACCTGGCACGGGCACCCTGGCTGGATGCTTTGTGCAACTCCTTCAAGTCTTGCCTGTGCCCTTCCCCTCTGTGGCACCTGCTCATTTTGTCATCTACATGGTGCTTTGCAGCCCATAGCTTTCCTGCTTAAACCATGCAGAGCTTTGACAACTATTCAGAGATTCATCTTCCTCGGGGACCCAGCTCTCTCCCAAGGGGGTTAGCTGAAAATAAGTCATACTGGTATTTAGCTCATATCTGCTTGTCCCAAGGCTTATTTTAAACTGATTACTGAAATTCATTTTCCTACTTTCTCCCCTAGGGATTATAGAACACAATGGTCCACCAACCTATCTGTCCAAGAACCCCAGGTGCCTAAGTGATAACTGATAGGGCTCAAAGAAAATGCACAGCCCTGGCTCTTACCAACACTGTCCCTTTCCTCTCCACACACACGTGCTCACAGACAGATAGATGTGCATATTTGCCCACAAAGGTCACTGAGTCCTGCACATGTGTGATGGACAAACTCAGCAAAAACCCTCAGTTATTTGTCGTGACTGAAAATCCCTACGTTTGGCTTTTTCTTTCACAATGTTTTGAATAGCCTGAGTGAGCCAAATTCTCCCTTTCAAGTTATCAGAACTCAGCAGGTTCAGTAAAATTGCTCCTAAATAGGATGCTGTCTGGTTGAGAGAACTCATGGAACTTTCCAGAAGCAGGAAGCAGATGGATTAGAATATCTCACAGGTGAAATGAAAATCCTTTGAAACTCGGACCAATGAGGTTAAAAATGAATATGGTTTAGAGTTTGCTGATTATGCCCAGAGTTCCCAGGAGCAGGAAGAAGCACACAGCTGAATCCTCAGAAAGATCTGTCTACATAAGCAAATTGAGAGGGAGAGGTGAAGCAGATGTCTAGATATTCAGCCATTTTTCTGCTCCAACCTCCACCTCTAATTGTTGAGTGAGAGGCCATTGGGGGAAGAGACTAATTAATGAAATTGGCCATCTCCACTCATCCAACCCACCAGAAAATTACTCTATTAGCAACATGCTAAATGTTGTTTCTAGGGAAAGTAAAAAGGACTGATGATAGTGTTCATCTTCGGATAACTACAAAAATATTGTTAATGTTACTTCTGAGCTGCAATGTTAACTACAGAAGTCAGGTGATCCCAAATGGCTGTTCCCATAGCAACTGTAATTCAGTCGGCTCTGCAAGCCTTTTCATAGATGAGGACAATGCCTCCATATTATTGTTGCTGGGAGAAGTGCAGTTCTTTTATTTATGTCCAAGCTATGGAAAGTTGTACTTAATAGCTTTCTTTTTGGAACTGTGGTTGTTAGAGACAACAACAGTCCTTTTGAACCACTGAAAACACACGTTTTGATTCATGGGTAAACATTCATGCAGCTCAGAGCTTCACATTTATAGGTCATAATGGCCTCCAGGAAAATTCAAAACTCCTCTATTCCTTCCAATATAATCCCAGAAATCAGATACCAGGGCAAAGGTAAGATGAGACTATGTATCCCAAAATGGAAACTATTCCCTCATTTAAACATTATTAGACTTAATCTGTTATACTATTGATGATTGAATTTGTGATTTTAAAATAAATGGCTTACTTATTTTGGTTTGATTTCAACCATTTCTCAGTAGAAAAAAATTACTCGATGAGAAATAATAAGAAAAGTTAGAAACAAAATTTCTGTAAATACTTTGGAAAATTTGTCAGATACCAAAATGTGATAATGAAGTGGAATGACGAAAACTAGTCATTTCCCAGTTAGCTAACACCTTTAACCCTTCAAGCCCAGAAAATTTTCTGATATTGATTGACACTGGGATGAAATTAAGCTAATCCTATTGATGCTAGTCTGGTTGTTTTTGGAAATGTATCAAGCTAGTTCTTACTTATCTCTCAGAGAAGTAAGCCATTATCCAAGAAGGCAGAGAAATAGAAACTGGCCCAAAACAGATGTATTAGTAAAGCTAATCAGGATAAGACTAAAGGTGAAATCAACAAGGATAAAAGAATATAAATTTATGACCACATACAACTAAATCAGAATTTTTCTCTCCCACAAATGAGGGAGGAAAAGATTTTTTAAAAATGCACTGATAGTAACCAAACAAAAAAGCCACAATCTAGAGCAATACATTTCAGTAACTGGTGGCCGAGCAGCCTTTGGTTCCTAACTCTGCCTCTATTTCCCACCCCCTAAACACATGCCCTAAAAAATGAAGTCAGGAGATGAAAATATGAAACAAGAAATGGAAACCACAGGGCCGCTTCCCTATGCATATGTAAAGGCTTCCTGTCTGGGTTCGGAATTGGAGAAATGATCCAAAATCTTCATCAGAATGGCCTATGTTTCATGTAGGTGAAGTGAATCCTGATTTAGGACATTTAACATATTCCCAGAAGAATGAGCCCCCAAATTCTCAAATAAAGACTGGACAGCTGAGCTCGCCCTTTCCCTATCTCCTATTCCATCAGGCCCTAATAGAGTAGAGAGCACAAGGCAATTAGCCCTCGAACTGTCTCTTGAAAGGGAAAATTAACTCACCTCCAATACGGTGGCAAAAGGCTCAAGGAATCAGCACATGGCAGCTACATGGTGTCAGAAAGTAACATAGCATGCGACAGACAGACAGACTAGCCCTCAAGGAAAACAAAACTTAAGAAACAGAAACGGATTCCTCACAAGGTTTAATAAGAATATAACATATTCTTAGAATTTAGAGTATAAATGTATTTTTAAACATTTTTATGGATTTCAGAGAGGGAGAGAGAGAGAGAAATAGCAATGATGAGAGGGAATCATCCATCTGCTGCCTCCTGCATGCTCCACACTGGGAATTGAGCCCACATCCAGGAATGTGCCCCGACCGGAATCGAATTGTGACCTCCTGGTTAATAGGTCGATGCTCAACCACTGAGCTATGCTGGCCGGACTAAATGTATTTTTTAAAAAGCATAAAGCAAGGTCAGAAAACAAGAATAAAATTAAAAGGAAAATTGAAAGTCTAACAAATCAAGAACAAAAACATTATTGTAAAAATCATGTCTAAATAGAAATGTTAATGTATATAAGAAACCGTGTTGAAAATCTGGTTACTAACAATGGAGAAAAGTATACATATAATTACAGTAAATACAGATGATAGACAAGGAAATTAAAGGCAGAGAAAGAATCTAAAAGATATGAAGACATTAAAATATTATGTAATCTGAGGATTATAATAGGAGTCCTTGAATATTTATTCTAACAAATGAAATGGAAGAAATATTGAAAAATATAATAAAGTTTCCCAGAAATGAAGGGCCAAACCTATTCCAGGATATAGAATATAGAATGCTCAAAACCTAAACATCTCGTTTAAGCTATTAAACTCTAAGGATAAAGAAATAAATCTTCAGATGTCAAACCAGAAAAAGCCAATGTCCTACAAGGGAGAAAAAATCAGGCTGGCTTCAGACTCCATTGCCACACTTAGTGCCAGGGTATCTGAAAGTGGAGAGAGACCCTGGGATGTTACATCCAGCCAAGATGCTGTTAAGTATAAAGACAACAGGGAGAGCTACTTAATCCTGAAGAACTAAAGCAACCTTGAAACTGTTCTGAAGAAAATACTTGATAATGAGAGTTCAGTCAATAAAAACATCCAAATAACTCAGAAATGGAGAAGTCATGGTAAAATAGCTGGTGAGAACCATTAGGTATGTTTAAATGTACAACTAATCCTAAATAACTCTGGGAATTAATATTGCAGGTAGAATATGAATGCTATCAATTGGGCTAAATGGAAATAACCACTAAAAAATATGGACGATAGGGGACTAGAGATAGAAGTGAGAAAGTACTTACGTTTTTATCTTTCCCAATTGATTCCCAATCAGTACTATCTAAAATTATATCATGTACTTTAAAATGCCACACATAATTATTCCAATCTCATATTATTTTATAATTTTTTAACCTTAGAATGATCACTTATGGCATAATTATATAGTGCAGAAATTTTTATTTGAAGTGTATCAGTCATTTCTCTTTCATTGCTACTATTCAGTTATAATTAAAATTCATACTTTTTAAATAGCACCTAGAGTATGGTCTCATTTTATCAAAATCTCTCTGTACATGTATCTTAAATATTCAGCTAATGTTAATGATTTTTTTCTAGGTTGTGAGACATTTTTTTAAAAAACTTCAATTTTTGTAACCTTCAGCATTTAAAAACCTATTCTATATCATTATGCTTTGTGTTATTGAAAACAACTGTGCAAATTTTCTTTAAAATAAAAAATAAAAACATGCCAAAAGTGATTAATTGTGGGGGGGGTGAGTATTTGGAATTATTTTCTTCTTGGTACTCTTCTGTAAATTTTTAAATTAAAGAATTAATTAGTTAAGAGTGTGTAGAGGGTGAGGATAAGAGAATACGATACCCTGTGTTTGAAGACATTCCCACGCACTCAACTCCTTTTTGGGGGGTTGAGTCCAGGTAGCACTGAAATCTCTTCTGGAATCATATTAATGAATGATTGTGGAAGCCACTAGCTCTCAGTGAGCATATCTTTATGGGGGTAGCATATGGGACAATTTTCTTTCCATCAGGAGGTATGGAACAGATTTGGGCACACTATGAAAGAGGACAAGAGAGACACCCATTGAAAACACTTCGGGGTTCAAACATTCTTTAACAGCTTTGTTGAGATACACTAACTCACATATTATAACATTCACTTTTTACATGTACAATTCAGTGGTTTGTAGTATACTCACCAAGTTGTGATATTACCATTGTCTAATCCCAGAACATTTTCATCACTCCCAAAAGAAGCCCCATTCTCATTAGCAGTCACTCCCTATCACCCCCACCCACCAGCCCCTGGCAACCACTCTGCAGATAGGCTTATTCTGGTCATTTTATATGATTGGAATCAAACAAATTCGGTCTTTTGTGACTGGCTTTATGCACTCAGCATAATGTTTTCAAGGTTTACCCATGTTGTACATGCATCAGTACTTCATTTCTTTTTCTTTTTTTAAGTATATTTTATTACTTTCAGAAAGGAAAGAAGAGGGAGAGAGAGAGGAAAAAAAATCAATGATGAGAATCATTACACTGGAGATCGAGCCTGCAACCCGGGCATGTGCCCTGACCAGGAATCGAACCATGACCTCCTGATTCATAGGTCGACGCTCAACCACTGAGCCATGCCAGCCGGGCAGCACTCCATTCTTTTTAATGCCAAGTAATATTCCATTGTATGGGTATATCACATTTCATTTATTCATTCATCAGTTGATGGACATTCTGGCTGTTTCCACATCTGAGCTGTTATGAGTAATGCCATTATGAACCTTTATCTACACGTTTTTGTGTGAGCATATTTTTTTATTTTCCTTGGGTATGTAGTAGGAATGGGATTTCTGGATCATATGGTAACTCTGTTTAGGAGCTCAAACATTTAAACTTCCTCTTCCTCTTTGTTCCCAGGCAGAAATGGTGCACAGCGCTTTCCAGGCCCAGCGGGCTTTCCTCCTGATGGCCTCTCAGTACCAACAACCCCAGGAGGTAAGAGTGCATCCCTGCCAGAAACCGGTTTGGCTCAGTGGATAGAGCGTCGGCCTGCGGACTCAAGAGTCCCAGGTTCGATTCCGGTCAAGGGCATGTACCTTGGTTGCGGGCACATCCCCAGTGGGGGGTGTGCAGGAGGCAGCTGATCGATGTTTCTCTCTCATCGATGTTTCTAACTCTCTCTTCCTCTCTGTAAAAAATCAATAAAATATATTTTTAAAAAAAGAATGCATCCCTAGTCACAGGGCTGCTTAGGAATGGGCAGTGTGAGATAAAACAGGAAGCAACAGAACCAGTTACTGTGAGTGACAACCTGAAAATGAGAGTTACAGCACGTGTAGGTTCTGTCTAAGCCAGACCATGATATGGAACATTTCTTCTGTCTTCATAATCTTATTATGGCCAAATTCATACTGTAACAATTGACATCACCAGTTTAAAAGGTCAATTTATTTATGTCACCTATATCTTTTTTTTTTAATGAACAGTTTATTCTTTTAATCTTTATTGTTGAAAGTATTACATATGTCCCCTTTTTTCCCCATTGACCTCTCCCAACCTGTCCCCACCCCCTACCCCAGGCCTTCACCACCCTATTATTTGTGTCCATGGATTATCCATATATGCATACAAGTTCATTGGTTGATCTCTTTCCTCCCACCCACCCTCTCCTATCCTATTCTTTTTACTATTCTCACAATAGTTTTATAATCAAGAAAGTGTTTACTACTACTTTTTAGTTCATACTCTGTGCTGCTTTGTTATCAAAATGTGTTCACATCTATCATCATATATATATTCTATGTATGAATTTGATTATCTTCTATTTCATAAGCTCAAGCAGGTAAGACTAGGCTAAAAAGTAGATCTATTACCAGCATTCTTTATTAAATAAGAAAAAAGTAATGGTTTTGACTAAATATTCTGCATCTGAATTTTGGTACAACCATATAAATACAGAAGGTCATTGAATATGCACTATAACACATACTTTAAACTTAATAGCTCACTTTTAATTCTAAAACAAACTCCTGAAATTGAAAAAGTGAAGATGAGAATCCTGGGAAACTAGGACTTTGACTTTCAGGGAAGGAAGCTCACCTCCATAAAGGATCAACATTTAAGACCTTAGATCCTCCCTGGAACCATGGCCCCCAGCCCTGCCTGTGCAGTGGCATCTCCCAGACATTTTTTTAAATATCAATGTCTAGTTCTCACTCCAAGAGGTTCTGATTTAATTGGTCAGAAAGTGGTCTTGGCCTTGAAAGTTTCATAGCCAGAGCTACCAAAGCCCCACCTGGATAGATGGATGGATCACTTCCCTTACAGGAAACGAGTTAGCACACAGCCTAGGCCAGTGGTCGGCAAACTCATTAGTCAACAGAGCCAAATACCAACAGTACAGCGATTGAAATTTCTTTTGAGAGCCAAATTTTTTAAACTTAAACTTCTTCTAATGCCACTTCTTCAAAATAGACTCGCCCAGCCCGTGGTATTTTGTGGAAGAGCCACACTCAAGGGGCCAAAGAGCCGCATGTGGCTCTCGAGCCGCAGTTTGCCAACCACTGGCCTAGGCAGATAGCTTTGTAGGGATGGAAATACTGTGTTCCGCTGTGGATGCATTTTCTTCCTTGGCTTTCTCAGTCCCTGATTTTTCCCCCCTTTGCAAAAGAGAACAGTGATACTAGGAAATTACAATGTGATGCATTCAAGAGACAGACTTAGCCTGGCTTTTCTGTGATTAAAGTGAGAGGAGAAGTAACCTCAATGCATCACCAAGAGTCTCAGATGGAAGGAAGAACCATGACTTTCTTGGCCAATGCCCCACTCAATCCCTTCTTCAAGCGCACGCGCGCACGCACACACACACACACACACACACACACACACACGCTTCTCCGTTGGCCTTGCAGCCTTGCACATAAAAGTCACTCATTAGGTATTGGGTGAAGAAGTGAATGAATGTACTGGGAGGAGCCATGGCAGGGATAATGTGTGTCTGAGCACGTGGCTGTGCAGATTCTTGGGTGTAATATCTTGGGTATAGCTCCTCGCCCTTCTTCCTCTACTGTGTTCTTGATCAAAGGGGGAGGAATGGATCTGTTCAAGGGGACTGTTACCCAGGCAGGGCATGGGCTGGCAGTGTTCCAGCACTTATTACAGTGCTCTGAGCGTAATAAACCCCAGCAGTATCAGGGAGGTGAAATGCAAAGCAATGTCTTGATGCCCACCTCCCTTTTCGTCCCCTCCATCTTTACCCAGAGGACTGTTCTAGTACTTCCACTCAGTGGAAAAGTCGACTTGGGAAGTTACTACCACAGTGGTGAGAATAGTCCATGACCAGGCCTTTATTTTCCCCAGGTACATTCTAAAAGATACATCATAAAGAAGATTATCATAAAGCAGGTTATAGTTTCTCATAGGAACAATATTGTACCTGTCCATGTCATCCCTCCTCCTTCCTTTTTTTCAGGAGAATATTAACTCGTGTAATTTCAACTCTTGCTGGCATAGGGCAGTGGTTCCCAAACTTCAGCACACCTGAGACTCTCCTGCAGGGTTGTTAAGTTGCAGGTTTCTGGGCTCCACTTAGAGTTTTCAGTTCAATAGGGCCTGGCTGTGGCCTGAGAATCTGCATCTTGGAAGTTCCCACCTGATGGTGATGCTGCTGGTCCAGGGACCACATTTTCAGAACCTGTGGCTCTCACAGTTATGCCTGTAGCTCAAATGTACCTCAGGTGTTTCCAACTGTCATGTCCAGCTACCTCTTGAGCATTGCTTCTCAGGCTCTAATCTTCACTTAATCACCTGCAGATCTTGTTAAAGTTCAGGGTCTGGATCAGCAGGTCCCTGGTGAGGCCCAAAAATCTGTGGTTCTGACCAGGTGATGCTGCTGCACTTTGGGCAGCAAGAATTTAGGCATTACCACCTAATATCTCCAGAAGCACAAAATCCCTCGGTAGTCAAATATCAAACTTATGCTATTTTCTCCGAACATGTCTACATCAAAGCAAGTTATGCTATGCTGCAGTAACACACACCTTCAAAATCTTAGTGAGATTTATTTCTTGCTCACATTTCATGCCTATACAAGGTGACTTGCTTTCTAGAGGATGAGTTATTAAATAATTACTCATATAATTATTTACTTAGAGTTGTAATAAGGCTCTGAAATAAAATGAATCTTTAATAGGAGTTTCAAGCATTGGAAAGGGAAGATATTTTAAGGCAGGAGGACCTCCTAGGGGTGCCTCCAATCCTGATGATGGAAGTGACCTCTAACTCTGCAGAAGCATGAGACGAGGCCAAACCAACATTAGTTGTCAGTTTTGGTCTGAGGCAGTGATGGCGAACCTATGACACGCGTGTCAGCACTGACACGTGTAGCCATTTCTGATGACACACGGCCGCTGAGGCGGCCGCATGCCGAGGATGAAACATTTGCGAAATAATGTTTTTTCCTCAAAGTGACACACTACCCGAGTTATGCTCAGTTTTTTGGCGAAGTTTGACACACCAAGCTCAAAAGGTTGCCCATCACTGGTCTGAGGGTTGTATAAGCTGATGCCCAAAACTGAGGTTGTGCACGCTGGCCAGCTGGAAGCTAGCAACCTCCTGGAACACAGGAGAGAACTGATAAAATACTGGAACCCACAACAATGCAAGCTCACAGTTAATCGGTGGACAAATATTCATCAAGTGCTTAACAGGCACTGTAAAAACAAACACCTATGAGATGAGGCAGGGCTTGAGGATAGGCATATATTAAATATTAGCTGGGAAGAGCCCTTAGAAACCATCTCTCACAGCGTTCTCAATTTAAAGATGAGCTAGGAGAGTTTCAGAAAGAGAGAGAAATTGGTTTACTCCTTAGTTCCAAAGCTGACAAAATGCCCCAGGATAACTCTGATTCCCAGAAATCTTAGCCAACACACCCCACCACTGCACAGCTGTGTGCGGTGCTCTACATTGCTGCTGTAAGCCAGAGTGCCAGCCTTCAAAGAGATTAAATTTAGTAGAAGGTGACCATCAAAAAAGAAAAGTATTTTATACTTACCTTACTAATAAAAGCCTAGGTGGTCCTCATGCCGTCACAAGATGGATGCACACACAGCGGAGGCAGGGTTCCCGCTCAACACAGGAGCTGCCCCCTGTGGTCAGTGCACTCCCAAAGGGGGAGCCCCACTCAACCACAAGCTGGGATGATGGCTGACGAGCACAGCAGCCCACCTCCGCGGCAGCACTAACGATGTCCTGCAGTCGGACATCCCCCAAGGGCTCCCAGAAAAGGTGCAAGTTGGGCTGAGGGGACCCCTCCCCCCGCAGTGCACAGATGTCATGCACCGGGCCTCTAGTCAATTATAAGCAAACTGCCAATCAAGTGAGGTAGACCATTAGTGCTACCAAAATTCAGGGATCTTGTAGACCAGTGATGGGCAACCTTTTGAGCTTGGTGTGTCAAACTTCGCCAAAAAACTGAGCATAACTCGGGTAGTGTGTCACTTTGAGGAAAAAACATTATTTCGCAAATGTTTCATCCTCAGGAGCAGCAAATGTTTCATCCTCGGCATGCGGCCGCGTGTCATCAGAAATGGCTACGCGTGTCAGTGCTGACACGCGTGTCATAGGTTCGCCATCACTGTTGTAGACAAAGGATCAACAAAAGCATTATAGAGGAAATAAAATGACAGTGCAAGAGCAATAATACAGCTCCTTCAATGTAACATTAATATTACAGTAACATTCATAAAGTGGTGGATTTATTTAGCACAAACCCAAAAACCTATTTCCTGGGTTAAATATGATGGTGAAACCCCACACTGTTCTCAGTAAAGAAACATGTTAAACATTATTATACCCATGTTTTCAAAAATTTATTTGACCACAGAGGCTTCTTGTAGAGGGATATCTACTCAAGTTCTGCAGAAGCTGGTGCACCAGTTTGGAAAACGCAGAGTTGCACTTTTTTTTTTAAGTTGCTTTAAATGTTTGGTGGTTGTCACTTTAGGTGAATTCTAACTTTTAGGGGAGATTCTGTGGAAGGCAGAATTCGAAGATGGACCCCAAGATTCCCACCACCTAATATATAATCCTTCTGCTTGGATGTAGATGGAACCTGTGAGTTCATAGGATACCACTCCTTTGAGTAGGCTATGAGGAGGGTGACAGAACAGTCACTCCAGTGACTCTGTTGTGACATATAAGACTGTCAAAGTGGCTGGAGACCAATTCTTCTGCTGTCCTTGAAGACATTAGCTGCCATGTACGGAGAAGACAGCTTCCAGAAGTTCAGAGAGACCCTCTGCCAACAGCCAGCAGTAAAACAGGGGTCTCAGTCATACAAATACAAATAACCGAATTCTGCCAACAACTACATGAGCCTCAAAGGGGACCTCAAGCTCCAAATGGGAATATAGGCCTGCCGACACCTCGATTAGCCCTGTAAGACCCTGAGCAGAGACCATAGCTTTATTCTGCCCAGATTTCTGACATATAGAAACTGACGTGATAAATGGATATTATTTTAAGTCCTTAGGTTTGTGGTAATTTGTTGTGCAGCAATAGAAAACTAATACAGATTACCTTGAGTCCCTTCTCCTTACGAGACTCTAAGAGAATTGTTTTTTTAATAAGGCCATGAGCCACAGACCAAAATGTGAAGCCACCCTGCCATTTGCTTTCCCCTCAGAGTTCCCCCACCCTCTCCTCCAGTTTACCCTGAGAGAAGCAGGAGAAGAGGTTTGTCTATAGGCTTGATTGACAATGAAGACATCCAACTTCAAATTTTCTTTCTCGTTTTGAACAAAGAAACACATTTCTTGTATTCTGTAATACTAAAGGCCTGGTGCGCGACATTCGTGCACTGGGGCAGGGGTGTCACTCAACCCTGCCTGCGCCCTCCCAGGGATCAGGCCTAAGCTGGCAGTCAGACATCCCTCTCGCAGTTCAGGGCTCTCGCAGTCCAGGACCCCTCGCTCCTTACCGCCCGCCTGCAGTTTAGTCAATTTGAATATTAGCCTTTTATTATATAGGATAAGGGCTTTTAAATTTTTAAGCCATCATCCATAGAAAATATATATATTTTATTTCACCACCCAGTTTCACAACAGTTCCCCTTACCAAGTGCACTGCATTCTGACATTTTTCTTCTAGTCCATTCTATTGCTCTGCTCTTTTCTTCCTTTTCTAGTGCTGATCATGATGCACTGAGTGGATTTCATGATGTACTAATGGGTCATGACACCTTGCATTTTGAAAGCGCCTCTCTTGTTGATATATTACAATGTTTGTGACATACAACAGGTTATAAAACATGTGTAGAATATCTCATGTTTGTCCCATCTCCCCTTGTTGTAATTTATAGAAATGATCTGTGGGCAAAAAAATGGCCTAGTCCTTTCAGTATTGTTGTCTGTGAATTTTAGTGACAATTGATGAAGCCTGTTTCTTCCCAGCTGATGGAAGGATTCTCATATGGAAAATGATCAAGAAACCCCCATTCTGTAGGTGCAGAAAATTTCAAGGGACACTGGCACATCCAACTATTCTTTTGCTTTTACAATAGGTGGGTGTAAGGGAAATGTGCTACTTCTATTTTACACACAGGAAGGTGAAGTTCAGTAACACATTAATGATCTGGCCCTGGGATCCAGACCAGGGTCCGTTCCTTTACTCACCATCCAAAGTCCTCTTCATAGACCCTATGCCTAATAAGAGCCATACTGCATAGTCACTTATAGACCTGTAGGTCAAAATAAAACCTAGAAAAGCATTTAGTTGAATAGAGAGAGCTGAAAGAAATGTTTATTTAGCACAGAGACATTTCACATTACCTGGGAGAGATGTGAAACATGATCTTTAATCATCTCCACCATGAGTGACCCCAAAACTCTGGCCTGGGCTGAAAATGGAGCCTCCAGTAGACCAGTGCCCTGGATGGGCACCACCCAAAGAAGGCTATCACCGGGGGTTCCTGGATGGTCACCCATTGAGGCCCACCTCCTCGGGCCCCGGCTAATTTGCAGACAAATAGGAAGCATTGGTGGGCTGGGGGACTGCTGTAACTACCACAAGCATTCTCCTTCCCTCCTAGGCACACTGCCCATATTTTCTCCAACATTTCTTATACTGCTAGGTCCTGACAATGAAATGGGGTGTGTGTGTGTGTGTGTGTGTGTGTGTGTGTGTGTGTGTGTGTGTTATTAGTGCTTACTGGTACACAGAGGAAAAAATAACCCTAAGTTTCCAACTTCAGAGAAGATGATTTATGGTCACTGACTGCCCTGTGGATTTTATTCCATTGAAAAGACTAAGAGTCTGAGGTTTTTATTCCTCCAGGAATGAGAGGTGAGTTTCTTCTAGCCTCCCTCTCCTTTTCTGTCTTTATTTGGACTTGCATTTTAAAAGGAAATAGTGCCTTCTTGTGTGCAAACAAGGAATCTAAAACTGATTCTTGGTCCTTTCACTTATATACAGTCGGAAAATTTGCACAGAGAGCTTCCTTCTGGCCATCCCTCCGGCTCTGAGAGACTGTGCCTGCCCAGCACAGCACTCTGCTCAAAGCACTCACCTCAGAAGGATTTTTAAGTTCATGGAGCAGTAATCTAATTTGCAAATGATTTGTTACTCTTAAACTAAGCAAGAAAGCCTGGTGGGGGTCACTTTAAGATTTCTGCTAATTACTTGAGGCATCAATAGATCCAGATTACTGTTTACTAGTGGACATAAATGTGTTTGAGATTTTTATAAGATTTAATAATTTGTGAGGGTCGTCAAGGGTAGAAACTTTGGAGTTGGGCCTATCTGGATTAGAATCACAGACCTTCTCATTAGCTCTGCTACTCCACATGCAGAAAACAACACGTTCACCTTCGTCTCCTAAGTTTTAAAGTCTTCTTTTTCAGGGTGACTTGTGGCAATTTAATTTGGTAAAACCCACAGTACATTTCCACTGAACCATTTTAACTGAATCCACTTGCCAAGTTTCCTACTTAGGGGAAGGCAGTTAAACTCTAAGCCTATGTTTCCTTATCTTTAAAATGGGGGTAATAGTTTTTACCTCGTAAAGTTACAGTGAGGATTGAAAAAGAACAGCAGAAAGCATCAGGTAACTGAGGAGAGTTCAGTGTTAGCCAAGGTAGTCCAACTGCTTTAGGAAAAAGTCTTCCATTCTCAGAGATTTGGCCAAATAGACGTTTTTTCCTGCTCTATGATTTAGGCTGACAGTATTCTACGTGGCCATTCAGGGACCCAGGCTTCTTCCATCCGGCAGCTCCCACCTCCTCTAGGTCACCAGCCATTGACTTGGGAAAGAGAACGCAGGATGGTTCCTGCGAAGTTTTATGGGCCAGGCCTGGAAGTGGCATGTGTCCCCTCCACCTTCATTCAGTCTCGTGGCCATTCCTAGCCACAAAGGAGGCTGAGGAATTTAACCAATCCATGTGCCTGGGATGAGGAAGTCATAGATTTGGTGAGCATCTAGCCAATCTGCCATAGTGGGTAACTTGGTTTGGCTAAAATAAGGTCTATTTCAGTGGAAATAGATTGTCTTTCTAAACACTCATGTGGGTTTTTCCAGGTTACTAGCCCAGTAGCCATCCAGAGAAAGACAGGAAAACTTGCTTGCAAATCTAACAGCTGAATTTGTTTCTATTGCATTTGGATATGTATAGAGAAATACAGATATAGATACATGTATACAAACATCATAAACTTTCTCTTAGAGTGTGTTCATCCTTTGTTCCTCTTTAATGTTTTACCATCAAGTGTCAAATCATTGTCTAACAGAATGGTCAGGTGACTTTGATCTCAGCGCATGTCTTGGGTAAATTAGTTGGTGCTTGTGGCAGGTCTGGAAATTGTAAGGAAAGGCAAACGAATGAACAAAGCCAGAATCCCAAGCGTTCCTTACATCTATGCCCAGAAAATGTCACCACATTGCTCAGTCGGGACTGCTGAATCTTCATGAAAGGTTTGGCCATAATTAGTGCTAAGTTCTGTTGTTAGGGGGTAAGTGGCAGGTAACATAATGCAAAGAAGTAATTCTGGCCCTAATGTAAAATGAAATGCCTACTTTCAAATATTGTTATGACACTTTTTTTCTTAATACAAAAGCATCAGGAAAATATTCTGTTGAGTAACTGGTATTAATTATATGTGCCAAGCAAATACTTTTAATCTTGAAAATGGAAAAGAAAAAGTGTAAGAGAAATAAAAGGTAAATAATAATAATAATAACAATAATAATAACGTTTACCCTTTGTATTATACTGTTATCTTTTCCTCAAATAGAGGTATTTCCAGTGGTCTGCGTTGACAGTTTCAGGAAGAGGTAGCACTTTTGAATCTAACCGGTGGCTCACTTTATGGCCTTTTCTAAATTAACTTTTTAGTCTCACTTCATATTACTGAATGGGTTGGTTCTCTTCACTGCCAACTCAAAAGCACCCAAAGGCAATGCTTTTAATTTCTAGAGAAGAGTATAGGCTTAAACCCAACTAAAATACCTGCTCAAGCAGGTAAAAGCTGCTTGCTGACTGATACCTCCAGCAGCTTTCTGTGCGCATCTCATGTTGTAGGTGGAGAAATGAGGCTAAAAGAGGCCTTTGCTTTCCATCTGAGCCTTTCCACAGCAAGAAAAGCACTCAGTAATCACACCCTGGCTGCCGGTTCAGGAAGAAGGAAGCACCAGGCAAGGGAGGGAGGGGTGGTATCATCAGGGTCTGCTGGAGCTGACAGCCTGAAGCTACCCAGTCAGTGCTGAATCCCAACAGGAAAGCTAATCATTCGTTTATCAGGGTGCAGAGAGGAGGGTAATCAGAAAGGAGGGTAATTCTGTCATTCTTCTGCCCAGACTGTTTGCTTTAGCAACATAAAGCTGTGAATGGCCCTGTGAGCGGTGACCCTGGTTAGTGTGAAGGCAGAAAGGATTTGCAAGATCCTGTCCTGTTGGACTTCACTCATGGTGACTTTTTTTTTTAATCTGATAAGGCACATTAGCTCATCTGTCTTTGTGTAAGACATGAATTAGATAATGAATGGCAGTCCAAAGGAAGTGAGGTGGTTATCACACACAGGGGATTTGGGGATTATCTGAGGGGTAAAGGTCAATAAGGAAGGATAATATCTTTTGTTTTATCAACTATTTCATACAAAGTTTGTTACAGTTCCAGACTGCCTTGATGGCAGTTTCTTCTTAAAGGCTGGAACTATGTACGTGGCTAGGGAATTTTTCATTCTCTGTTTATTCAAACGTTGGGATCACTTTGTATTTTTAATACAATAATTATCAACTATTTCTCATTCTCCACCGTGAAGCTAAATGTTTGCTTGCTAGCCACCATTAATCTAAAAAACACACACACACACACACACAAACTGGAAGCGTTGCAAGTTTTTCTCTTACGGCTTGAATCAAAAATTAATTTTAAAATAAGTCATTCATTGAGTCATTCAACAAATCTTTTTTAAAACTAAACATACTTTGGCCTTTGATTCGGATTTGCTACTTGTTCATTGTTCCAGCAGCCTTAATTTAGGTCCTCTTTGCAGGACATAGCTTCTATCATCTGTTCAAAGCTGTATATGCGAAAATAGCAGTCGGAGAGAAGGTAATTCCAGCTGGCATTCCAGTCTGGGTGCGCTGTCATAAATTACTTAGCAGAGGGCATGGTCCATTACTTTTTATGGTCATGTTCTATATTTGTATGTGCTGGGGGATGGATGGGTCACATGACAAAACCATCATTTGATATTAGTGTTTATGTGCTCCAACTAGTGAGGGCAAGATTTAAGCTTCACTGTGCAGTACTTTTAATTTGTATCCTTTAGCTCTTAATTAAAAATGCAGACATTTCCCTGAGTCACTAACATTACAAATAATCCAGAATAAATTGTACATAATTGTTTTTAGGAGAAGACAAACTACTATATGTCCTAAATTGAAATGCACTGTGCCTTCCAGAGATTTTTTAAAACATAAATTTTGAACAGGAACAAGTTAACATTGCCAGGTTAATAAAAGCCCAAATTCACCATTTGACATCTCGTAGCTCCTCTCCTAACTTGAACAAAGGGGCATCTTGCTGATGGCAGTTTATTTTAAAGGAGATACATTTCCCAAACTAATCGAGGGAAGAAAAACGCACACGAGCTTTTTCCCCTCTGTTCTCCACATCACTCCCTGCTTCCCCCTTTCAGGTTTCTAAGTGGCAAACACCTACAGAATGTACTTACATGATGATTACTTCTTTTTATAAACTAGACAGGGAAAAAATGTCTTGTCAGGTTTTGGTGGATTCGCTGCTGGGAGGACTAGTACCTTCATTTCTGGAATCGATTATTAGGTAAATTTGCCTGTGAGTAGTTGCTTCCGGCCTTTGTTAGGCCCTGCTCACTTTATGTACTCCAGCTCTTTTTAATTGCTCAACTCCATTAATTTATTTTTCGGGGTATTTTTTTTTAACCAAACGTTTATCGGATGCTTACTGTGTAGCATTCATAGCATTTGGCACTCCTACATCTTTTATCTCAATTGTATGAGAACATGTGTTGGGGAAATGGGGTCTGGGTGATGTTATTTGTCATGGTTCATGTTTTCCTGTGCTTTGCACTTAATCTTAACTGTTACCACCCTCATGCCTCCACCACAACCACCCTTCCTAAACTTTTATTCGATTAAGGAACAGATTGACCATGCCTTCTGATAGTCTCTTTATAGCTCTGAACTTTATCAGCGTCTATATAATAGTTTCTGTCAAAACAGAAGTAACTTGGTTATGTGTTATTTTAGAAACATTCCACTGTTATTTCTGTGCATATTTTCCACCCCCTTGACAAGATCCTAAGAGTTTCAGAGATCTTTAAAATAGGTGTGTCTTTGCCTTTATGACATATTGTGTTCTTAACTATATTTTATTTGATGTCAAATTTGATAAGAAGAGAGGCTTGGGCTCCTGATCACTTTTGGTTTGTTTGAGAAATAAAAGCTGGGTTAATAAGTAAGGGCACAAGAAGGGAACAGAGTGAAATGACATTTTTGTTTAGTGATACTATTAACTTTTGCCAAAATAAATAAATAGAACTCAGCCCTGGCCGGTGTGGCTCAGTTAGTTGAGCATAGTCCCGTGCACCAAGAGGTCACTGGTTCAATTCCCGGTCAAGGCACATGCCCGGGTTTTGGGCTCAATCCCCAGTAAGGGGCATGCAGGGGGCAGCCAATCCATGTTTTTCTCATCAGTGTTTCTCTCTCTCTTCTTCTCTCTCCCTCTCTAAAATCAATAAAAACATTCATTTTTTTAAAAAAAAGAAAATATAACTCAATATTTGGAGCAATATTTGGTAGAGAATGAGATATCAAATGTAAGTGATGGGTCAGCCACATAGAATAAATCTTGAAAAATATTAAGAATCCCTCATGGGGATTTGGAAAAGGAAGATTAGGGAAAGAACAAGTGAGAGGGTGTTAGTAAGGCATTTCATTTCAAAGATACCATTTCTCATAGGCACTCTTTTACAAAATGAGTGCCTTTGAGGCTACCACAGAACGGCTCATTTCTGGGTGTGCAGAGCTAATGATGAGAAATGGCCACAACCAGATTTGGGTGACAGATGTAGCTCAAGCCTTCAATGGTTCGAGAATATAGGTTCTGGGAAGAGTGTGCTGATTAAATTCACAGGAGCTGTGGAGATCCAGCTGGCCTGATACTTAAGCTCTGTTGAAAAATGTTCCAATTAGATTCTTCCCTGTGCGGGGTTTCCATGTAAATTGTGAAAAACAGTACTTTCTTGCGGCTGTAGGATTGTTGTGAGTGCCCAGTGTCAGCCCTCTGGAGCCAGCAGTCTCGCAGTTAGAGCCACAGAAACTGCAGAAGAACTCCAGGCCCTAGCCCATCTCCTCCAGATGCATTCTCTATATGGAATAATGGGCAGCACGACACACAAATTAGATTTAAATGATTCAAACAACAACAATCTCATCATTTTCTTTGACTGAATATCCTATAGTTGAATGTGTACAGGATTCCTCTTGCAAAGTCACAAATTGAATTATATTTTCCCCAAGGAACATGGATATAATTTGAAACTTCATATTTTACCAAACTTGACAACAAATAAAGCCCAGACAGAGCAAACTACACATGATACAACTAAAATATTATAATGATCTAAAATGGGAAAATGTGGCTGTAAGTCCTGCATAGTTGTTGTAAATATACTGTTCACTTTAATTATGAGTTTCTAATGAATTCTAAATGCTTATACAACTCATAAAAAGCCTATATTACCAGCCAGTGTAGCTCAGTGGTTGAGTGTCGCCCTATGAACCAGGAGGTCAAGGTTTGATTCCCAGTCAGGGTATATACCTGGGTTGCAGGCTCGGTTCCCAGTGGGGGTGGGGGGTGCAGCAGGCAGCCAATCAATGATTCTCTCATCATTGATGTGCCTGCCTCTCTCTCCCTCTCCCTTCCTCTCTAAAATCAATAAAAATATATTTTTAAAGAGCCTATATCATAACTTAGCTTTCTGAAACTGATGATGGCTATAGTAAATATTCATCAGTAATGATTTTACTTGACTTTTCAGGTTTTGAAGAGTCTTTTTGTAGAGATGAACTGGATGATCCATATTTTTTGTCATTTTTTTATTTAATATACTAGAAGCCCAGTGCATGAAATTCGTGCATGGCAGGGGGTTGTCCCTCAGCCCAGCCTATACCCTCTCCAATCTGGGACTCCTGGAGGGATGTCCGACTGCCCGTTTAGGCCCGATCCCACCAGGGCCTAAACGGGCAGTCGGACATCCCTCTCACAATCCAGGACTGCTGGCTCCCAACTTCTTGCCTGCCTGCCTTCCTGATTGCCCCTAACCACTCCGCTGCCAGCCTGGTTGATGCTTAACTGCTCCCCTGCCAGCATGTTTGCCCCAAACTTCCCTCCTCTGCCAGCCTGGTCACCCCTAACTGCCCTCTCCTGCAGGGTTGATCACCTCCAACTGCCCTCCCTTGCAGGCCTGGTCTCTCACAACTGCCCTCCCTTGCAGGCCTGGTCCCTCACAACTGCCCTCCCTTGCAGGCCGGGTGCCTCCCAACTGCCCTCTCCTGCTGGCCATCTTGTAGTGGCCATCTTGTGTCCACATGGGGGCAGGATCTTTGACCACATGGGGGCAGACATATTGTGTGTTGGAGTGATGGTCAATCTGCATATTACTCTTTTATCAGATAGGATAGAGGCCTGGTACAGGGGTGGGGGCCAGCTGGTTTGCCCTGAAGGGTGTCCCGGATCAGAGTGGGGTTCCCTTGGGGCATGGGGCAGCCTGAACGAGGGGCCTGTGGTAGTTTGCAGGCCAGCCACACCCCCTGGCAACCCAAGTGGAGGCCCTGGTATCTGGAATTTATTTTCCTTCTACAATTGAAACTTTGTAGCCTTAAGCGGGTGAGCCCGGCCAGGGTGTGCGGAAAGCTTTGCTTCCCCTGTTGCTGCCGGCAACCCTGGCTTGCTCTCTCAAGCTCCATTCTGCCGCCATTTGTTTGAATTTGTTTACCTTCTATAATTGAAACTTTGTAGCTTGAGTGGAGGCTTAGGCCTGCAAAGGCTATCGGAAAGCTTGGCTTGCTCTGTTACCTGGGAAACCTTGCTCTCTGTGGCTGTAGCCATCTTGGATGGGGTTAATTTGCATACTCGCCCTGATTGGCTGGTGGGCGTGGCTTATGTAGCAGAGTGGTGTTAATTTGCATATTACCATTTTATTAGAGAGGATAAGACAGGATACTGATTCATTTTGAGGTAAAATATACCACTGACTCACAAGATAAGATAGAATTCTACAAAAACACCAAACCTCAGCCCTCAAATCAATGTATAGGATGCACCATACATAGGACACTCAAAATGCTCTTCTACTCTCTCAGCTTTTCTATTTATATCAGCTAAAATGACTATTCTCTGATAACTGATTTTTAGTTAAATTTATTGGGGTAACACTAGTTAATAACATTATGTATGTTTTAATGTACACTTTTATAATGCATCATCTGCATATTCCATTGTGTGCTCACACTACCAAGGTCTAGTCTCCTTCCATCACCATGTACATATTTGACTCCCTTTACCCTCTTCGTCCTCCCCCAACCCCCTGTCTTTAAAATACTTTCTGTAGGAAAATAAGAACTCTTGCCTTTTCTTTTCCTCTCTTGACAGCCTTTCTCTGGCCTGGATAGAGACATTTTAATCATTCTATAATTCTCTAATAGTGTACTTGAGATTGAATTATTCTTTACTAACAGCAACCAAAGAACTACAACACTCAGAGACCTTCCTAAGGATGCATTTGGGATGGTTCTTGGGCCCCGGTCGTCTCATTCAACTTTTCCTTGTTCTTCCATTTCCCAGGACTTAAAGGGGAAAAGGAGTCCGGGAAGAGTAACAGAAGGAATGTGAGGAAAGAGGCAGAGAAGGAAAATCATGTCCCTGTGGTCTGTCAGCTGGAAGGGAGGGAGGCAGTTCTGGGCCGAGCACGTGGCTCTGCACCTGAGAACTTCTTACCACATGACTTCTCTCTGCTAAGAAGATGTCCAGTTTCATTTGTTCTTCTTTTCTTCTTTGTGTTTTTGTCCATCATTTGTAGCCCCCAAAGCAGGAAAAGTAAGGTGTATATATTAGTTCATCAGAAGGCAGTAATGAAGGAATAGAGCCACAACATAACATACAGGACTGCCTGTGCTGTTATCACATGTCATCAGAACACTTTAATTTCCTTGTACTCACTTGTAAAATCTTTATTTTCTGTCAGGTTACCCTAAACTTAGTTGTTTTCCCTATATTAATGGACTCTTTATGCTCTTATGTTGTCCCTGGCACCAAAGCAATTTGATTGTTGACTTAGATAGTGAGTAATCACTTGAATCACTACCAGTAAGCACCAGGGAGGAATTCATATGGTAGAACGTGATCACTCAGTACTGCCAAGCAATGAAAGCCTAGCCCTGTGTCCAGTGCCCACAGTAGGTGCCCCACAGAATGAATAAACCCTCGTAAACCAACTGGACCCCAAATATTCAGGATGACTAAGACCTTCTCCCAAGATGACTTATTACATGAATCTCTGGGAACCTCCTCTTGTCTTTGTGTTTATAGAAACAAACAGTACAGGGAAAGTCAACCCCAATCACTTTCTACAGTAAGCCTCTCAGGAGTCTGGAAGTGGAGAGTCTCCTCCATGCTAACAGGGTGCACGTTCTCTAGCACAGAGAGATTCTCACTCAACACAGCCATCGTGAAACGCCCTAGCATAATTACCTCCTGGCCTATGGACTGCTGTGAACAAATGTTTATTAAATGTGACTTTGTCTCCCTTCTGTGATAAATTTGGGGGAGAGATCTGTTTTTATTGGAAAAGGTATTTTTTTTAATTCTGTCAGTTAGGTTGTTTCATATATCTGTTAGTTTTTTCTTCATTATTGCAGTTTTCTATTTTGTCTTTATTCTTTGTTCAGGTAGGTCCTGAATAGAGTTTGTTATGCAATTACTAATTTTATTTCTTGTTGCATTTTCCCCACTTTTCTTTTATAAGTATTTACTATTTTAGATAGGTTGTGTCTATTACAATTCTCATTGCTTTTTATTCAGAATTATTTTTTTTAAATCTGATGGCATTATATGTATCCCCATTTGTGTGACTTCTCTCCTACTTTCTCTGGAATCTTATCTTATGAATCATTTCCTTCTTTCTCTTTCTACTGGCTCCTGCTGTTTAGTCTACAAAGCAAATCAGGTTCCCCTTGCCTTAAAAAAAAACTTTCTTGACCACCTAAGTCATCTCTTACCTTCCCTTTACTTCCAAACTTCTTAAGAACATTCTGTCCTCCTGATTTTGTGTCATCATTTCCCTGTCACTCTTCAGTCTTCTGTCATCTGCCTTCTCTTCTTATCATTTTACCAAAAAAAAAAAAAATACATTTTTGGTATCTTAGTATCTTTCTAATTGTCCTCATTCCATTCAAGCTCTTTGAAGAATCTTTATCACTAACCATCACTGTCCTCAAAGTTTTTCCTTACCTTGGAAATGAAACTCTATTCTTTCTATTTCATTTCTTTTCTTTTTCTGACTTCTCTTCCTTTCTATACCCCTGAAGTGTATATATTTCTTTAAATTTCATTCTTATATCATTAGAAGAGGAGTTTCTTGAGCTTGGCTGTCCCTAGTTAATTTCATCAAATTACATGGTGATATCACTCACCCCTGTGCTAATAGTGCCAACTATACATCTCCAGACTCCAGGCTCTTCTTAACCCAGGTCTGGGTGCCATACATGAGCCTCAAATGCACTTTGTCCAAAACCACACACACACACACACACACACACACACACACACACACACACACAAACCTCAACCAAGCACTGTTCTTCCTCCTGGTTCTTTCTCTCAGTTGGTGGATCCTCAAACATCCTGTCAGTTGAACTAGAAATTCCTAAGTCTTCTTAACTCTTCCTTTCCCTTCACCCCTCACATCTAACCCATCTCTGAGACCTGACAATAATCGGGCCACAAGAATCTATGGGATCTGTGTTCCATTCCCCTTTCCCTAATGCAGAAAGGAAGAAAGGGTGCGAGAGAGAAAGGGAAAAAGGAAGGAAGGAGGTAAAAAAAAAAAAAAAAAAAGAGGGAAGTAGGGAGGAGAGATGGAGAAAGGAAAATATAAAAGAAGGTGGGAGGGAGGAAAAGAGAAGGAAGAAGAGAAAGAAGGAAAGAGAGAAAGGGAGAGGAAAAGAAAGAGATGGCCTGCTTTTAAAATGTTTTAATATAAAGATATTACAAGCTTGCTTTTTAAAACACTCTAAAATAAAGGCATAAAAAGAAGACAAAATTCCACTACTCACTGACAAACCTTATAGCTGTGGCCTCTTGTAACTAGTCTCTCTGCCTCAAAGCTCCCTCTCCTCCAGGCTGTTCCCCGTTCTCTCATTAGAGGTACAAAAAGAGCAAACAAAGAGAGCAAACCGAAAACAAAAGTAATCCTGCCTCATTGTTTCCCATTGCCTATGCAATCAATGCCATAGACTCCACAGGATGACATTCAAGCCCCTTTGCAATTTCTGGTGTCAGCATCTGAGTCGTCTCCCTAAATCCCTTCCCCGAAACAAATCTAATATCCCAATCACATAGTCCAAGAGTTCTCTGAACATGTACACTTTGTGCTTATCTTTCTTTGCTCATGTGAAGGATTGATGGGCCAGTAATGTCCGTCTTTCTCTTTCTAATCCATATATTTTTTATTTTGACAGATATATGATATCCCATACTTTGATTAGCTATGCTTGGAAACACCAAGAGCTGCTTTCTCCAAGAGCTTAAGGCCTAATGAGGGCAAGAGATAAATCTAAATGTGGTACAATGTAATAAGGGCTGAGCAGTCCTGAACATTGCTCAGGGGAAGTTGGAGAAGTCACAGAGAAAGGGCCTCTTGAACCCAGTCTTGCAAGATAAGCAGGATTCAAGTGTGTGCAATTGCACCGGACAAACAGAAAAGCCCAGAGTACCTCTGCCCTTCTTTTTAAGAGGGTTAAATCTCGGGCTGTTCTCCCCGCCCCAGCTAGCAGGATAACCTGATGCTGAATATATTTTTCTTTTAAACAACTGGTTGTTGAATTTTATATTTTAATCCAATTTTTCTTTTAATAAGCAAATTTCGACTGTTCACATTTACTTTTTGTACATTATTTGTCCTTCAGCCCACGTAAATTTCTATTTGTTAGTCACTTTCTGCTTTTTCTTTTCATTTCTCTGTTTTCTGTGGTGGATTTTAAACTCTCTATTTCTTTTTTGAGCTAGGCGAAAATATAACCTTAGCCCTGCTGGCGTGGCTCAGTGATTGAGTGAACCAGGAGGTCATGATTCCCGGTCAGGGCACATGCCCAGGTTGCAAGCTGGATCCCCAGTGTCGGGTATGCAGGAGGCAGCCAATCAATGATCCTCTCTCATCATTGATGTTTCTCTCTTGTTCTCTCTCTCTCTCTCTCTCTCTCTCTCTCTCTCTCTCTCTCTCTTTCTCTCTCTCTCTCTCTCTCTCTCTCTCTCTCTCTCTTTCTCTCTCTCTCTCTTTCCTTTCATGTCTCTGAAATAAAATAAAAAAATTTTTAAATAAAAGATAACTTAAGTGGTCAATTTGTTAACATTTTAACATTAATGTATTTCAGAAGTCCATTTTAATTGCTTCTATTTATTTCTATTATTAACTAAATAAACTTTGATTCCCTTTTAGAAACAAAAGAAACCTTTTGTTTCCCCTACTACTATTTATTTTTATAGTTATTATCTGAGATCCTTTTGACGTTCTGCTAATCCCTGATAGTTTCAAGAATTTGTTTTCTAATATACCAATTGCTTTTATTATTAGTGAAAGGATTATTAATTAATACTTGCTTAATACTCTAATTCATCTGTTTCCCAAAGAGGTCTTTAAATCTCTGTCTAGCCTTACTTATCTTCTACAATATCAGAATGGCTAGGAGTATTTGTGATCCACCGAATTTTCAGTTGGCCAATTGTTTTAAGTCCTCTAAGTCTTAAAATATTTCTCTCTGTCTCTAAAGAAAAAGGTGACCCTGGTCAAGTACTTTGTCTTGGCTTTGTCATAGTTTGTCCACACAGCACTATTCTCCTCCAAAGTCCAAGGAGGGGTATATAATTACATTATTATTCTTATATCATTAAATACCAATTTCCTGTATTTGTGATAGCTTTAAAGCTTTGCCTTTGTCCATATATATATATATTTTAGAAAAGTGATAGACACGCATGTGAAGGGAAATGTAGGCATGGGAGTCACCCACCACCGAGTAGATTTGACTGAATTCTCATGATGTTTATGCCAAAGTTCTGTTTCCATTCAGTACATTCTCTGTTGTCTCTATGCCTAACTTTGTGCTCTTCACAATCCGTTTCTCCTGCTCTTCAGAGCCTGAGGTTCTTTATTCCTCTTCCTAGGTGTATTACTTTGCTAGGGCTGTCGTAACAAAGTACCACAAGCTGAGTGGCATAAACAACAAAAATGTATTGTCTCACAGTCCAGAGGCTAGAAATCCAAAATCAAAGTGTCGGCGGGTCATGCTCCTTCTACAGGTGCCAAGGAAGGTCTTTTCCAGGCCTGTCTCCCAGCTTCGAGGGTTTGCTGGCAACCTGATATATACCATATATAGGCTTGTCAACACATCATCCTTGTCTCTGTCTTCATGCTCACATGGCATTCTCTCGGTGTGCAAGTCTCTGTGTTCAAATTTCCCCTTTTCATAAGGACACCAATCATGATGGATTAGGGGCCCACCCTACTCCAGTATGACCTCATCTTAACTAATTACATCTGCAACACCTGTTTCCAGATAAGATCACATTCCAAGTTGCTGAGGGTTAGGACTTCGGCATATGAATTGGGGGAGACATAATTCAATGATTAACATTAGGTTTTTCAGGTACTGTTCCACTATTATTATCTGTCTGATGCAGCCAAAATGTGGGCCACTTCTAGCACGTCATGGTAACACCATCTGTGCCGTTCCAATTCCCCTTTTTGTGTTTTTATTCCTTTATAACATTCACAATCACTCCCTATTCAAGTAGATAGCCCCAGGTCTGTGGGGCTTTGCTCATTCCCCTTTAAATTGCAAAACTGTTACATAGAACTCGGGCTGTTAATTAGTGAATTTTATTTGTTTGGCTTATTTGTTATTTATGAAGCACATCGTATTGTGTTTGTTGTGTCTTGTTGTTTCCCTATTTCAGATCACTTTATGGGGAAAGGAGGAATTTTACCATCCCCAAAATTCTCAAGAGTCCAGGGTACATAATATGCAGCTCTTTAATTCTTTTCCCCCCTCTATTGTTTCCTTTCTAATTCTTTTGACAAGTTCTATGCGAATCTGTGTGACTTCCTAAGATGCCATGTGTACACATGGGACACATGTGTGCGGGTGGCCACACTCCAGGGAGACACAATCAGTAGTAGGGGAGCTCTACGGGGTACAGATAGGTAATGACAGCACACGTAGTTTGACCGGGTTCATTATTACAAAGAGATAGGGTTGGGCTTAGGCCCCTGAACTAAAGAAGCAAATACTGGTCCATAAAGGGAAGGTATGAAAGGATGGAAGTTCAAACCTATGCAGAGCCCAGGACCCCTGACACAGCGTTGTCCCACGCCCAGCTCCCACTGCGGGACCACAGGCCCTTAGGGAGGCTGACCCTAAAGACAGTTCAGAGATCTTTCTCTCCTGTTGCCAGCAGTGTTTTCACATCAGGAACCACCAGCTCCTGGTTCAGTGTTAAGGAAACTCATCAACGATGTGCAGGAGGAGCCTGATGAAAACCAGAGGAGCTTGCCTGAGAAAACAGGCCCTCTCCTGTGTCTCTCCTCCATGTCTTCTGCACACACTCAGGTTGGAGTTGTAATTCCAGTGGGAAGAGGGATCCCAGCAACTAGAGTGGGGAGAACTGATCCATTTCCATGATTATGTCCTGGTGGATATGTCTAGGCTGCTAGTTGGAAACCATTTTGGCAAACCAGAATCAAAGATGGTTGACTCCATTCATTTTCTTTCCATAGCCCTTCCCTGAAAGTGAGAAGGTCTGTGGGCCGGGAAAGGTAGAAAAGAATCATTTCCATACCCCTTTCACAAGCCTGCTTCTGTGTGTTCAGCACTTGGGCGCCCCGCCCCCTCCGCCCCCTCAGGCAAGCGCTGGTAATGAATTGTTGGAACCCACAGCCTGGCTCAAATGACCAGTGGGTTCCTCTTTGTCATACACACGCTGTGCATCTGGCGGCATCGCCCGGGGTAACATGATAGGTCTCACAATTTTAATTTTAACCAAAAATACATCTGTCAGGTTCATTTCACCTGATGGGATAAATATCGTATTTCTTTACCAATTTGTAAACACCTTGCTTTTCATCTCAATCTAACATGTTTCCTGGGTATTTTACAAGTGGAAATGTCAAGTGAGATACACATGGGCCAAGGTGTGTGTTATGAGTGTCAGTCGACTGTGGGGGTAGTTTTACGGGGTACAGGGTATGGTGCCCGTGATATCTGTGTGCCTGACCAGGAAATCTGACTGTGGCAGTACGTGGAGTGGTCTTGAGTACGAAAATCCAAAGGCAATCTGGTTCTGAGACCATTCAGCAGCTGTCTGTGGACACCTGGAGCTGTCCCTGTGACAGATGAAGGGTGGATTGTGTCATTATCTCAGGATCCACATCCCATTGCTTCTCTGGACACAAACTGTTCTTAACCAAAGATGGCTTTCCTTCACTCCCTTTGAAAATCATTCTTTATGATTTTCTAGTGTGAAAATTCTCCTACATGAATCCAAAATACAAGACTGAAATGCTACTGCCCAGCTTGTCTACTCATACTGAGAGTGCTAACATAGAAGGGACAGTATTTGTTTTGTGACTTTGGTGAGTTCAGTGGGGAGAGAAATTAAGATAAGCAGAATGACAAATGGAAATTACATCTTTCCCAAGTCTTAATATGACTTGCATAAATACTGATGGCATTTTGTGTGAATATTTATGAGAGACCTTTTAATTCAAGAATCTCATCTTCTTTTATCACCTGTTAATTTTCACAGTGTCATGCTCGAGCGTGTGGGTAATAATGTTATACTCCATCTACAGATGGAGGGATCAAAGCTCGCAGATGTTCAGTTACAGAACCTGCCAGAGACCTGCAGTGATCAACAGGGTATTTTACAGCACAGGGCGCAAGCCTTGGTTACCAGTGCCACCCAGCCTTCCCCAGCAAGGCTTGTCACCAATGCCACTCTCACCCAAGACAGCAAGTGAGCTGGTTCTGGGAATCAGGTTATGGGCATGGTGAATCTAAACCCCATCTTCTCAGCACCCATATCAGCACCCTTTGCCTGCTGTGCAAGCTCCCACCTCCTATCCGCCCCTCCTCCTTTCTTGTCAGCTGCTTCATTGCCCTTGGTTGATTTCTACTAACCCTGAAAAAGGGTTACCATATTTTTCCATGTATAAGACATCCCCATGTATAAGACGCCTCCCACTTTTCCAACCCAAAATTAAGAAATCAACATTTTAAACATAAAACAGAACACATTTTTATTTAGTAATTACTGCAGATAATGTTTACTTACCAGTACTATGATATTATGCAACATATCACTTTATTCAGCCTCTGCTGCGTCACTTTTTTCTTCTTTATCACTATTAGTTCCAGACATATCAAATTCTTCAACTCCTGTTGATTCACTGCTGTCTTCTGAGTCACTGTCTATATATGTGAGATCATCCTCATAAACTGGAGGCATTTTTTTGAGCTAACTTTGTTCGTGTTCTCATGGCCAACCCCTCTCTCCTCATGAAATTGAAGCACCATTTTGCCTTTCCTGTAAAATCAACTAAGTTCATTTTGCTTGCAAATATTTTTGCCTGACATTGAATAAGCCACTCTGGCGCTGCTCCATAATCCAAGTCTTAAGCCTCTGCTCCAAGTTTGTCCATTTTGCTGGTTTTCCTCTTAAGGCCTTCTTCTTTTTTTGGCATCTTAAGGAGTTGTTCTTCCTGTTTTCTCCACTGTCTGATCATACACTCAGTGGGAGGAGGTCCAAATTGTTTCTCTGCAGCTCTATTTCCGTGCTCTTTTGCATAGCTGATTACATTCAGTTTGAATTTTACAGAGTAAGACAATCGCTTACCAGTATTTATCTTTTTATTTTTTGACATCTTTATGGGCTCAGAACGCTCAGGCCCCTGTTGCATCTGCACACTCTCCACCTCCACCTCCAATTACAGCATCAGCTGACGTCAGTAACAATAAGGCTGGTGTGGAGGAAGCCTGTTTGACAAGGTGTGGGTGGCTCCCTCCTCAACTGACTTCCGTGTATAAGACACCCCTCGATTTTCAGTATAATGATTTTAGAAAAAAATAGCGTCTTATACATGGAAAAATATGGTAATTGATAACAAAAGGGGTTAGTAATTATTAATAAGGCCATACTTTTCCAAAAAGCGTATTTCCAAAAAAGTAAATCATTGGGAAGGAAAATCTAAATGGTAGCCATGTCTTACCACCTTTTCCCTGTTTCTTATGCTCTGTCCCTTCATTGTCAGGAACCAGGGATGCATAGAACCTTCTATTAAAGTAGCTGTCAAACCCCACCTCCATGGCAGGCTCTGCCAGGCCCCCACATAATCCAAGGCCTTCTGAGGATGAGGAGGGACAAGGGAAGAAGGATGGGGCAAGACGACCTGTGCTTATTCCCACCATCCACAGATCTATAATGCTGTGAAAGTTTGAAAACCTCAACATCCCTCTATATGACCATCTTCTGTTTTTGTAGAAACTCCAGGAGTTTTTTTTTACCACTGATAATTTAAATATTTTTCAAAGGAAAAACCTAGATAAATAACATAATATTTAAGTATGGCTGGGATGTCATAAAAGGACTATAGGAATGCTTCTTATCAAGAGCCCAGATACCATCACATGGAATCATTAAAGGCTACGGATCTAAAAATGTTTTCTCTTATTGACTTTATGACCTTAACCCAAAGGCCAACTGAAGTCTCTCTTCCCCTTAAGGCTCAGTTAAGATGGGCTTGAGTTCCCATCGCATGTCCTGCGGCAATTTCAGGATGCCTGGAATCCCTTGTGCAGCATGGTCTTACGGTCACCTCTAGCTTCCAGGTGAGCTGCTGCGGGTGGCGTGCGCCATCTCTGTTTTGCACATGGAATCCAGTGGTTTTCCTGAGTCTTAAATAGCATCTTGCAAACGAGGAGCCTTGGAATCATCCTCTATGTCTTCCCCGCCATCACTTGTCACACTCACCTCATTCAACTCAGCACTGGGCCTATCATGTGCCCAGTGATCAAGACACAGCATAAAAGAAACAGAATCCATCCTCGTCCTACATTCCTCTCAGACCTGTCTCCCTCTCCCAGTCTTTCTTGCCACTGCCTTCCTTAGCCCAGCATCAATACCTTACAAACAGCCCTGCTGGCCTCGCTGCCCCTGCCTTGGTGCCGCCTTGCTGCTCCTTGCTCATCTCTCCTCCCTGCCGGATTGGTCCTTTTAAGCATCCAATTCAGGCACTGCTTTGCTGAAGATCCTCCCACGGCTCCTTACTACAACCCACATCCCCATTTGGCTCAGCAGCCTCATCACCCAGAACACCCCCACACAGGACTCGTCTTCCAGGCCATCCAGGAAAATGTGTCACTTCTGCCATGCTATGATTTGTTTGCATTTTTTTGTCTGCTGTTCTCTCAGACTAGAATGCCTTCCCCTCACATTTCTTTTCATCCTTAAACAATGAGCAAACTGGCCCCTCTGGATTGTCCCACCTGACCCCACCCACCTCAGACCTATGCGTAGCCCACCCTCCTGAGGCTCAGTCACACAGCTCCACTGACCACGGTCACCATGTGTTCACATGACCATCTCTGCCATCTGTGGACAGCACAGTGCCGGGAATGTAGTCAGAGGTAATTAATAGTAATTATTCGATGAATTTTATTCTCTAATTTTTTAAAAAAAAAAACATTCATATTACAAACCAACATTAATTTCAGAGATAAAATATTAAATCTGCCTAAATCTGTTTCCTCTGCTGAAAAATGGGGAAAATAATACTTAATTTTAAAGTCATTATGAGAATTCACAGTTATTGGGGTGGAAACCATCGGATCACTCACATCATAGGATCTCAGTAAGTAGTAATTTGCGTTAGTCATTGAAGTACATACTCTGAGTTAGCGCAGTGACCTCAAATTATACCCCCAAAAGTGTAAGGAGGAAGTTGATGAATGAATATGCAGCACCTACTGATTCACATCTCTTCCCTGAGGTGTATAATATTCTCTTCAGTAATAAGGGGCAGGGTCAAGACTGAACCCCAGGACTGACTCTGGTGCCCATGGTGCATGCAAACTCCACTGTGCTGCCCTTTTTTTTATTTTTTTATGGGGGGGGATGTCCCAAACAGGACATTCTACCACCAGAAGCTGGCACATTTTATTTGCCTGTGGTCCACGCCTACAAACACAGAAAAACACTTGCACCAGAAAGTCTAGAAACTGACATTAATTCCACAATTTTTTAAATTGATAGCTACAGGGGAAATTGCCTTTCAAGAAAATCAGCAACACAATAACTACTGTTCAGTACTGGTTCCAGCAGGCCACCGCGTTAGTTCTCAAGGCCAGCATGGAGCCAGCACATCAGAGGTGACACAGTGATGCCTGGCACAGAATTTGGGCAGCCTTTCCCAGGGACTCTCCCTCAATGCTCCAGAGATCGTCAGGGTGCCCATCTGTGCTCCAGCTTATATGTATGAACCAGGAGCGTGTAGATTGCTCAGGATTCTCAGGAAGAGATGACCCAAGTTTCCAGCCATCCAGGAGGGCCTGCACTGTAAGCTCATTCTGAGCACACATTGTAGGCACTCTGCTCTTAATTCCTCTTATCAATTTTGGTTGCCTATAGGTGACCTACTGTTTCTTCAATATCCAAGGTCAGTAAAATGGTCAAGTAATCCTATATAATAAAGAGGTGATATGCAAATTAACCATCATTCCAACACACAAGATGGCTGCCCCCATGTGGTCAAAGATGGCCGCCCCCATGTGAACACAAGATGGCCAGCAGGGGAGGGAAGTTATGGGCAATCAGGCCTGAAGGGGAGGGCAGTTGGGGGGGACCAGGTCTGCAGAGGAGGGCAGTTAGGGGTGACCAGGCCCGCAGGGGGGGGCAGTTAGGGGTGACCATGCCTACAGGGGAGGACAGTTAGGGGTGACCAGGCTGGCAAGGGAGGGCAGTTAGGGGTGACCGGGCCAGCAGGGGAGGGCAGTTGGGGGCGACCAGGCCGGCAGGGGGGGGCAGTAAGGGGTGACCAGGCTGGCAGGGGAGGGCAGTTAGGGGCAATCGGGCCGGCAGGGGAGCAGTTAGGCATCGATCAGGCTGGCAGGGGAGTGGTTAGGGGGTGATCAGGCTGGCAGGCAAAAGCGGTTAGGGGCAATCAGGCAGGCAGACAGGCGAGCAGTTGGGAGCCAGCAGTCCTGGATTGTGAGAGGGATGTCTCAGATGGGAGAGGGTGCATGGTGGGCTGAAGGACACCCCCCCATGCACAATTTTGTGCACCAGGCCTCTAGTCTATATATATAAAACCCAAAGCAATCTCTTTGACTGGACGACAAGATGACTGGCCAGTAACTATGATGCACACTGACCACCAGGGGCAGATGCTCAACGCAGGAGCTGTCTCTTGGTGGTCAGTGCGTTCCCACAGCCAACCTCCCACGGCCTACCAACCTCCTGTGGTCCCTCCCCCTGGCTGGCCCCAATTGGGACTGGGTGAGATGGCCCTGATCCGTCCTATCGCCAGCGAGGCCGAGGGATCCCACCCATGCACAAATTCATGCACTGGGCCTCTAGTTATGAAAATAATAGCTACTATTTTTAGGCCTCTCTTATATGTCACACATTATGCACATATGATCTTATTTAGTCACCATCAGAACCTTACGGGTAAGTATTACGTATTTTACAGGAGGATACTTGAGGCTCAGAGAGAGGAATTAGGCCCCAGCTAGTGTGAATGTGAGAGTTAAACCCAGAGAGTTAAAGCCAATGCTTTTTCTGTTAAGCCTAAGAATACATAAGCTTTGGGAACCAGACATATCTGGGTTCAAATCCCACTTCTAGCCAGGTGATCTTGAGCAAGTCACTAAGTAGTTCTCAACCTTGTTTCCTTATTCATAAAGCAGGAATAATAATGCCAATCTTTTCAAGGTTTTGTGCTCTTTAAAATAAGATATAGACTACAAAGGATAGTGCCTGGTTTATAGCAGGCAATCAATAATTTATTTCCTCCTTCCCTCAAAGAGATCCTCAGATGATTCCACACGCCAAAGGACTGGTACAGACTTTTGTGGGGTTCCTAACATGCTGATGAGGAATAAATCCCATTGGCTGCCCAACTCAGCTGGCCTGGCCCTAGGTTCGTTCCAGAAAAATCACTTAATGTGTCAGAAGGAAGGAGTGTGACCTCTTGGCCTTTCCTTTCCAGAAATTGTTTTTTGTACTTTCAACCCTAATGTATGATGCTGGAAAGGAGCATCTTAGAAATTAAGAGAAACCAACTCAGAAATGATGGTATATTTTTCCTATCTGTAAATTCATCAACTTCTTATAATGTTGGCCAGTGATAGGGTACATGTATTCATATTTTAATTTTGTATTTAGAGTCCCCCCCAAAAAAAGGAAACTGACTATAATAAAGTAACTGTATGGGCTGAAAATCAAAAGGACCCAGAGCTGACAAAAGATACCTAAAGTAAAAAATAAAAACAAGCCTGGCCGGTGTGGCTCAGTGGTTGAGCGTCTACTGATGAACCAGGAGGTCTCGGTTCGATTCCCAGTCAGGGCACATGCCCAGGTTGCGGGCTCGATCCCCAGTGTGGGGCTTGCAGGAGGTAGCCGATCAATGATTCTCTCTCATCATTGATGTTTCTATCTCTCTCCCTCTCCCTTCCTCTCTGAAATCAATAAAAGTATTTAATAAAATAAAATAAAAACAAAATTGGTAAAATACCAAGGGGGCCAAGCAGGTACTTGGAACTGGAGCTGGCAGATTTTATGCTGTAATGCTCTTCAGCAGCAAACATATTATCCTGTACTGTGTGCCAAGGTCAAGAGTGTCAGGAATTGACAGTGAACTTTATAGCCTACAAGTGGCTGGATTCACGTTAGCCACTTGAAGGGGAAATTAACTTTTGTCCCCTTCTTCTTCCTGTTTTTTTCCTTGTTGATGCCCATATTCCATTCTCATCAGCTGCTACTATCTGTCAGATTGGCTAAATCAAATAGAATTAACCAGATATTCAGACAGCCAAACATTCTCACTTAAACCTTTTTATATTAAATAAAAACTCCCCAGCACTCCTGATTCCTATTTACTGCTCAACTCCTTTTTTTCATAGTGTGATATATGTATTATGCCCATTGTTTATTGTCTGTTCATTGCTTGTAAACCCCATAGGGAGGTCTTTCTTATCTCACTGTCTTCCAAATACCTAGGATTATACCTGGCACATAATAGGTGTTCAATAAATATTTTAACAGGTAATAGGAACAAGAAAGCATGATGAAGTCAGGGTAATGAAGGAAAACAGAAGAGAAGAATGTAAAAGAAAAAATCTGATAATATATTTCATTTATGAGTAAAAAGTACACATATCAAAACAGGATCAACTGTTGCCATCTTTAGATAGGTAAGTTTATTGCTGCTACCCAGATCATATCTGACTTCTCAGAAGGTTCATTTCATTTGTAACTTCACAATTTGTTTATTAATTCACTCATTCATTCATTCACCTGTTATGTGACAAGCACTGTACTTAGTATAAAAATGCAAGCTGGAGAGTGGAAAAAAGATGGCGACCGGCAGGAAGGTAGGGAGAGAGAGAGTGTGAGTGAGGAACCCATAGAGGAGAGTGTAGATGTGTGTGGTGTGTGTGTGTGTGTATGAGATAGGGTCAGTTAGATTCTGCAGGTCTTCCAAGGGGCTCCCGAACAGGGCAGCCCCAGACGGCGGAGCCCCGCGCACAAAGCGGACACTTCTCGGCAGTTGGTGCGGACGCAGAGACCACGCCATCTTGGGAAACAGAGCTGCCTGAGACTCGGATCCTGGCTTCTAACACAAACCAGGACCCTGCAGCCACTGGGGACAGAGAACTGCTATCACAGCTTCAGACAAACAACAAGAATCCAGACTTCCCGGCAGATTTCCGTGAGTCAAAGAGCCTATCCCCCTCCTCGCAGGCGCTGATAGCGCCATAGTAACTGATAGACCCGCCCCTCCCCCAAGCTGCTGAGCGCCCACAGGCGTGCAGACAGCGCCATAGTAACTGATAGACTCGCCCCTGGCCCAAGCTGCCGAGCTTTGCGCAGGGACGCGCTCCCTCTTAGGGAATTTGGCGCGCGCTCGCGCACGGGACAGAAGCAGCTCCCCGTCGGGGAAATCTGTCAGTGCGCACAGAGGGCTCCCCTTCGGGGAATTTGGGGGAATTTGGCTCGCGGGTCACAGCTCCCCCTTCGGAGATTCTTAAGAGGGGCTTCCCTTTGGGGAATTTGGCGCGCAGGACGGACTCCGCCCCCCTTCTGGGACTTTGGGAGAGTGCACTGAGCCGGCTCACCTTCAGGTTTTTAAGAATGTGCGCTCTAGCCGGTTTGGCTCAGTAGAGAGAGCACACACAGGACGCAGCCCCACTTCAGGGAATTTGGCACGCCGGACACAGCTGCCTGGGATCCCTGACTCACAGCGCATTCACACTAAGAGCCAGCGACCCCAATTGTTGGTGCGTGCACACACAGGGACCCTGATTCTCAACGAGAAACCGCACAAGGCAACAGAGACTTTGACACTCGAGTCTTGGTGCAGACACAGGGAAACTCTGACTCCTGACACATGCTAAGGATCTCATTCTCGGCACATACCAACAGTGTGGTGCAGACAGGACCCCTGATTCTAAATGTGCACACGAGACCACACGGAACACTGGGGACACTGATCCTGGGCAAGTCTGGTTCCCACCAACCAAAGACAGCCACACGTCCTAGTGTCAGTGCACTTCAGTGAAACTAGGGTGGAGCGAAGTCCCCACAGCACACGGCCCAGGTCCACGCAAACAGAAGCTTGAGCTTTCTGGTAATAGCCAGAATGGGGAAACGAAATAACTCACAGAGGAAAGAAAATGTGGAGTCGCCAAGAAAGGAAATTAGTGAAAATGAAGCTTGCAACATGACCGAAAAGGAGTTCAGAGTAATGGTCATGGAATTTATACATCGGATGGATGAGAAAATCAACAACTTATGCAAGAATCAGGAAGAAATGAAAAGTGATATAGCTACAATCAAAAACACCATGGAAAGTTTCAACAGTAGATTACAAGAAGCAGAGGACCGAATTAGTGAGTTAGAAGATCAGGTACAGAAACAAGCTCAAGCTGAACAGCAATTGGAGAAAAAAATTAAAAAGCAGGAGGAAAGTCTAAGGGAGCTTCGGAACAACATGAAACGAAGTAACATGCGTATAATAGGGCTGCCAGAAGGACAAGAAGAGCAGCAGGGATTAGAAAATCTATTTGAAGAAATAATGACAGAAAACTTCCCGGATATGGGAAAGATAAAAGTTACGCAAGTAAAGAGAGTCCCGAGCAGGATCAACCCCAAAAGACCCACACCAAGACATGTCATAATTTCAATGGCAAATATAAATGATAAAGAGAGAATCCTAAAGGCGGCAAGAGAGAGACAGAGAGTTACCTACAAAGGAACACCCATCAGATTGTCAAATGATTACTCATCAGAAACACAACAAGCTAGAAGTGAATGGAAGGAGGTATACAAAGTGTTGCAAAGCAAAGGACTGAATCCAAGAATACTATATCCAGCAAGACTATCAATCAAAATTGAAGGGGAAATCAGGAGCTTTGCAGACAAAAAAAGCCTCAGGGAGTTTATCACCACCAAACCAGCAATGCAAGAATTGCTAAAGGGAATACTGTAAAAAGAAGAAATAAACAGGTAAGAAGGAATACAGACACAAAAATAGATATGACTGCAAACAAATACCTTTCAGTAATAACTTTAAATGTAAACGGACTAAATGCTCCAATCAAAAGACATCGAGTAGCTGAATGGATAAAAAAACACGACCCATATATATGCTGTCTACAAGAGACCCACCTCAGAACAAGAGACTCACACAGATTGAAAGTGAAGGGATGGAAAAATATCTTTCAGGCAAATGGAAATGAAAAAAAAGCTGGGGTAGCAATACTTATATCTGACAAAATAGACCTCAAAGTAAATGCCATAACAAGAGATAAGGAAGGCCACTTCATAATACTAAAGGGAGAAATCCAACAAGAAGAAATAATTCTGGTAAACATATACGCTCCCAATATAGGAGCACCCAAATACATAAAAAAACTCCTGGAGGATATCAAGGGAGAGATTAATAGCAACACAATCATAGTAGGAGACTTTAATACCCCACTATCACCACTGGACAAATCCTCTAAACAAAAAATCAGCAAAGAAACAGCAATCCTAAATGACTCACTAGACCAGATGGAATTAATTGACATCTTCAGAACATTTCACCCCAAAGCCACAGAATATACATTCTTCTCAAGTGCACATGGGTCATTTTCAAAGATAGACCATATGCTGGGTCACAGGCAAAGTCTCTTCAAATTCAAGAAGATAGAAATTATATCAAGCATCTTCTCAGATCACAGTGGCATAAAACTGGAAATCAACTACAATAAATACAATCCAAAGAAATCAAACACATGGAGACTAAACAGCATGCTATTAAACAAGGACTGGGTCACCAGAGAGATCAAGGAAGAAATAAAAAACATCATGGCAACAAATGACAATGAAAACACAACAATCCAAAATCTATGGGACACAGCGAAAGCAGTCTTGAGAGGGAAGTTCATAGCTCTACAGGCCTATTGCAAAAAACAAGAAACAATGGTAATAAATTACTTAACCCTACAACTCAAAGAGCTAGAAAAAGAGCAGCAAGAAAAGCCCAGTGTAACCAGAAGGAAGGAAATAACAAAGATCAGAGCGGAGATAAATGACATAGAGACCAAAGAAACAATACATAAGATCAACAAAACCAAGAGCTGGTTCTTTGAAAGGATAAACAAGATTGATGGACCTCTAGCCAGGCTCACCAAGAAGCAAAGAGAGAGGACCCAAATAAACAAAATCAGAAATGAAAGAGGTGAAATAACAACAGACCCTGCTGAGATACAAAGGATTGTTACAAAATACTACGAACAACTCTATTCCAACAAACTGGACAATCTGGAGGAAATGGACATATTCCTAGAAAAATATAACCTTCCAAAAATCAATCAAGAAGAATCTAAACAGCTCAATAGGCCAATAACTATGGACGAAATTGAAGCAGTCATCAAAAAGCTTCCGGCAAACAAAAGCCCGGGGCCTGATGGCTTCACAGGAGAGTTTTACCAAACATTCAAGGAAGAACTAAAACCTATCCTCCTCAGACTATTCCAAAAAATTCAAGTGGAAGGAACACTTCCAAGCTCCTTCTATGAAGCCAGCATCACCCTAATACCAAAACCAGATAAAGACAACACAATGAAAGAGAATTACAGACCAATATCCCTCATGAACATAGATGCCAAAATCCTCAACAAAATTCTAGCAAATCGGCTCCAGCAGTACATCAGAAAGATCATACACCATGACCAAGTAGGATTTATCCCAGGAATGCAAGGATGGTACAATATCCGCAAATCAATAAACGTGATACATCACATAAACAAATTGAAAGATAAAAATCACATAGTCATATCAATTGATGCAGAAAAAGCATTTGACAAAATCCAACACCCTTTCTTGATAAAAGCTCTCAACAAGGTGGGAATAGATGGCTCATACCTCAACATAATAAAAGCTATATATGATAAACCCACAGCAAACATCATACTCAATGGACAAAAACTAAAGACATTTCCCCTAAGAACAGGAACAAGACAGGGATGCCCACTCTCACCACTCCTGTTTGACATAGTACTGGAAGTATTAGCCATTGCAATTAGACAAGAAGAAGAAATAAAAGGCATCCAGATTGGAAAAGAACAAGTAAAGCTGTCTTTATTTGCAGACGACATGATATTGTACATAAAAAATCCGAAAGACTCCGTCAAAAAACTAATAGACTTAATAAATGAATTCGGCAATGTAGCAGGATACAAAATTAACGCCAAGAAATCTATGGCCTTTCTATACACCAATAGTGAACTTACAGACAGAGAGACTAAAAAGGCAATCCCATTTACCATCGCACCAAAAAAATTAAGATACCTAGGAATAAACTTAACTAAGGAGGTAAAAGACCTATACACGGAAAACTACAGGACACTGAAAAAAGAGATAGAGGAAGACGTAAACAGATGGAAGAACATACCATGTTCATGGATTGGTAGAATCAACATCATTAAAATGTCCATACTACCCAAAGCAATCTATAGATTCAATGCACTCCCCATTAAAATACCAACGGCATATTTCACAGACCTTGAAAGAACTCTCCAAAAATTCATCTGGAATAAAAAAAGACCCCGAATAGCCACAGCAATCCTGAGAAAGAAGAATAAAGTAGGAGGGATCTCAATACCAGATTTCAAGCTGTATTACAAAGCCACTGTTCTCAAAACAGCCTGGTACTGGCACAAGAACAGACATATAGATCAATGGAACAGAATAGAGAATCCAGATATTGACCCAAACCACTATGCTCAATTAATATTTGACAAAGGAGGCATGAACATACAATGGAATAAAGACAGTCTCTTCAATAAATGGTGTTGGGAAAATTGGACAGATACATGCAAAAAAATGAAGCTTGATCACCAACTTACGCCATACACAAAAATAAACTCAAAATGGATACAGGACTTAAACATAAGACGGGAAACCATAAAAATACTAGAGCAATCCACAGGCAGCAAAATGTCAGACATATGCCAAAAGAAATTCTTCACTGACACTGCCCCTAGGGCAATGGAAGCTAAAGAGAAAATTAACAAATGGGACTACATCAAAATAAAAAGCTTTTTCACAGCAAAAGAAACCATCAACAAAACAACAAGAAGGCCCACTGCATGGGAGAACATATTTGCAAATGGCATCACTGATAAAGGTTTAATCTCCAACATCTACAGGCAGCTTATACAACTTAATAAAAGGAAGATAAATGATCCAATAAAAAAATGGGCAACAGACCTAAATAGAATCTTTTCAAAAGAAGACAGAAGGAAGGCCAAGAGACACATGAAAACATGCTCAACGTCACTAATTATCCGAGAGATGCAAATCAAAACAACAATGCGGTACCATCTCACACCTGTCAGAATGGCTATCATCAACAAATCAACAAACGACAAGTGTTGGCGAGGATGCGGAGAAAAAGGAACCCTCGTGCACTGCTGGTGGGATTGCAGACTGGTGCAGCCACTGTGGAGAACAGTATGGAGTTTCCTCAAAAAACTGAAAATGGAACTCCCATTTGACCCAGTAATCCCACTCCTGGGAATATATCCGAAGAAACTAGAAACACCAATTAGAAAGGATATATGCACCCCTATGTTCATAGCAGCGCAATTCACCATAGCTAAGATTTGGAAACAGCCTAGGTGCCCGTCAGCAGATGACTGGATCAGAAAACTGTGGTACATCTACACAATGGAATACTATGCTGCCATAAAAAAAAGAAGGAATTCTCATCATTTGCAGCAACCTGGGAGGAATTGGAGAACATTATGTTAAGTGAAATAAGTCAGTCAATGAAAGAAAAATACCACATGATCTCACTCATTTATGGATAATAAAGAACATTATAAACTTGAACAAAAAGATAGATACAGAGACAGTAAAGCATCAAACAGACTGTCAAATTACAAGGGGAAGGTTAGGGAGAGGTGGGGGAGATAAGAGATCAATCAAAGGACTTGTATGCATGCATATAAGCATAACCAATGGATGCAAAACTCTGGGGGGTGGGGGCATATATGGGAGTGGGGTGTGGGGAGGGCAATGGTAAGATATGTACACAGATAATACCTTAATAAAAAAATTGAAAAAAAAATGCAAGCTGGATAATCAGCATACACTCATGTAACATGATTGGGTCTACCCCACGTCAACCATCTTAAACAGTATGTCTCCATCAGTTATTATTATTAGTTAAACTATGGTACAGATGAAACCAGGACCAAAGGTTTGATCTCTCTGTGGGCCAGCTAATTTCAGGATATAATGAGTATTTGACCTAAGAAATTAACAAAAGTAATTTTACCACCAATCACAGAATTGTAAACAAAAGTTCCATACGACTCTTCTGAGGGATACAAGAAAGTTTTATTCAGACATGATTTGCACATCAGAGAATATAGCCTTCAGCATAAACCAAAGGCAAGCTCTAAGGTTGGAAGAATAAGGAAAAAGTTTTAAAGGCCAGAGTTGTGAGGGTTGCTGATCAAAAGGATGGGTTGCTAGGAAAACAAAACCATAAACTTTTGGTCATTTGTTTTCTGATTTGTGGGGGGACTGGATTTTCAGGGGTCTGCTAACTCAGTGGTCAGCAAGTGGGATTGTGAGATAAGAACAATGGGTAGTTTCTATTGATTCATGGTCAGCAGGTAGTAGTCATGAGTCATGGGATATGGCCAACAGAGAGAGCCATGTTCAGCAAAGGAGGTGGGGGAGACAAGTCAGGGCCAGTGCCTCAGTTTCTCTTGGAGTCAGAAAAATAAACTAGTGAAACAAGTTTTGCCGTGGGAAAAAAAAAAAAAACAATGCAAAGAATGGAGTGTGTCAGGTAGAGGCAGAGTTTAAACTGCAAAATGGCTTGATCACTCAAGACAGGTCAGAGACCACATTGCAGAAGGGCCCAGATATTCAATCACCAATTATGATATCAGAATCCTCAGAATGTCCCCACAATCCAGCTGGCTGTCTCATAAACATTTGCTGGGGCACAAGCCATCACCAGGAGAGACACAGCAGAGCTCACCCCTGATGACTGTCGGCCAAAGCACCATCTCTGTCTGTGAGGAGCGTTGACATGTGTGTTGTACCAAATTGAGAAGTCTCTCCCAAACAAAGGTGAGCTGAAGAGTAGAAACCAGAAAGGGGACCAAAGCTTGTGGGGGAGGAGAAGTTAAGGACATCAACAGCCACGTTGCAGATAATTTTAGTGAATTGTGGTCCCTGGAAAGTGTGGTTAAGAGTAGACTAACTATTGTGTTAACTCTGAACCCCTGGTCTTCCTGCTAAAGCCTGTTCCTTCTGCAATTTCTCCTCCTCTGGTGATGGCAACTCCATTCTTCTAGTTTGCTCAGGTCAAAACCAAGGGCTCATTCTTGACCGCTCCTTTGCTCAGTTAGCCCACATCCAATCCAGAACCTACTCCTTATACACCCCACTATAGTCACTCTGGTCCAGCTCCCTTCATCTCTCATCCAAGTTGCTGCAAAGTCTCAAATATGAGCTCCTCACTTCTACTCCCCACCACCCCCAGTCTGTTCTCAGTACAGCAGTTACCGGGATCCTTATAAAAGAAAATTATATCATGTAATTTCTTTACTCAAAACCGTGATGATTTTTATTTCACTCAGGATAAAAGCCAACGTTCTCTCAGCAGCCTGCGTGATCCATGGCTCTGTTATGTCTGCTCCCACCTCAGACCCACCACTTCCCTTTCCCTCGTTTCAGCTCTACTGTCTGCTTGCTAATCCTCCAACACTAGAGACACATTCCAGCCTCAGGGCCTTTGCAATGATATGTCCCTTTTGCCATGATTGTGTCTGCTTCCCCCAGGTACCCACATGGCTGCCGCCTCCAAGTATTTATCCAAATGCCACTTTCCCCATGAGAACCTGAGGACCCGTTTGAATTGAAACCCAGCCTCATGTATGTTTCTGATCCACTTCACTTGACTACCTTTTTTCCCTATGGCCTCTGACACCTAACATGCCATATAATTTAGTTATTTATTATGTTTATTGCCCTTCGTCTCCCCCAGTGATGGTTAACCTTTTGCATTCGGATGTCGAGTATGACTCGACACGGTTAGCATCGGTAGCAGCTCTTTTTATACTCTTTGAATGTATCAATAATTTGAAATATAAAAAAATCCAAATAAATAAGTTTGTATGAAAAGAAACTCCAGTTTTTTATTCTACTGCCGCGCTTTGTAAAATCTGGGGTATTTAAAAAATTAAATCCCGAGTAGAATAAAGGGATCGAGAAAAAAGCAAGTGAGTGCAAAGGGTTAATTTTATACATCAGCTTGACTGCTACAGGGTGCCCAGATATTTGGTCAAATATTATTCTGGGACTTTCTGTGAGGATGTTTTTGGATGAGGTTAACATGTACATTAGTAGACTGATTACAGTCGACTGCCCTCCTAAAGTGGGTGGGCCCCATCGGATGAGTTCTAGTTCCTGAATACAACAAAAGGCTGACCCTCCCCGAGGGTTCATCATGCCTGCAGGCCTTCCAACTGGGACACCAGCTTTTTCCTGCCTTCAGACTCAGACAGAATCACCAGTTCTTCCTGGGTCTAAAGCCTGTTGGCCTTTAGCCTGGAACTCCACCATCAGCTCTCCTGGGTCTCCAACCTGCCAACTCACTGTCTGCCTCCCCAATCCAGGAAAACCCTGAGTAATGCGCTCCCCATCACACTCGAATGAAAGTGGACGAGGACCTAAGAGTCCCTGCATGTTGCTGCTGTAAATTATCTGAACGGTTTCCTCCTCTGACCAGCCCTGGCATAAACAGCACTCGGTATATATTTGTTGAAGAAACAAATTAACTAACAGGTAATAAGGTGACTCTCTTTAGAGATATAATGCATGCAGTCGTCTCCATTTTATTACATATGCAAGAGCTATGGGCTTTCTAGCTGAGCCAAAGATCGGTCTTCCTGTACACGCCTCCTAGAAAGCAATCCCGGATGTGCCTCACATTTGATGCTGGCTGCACACACACTTTGGGGTCAATGTGAAAAGCCAGGCACAGCAATCTGCAAACACTGATTGACTTTTGAGTGTGTGTGATCCATGGCATAAGGAAGCCTTAAAGCAGGAAAAGCTATGGGATTCCTCTGGACTTGGAGGTAGGCAAATCCCTCCTCAGAAACAAACAGAAAAGCACCCATGCCATGGGCGGCTCAGAGAGAAAAGAGCTCAAGACCTGAAGGCTAAAGGCAAATGTCATTAGCTTTTCCTTTGCTCTGCAGAAGGACAAGAACGTTGTGACTCAGTGGCATTGTTTCTAAATGGCCCGCCTTTCCACAGGCCAGGTTAGCCGGGTGAGAGAAGAAAGAGAAAACAAAGAAGATAAGGAGAGGAAGAGATAGTAACTGTCAATGGTAATTAGCAGGGGCAGGGCTGGCCAAAAAAAGAATGACAGGGAGACAGCAATAGAAGATAGAATCTCAGTGCAGAGGGGGAGGGCTAGGCCAACAGCCCTCCCAGAGATTATTATAGCTCCTGAAAGCAGTGTGTGTGTGTGTGTGTGTGTGTGTGTGTGTGTGTGTGTGTGTGTGTTGGAGGTGAGAGAGAAGAGACTTCTTTTCCTCCATTAAATGCCCCTGAAAGTGTCTCCATGGTAATGAGCAAGAATAACTGGAGAGGAAAAGAACAAATGAATACATGATAAGAGCCCAGCAGATCTCTGTGAATCCACAGTCACTCACAGGTCCTCTGGCAGCCTTCCCCAGAGTCTGTTCCACAGAACACCAGTTCCTTGGAAACTATGGGGGAAATAAAAAATTACAGGGGCAAGAAAAGCTTGAAAAACATCAGGTGAAGCATAGTTAAACAGGTTTCTGTTGTGAATCGTCACTGGCCAGAAGGGGATGCCATCCACAGAAGTCCCTCCCCTCCACTGACCAGGAGGCACCATTTGTGTTGAGCTGTCCGCCAAGCTGGGGCCGGTGCTCTGTGGGGTGCACTGTTCCTGAGAAAAACGAACCGTGGAAGCTTATAAAGATTGTGCTAACTTTCAAAGAGAAAGCAGATTTCTGGTTAAGGATGATGGGGCGAAGTCTCAGTAGCTTGGTACAATAATGGAATGTCTTCAGACTCACCCCCGAGTTTGGAATGCAAGCTATAGATGCCATCTCAGCAATGCTCTGCATAAATGAATCTCCAAGGAAAGATCTGGCCATCCCTGGCCCATGGGACATCACCCACTCAATGCAGTTGACTGGGCTGGGGTCTTTCAAATGTTGGCTTTGGCAGTTTAAATTGAGATCATGAGAAAGCAGAGACAACTGGTGAAAACCAGTCAACGTGGTTGGTTGACATACAGTTAAAGCTCAACAAATGGCAGCTCAGATTATTTTCCGTTTCAAAGAACTAATTTCTGATTACAGTCTATTGTTTTAGATTTTATAAAGCTGGTGAGTTTGAATGGTTTTGGCAGTTTTCTCCAATTTATATCCCTGGAGATTGCTGGTTAGTGAAGTCCCTGTGCATCGAAGTGAGATCGACTGCCTTTCAGTTTTAATGCTCAGAATCCCATAAAGTAAAATTATAGGTGATTATAAACGCCCTCGCTGTCAGAAGCCAGCTGGTGCCTACCCAGATAAGGGAAGAGTTGCTATCTTTTTGGCTGGGCCAATAAAATCAGCTGAAAGAATAACAAAGTGCAAGATCAGATTCTTCTTGGCCACCCAGTCTATTGTTGTGGATAACCAGGTTAAGCTTTTTATTTCAGCCTGATTTTCCCCTCCGGTTTCTCTCTGCCATGATTTTGTATGTCTTCATTTGTCATTCCCCGTAATTGACCCACTGCTTCCTTCCTGGAGCTCAAATAATCTAGCTAATCCCATGTCCCTGCCATGACCCTGGCTTTCTCTACAACCCATTTTGTCCAGCCCAGCTGTACAGGAGTGTTTCACTAGAGCTTCGTATGTATCCCAGGTTCACTCATTATCAACGCAATGTTTTCTCAGACTGGCTACTATCTTTTTGCACTACCCATGAAAGAATCTACCTATCAGAACAGCTTTAATGAAAGCTATAAATCTTAACCTGAGGGAACAGTTCACGTTAAGGGCTTTGGGGTTTGTTTTTTTACTGCCTTCCGACCCCTATTGCAACAAGATTCAGGATATGTGATATTGTAAGGACACAAACTATTGTGGGTCATTTAGATTTCCATTGAACTTGACGTTTTATATCACCCTACTTTCCAAGACATGTCAAACATCAAGAGCTTAGAGAAAATTATGGCCCACATATCATATGAGCAGAACTCTGTTCTTGTTCTGATGAATAAATTGTAAGTTTTTAAGTGATTGCTCCCCCAAATACAACAGCACAGAAACTAGAAATGATGGGAGATAGGGCTCACACCTGTGAACAGGAGCAAAGACAAAAAAAAACCAGTGGGAACTGACCAAGGCATGTCCCTTGCTCATTGTGCCAACAGCCCCAAAATCCTGAATAAGGCTTTGAATGACTCTGACAAGTTAAAATACATTGATAGCAACAGTGTAAGTTATTATCTGAAAAGTAAGAAAATGACTTTGGAGAAGCTCTGTAGCCTACGGTTTGCTGAATGCTTTTGCAAGAAAAGACCTCACATTAAAAATGCCCAATTGACAACTGCAAGTGCACACTGTTCTACTTTTATGAGAAAAATAGAACAACATGGCACCAAGCTTTAGTGCCACCCCTCAGGTCCTACCTAAACTGTTCTACGTCCCAGGCTCCAGACCTCTGCGTTTCCAGCTGTTCTGTGGCAAATGCCAGTAAAGGGATATCACAGTGATGATCCTGGGCCCGGTGGGATATTAAATTATGTTTTGCATACATGGGTGCATGGCATTATTATTTTCTAAGCTTTTCTGGATGTCTGAAATCATTTGCTTTTTAAACAAGTTATTACTAAAAAATGTGCTGATGAGTATAATGAGTTGTTGAACATTTGATTTAAAATGTAAATAAAAGTTCATGCATGTTGTAAGCTTTGCTCTGAGGTGTCAGGACAAGGCAACTCTCCAAAGCAGTTCATTCCCCCAGGAAACCAAATCGCCTTGCTTCTACTCTTTAAGAGTGATTTTTAAGGAATATAAGCAAAAGGTTTTGGCATCTAGAGTGTATTTTTAAGAGAGTTTAGCAACCCAAAGTAAAAAACATACGTGGAATGTAAAGCCTTATGAACATATAAAAATATTTTCCACGGAATTTGTCATGATGCAATATAATGGCAACTACCATGGTATCGTGTATTTTTGTGGTGCTCAGTAGGTTTTGTTTATTTAGATTGACTTCTGTGACAGTTTGCAAATGTTTTAAATTTTCAAGTTGTCTTAAATGTACAAATGTTTCTGAAAGTATTTCCATGAGGCATATTCTGAAATCTCCAAAGTATTCCTGAGCAGTGGAAAATATTTACATAAGAGGAGCATGAAGGGGAATGAGCCGCGGGAAATATCTACCAAAGCAAGTTAACTCAAATTAATATCTCTGATAAAAATAATTAGCTCCTCACTTAAAATGGTGAAGACAATTGCTTTATTTATCAGAATTTACCCAAATAATATATTTTTAGAACAAACACTCTTTCTAATTTGGATAGCCTTTGCCTAAGAAAATATTAACTCTTCTTCTTCATCTGAATAATTTATTTTGATAATTTCTGAATATGTTTTCCTGAAGCTACTTCCCTCATGGGAAGAAAGAGACTTAGTACTTTTCGATATATATAAACTTAATCACACCTATGTGAAATTTTGTACCATTGAAGGTACAAAACTGGTTAATATGTTTCAAAGTTTTTCCTTAATTACAAAAGAAATGCATGTTTATATTGGAAAATTTAGAGTATGTGGATAAGCCAACAAAATTAAATAAAATTTTATATTAACACTTTGAGGTATACTTTCCATATGTTTTCTATGCTAAAACTCACACACATGTACATACATGCACCCAAACAGAATCACCTGCTAAAACTTTCACAGAAGCAATGATCAACATTTGGTCATATGCTTGGCTAAGAAGAACTGCTGGATCTGAGCTTTTCAGAATTTAAAATGTAGGTGGGATCCAAAAATGAAAAAGTCTAACTTTTACTCTAATGCCATTAAATTTGCCTGAGTTGTAATGTCTTTGTGGTATTTATATTTAAAACATCCTTTCTAAAATGATAGCATTCTCATAATACTTGCCAAGAATATAGTGATGGTTATTTGTTTTTGTGCTTGTTTGTTTTAATGGAACTAAGGGTTGAATTCAACTCTTAGGGCCATTCTTTATGGTCTTAATAAACCATTGTTTCAAAATCAATTATGTTATTTTTGAAGATATCGCTAATAATTATAACTACAAGAAAAATAGTTTAGCAGTAGTTCTCAATGTGGTGGAATTAAGAATGTTTATTGTTTACTTATGTTTTCCAACCTGTATTTTCCAATGTTTCATAAAGAGCAAATGGTATTAATTTTATAATCAGAAAAAGAAATTATTTTTAAAGAAGTAACAATAGATTGATTTATGTTTTTCACCTGGTATAGAACCACAGAAAAACCCTGGACTCCAGAAAAAAGAAAAAAAAACAGGCTTATTTCACTTAATTTAGTGACAAATCTTTGAGGTCAAACTCCCAGGGTTTGTTCCATTCCTTGCAGAACAGCATGAGTGGGAATTTAGTTTTCCTTTTTGGGTAACGTTTCTACAAAGCCTGCTGATAAAGCTCTTTAATTTTCTTTCTGCAAAACAATTATTTCTGGAGCTAAACTGAGATGAAGCTGATAATGGGTCTCAATTCTTCAACTTTAAAGCAGAAACTAAAGTCATAAAGTCCTGAAATACTCTCCCAAGCACAGCCCCGTCAAGCTAAACAGCCCTTGGAAACACTTGCTGAAACTCATAGTTTGGGCAGTGTCTCCTTCACTGTGGCCGTTTTTCACCTTCTGTTACAGCCACGGAAACCTGGGGAAGGAAGGGTGGGGGAGAGTTTTCAGCTAATCTTCATGTGAGCCTTGAAAAACGATTTTCTTTCCGAGAAACATCTCCCAGAATAAAAGAAACGTAAGTGATAAATAATAATAAAAATCTGAGTGAGACGTATGTAAAACTGACAGATCTAAAGTCATTTCAAAGCACGGTAGCTTTTAGACGTGTCTGAGGAGCCACCGCCAATGCCTTCCATGGAAAAAAAAACCCAGGGTGCCTCTTAAATGTGTCTCCTTCTATCAGTTGCAAGCCCTCTTGCAGTGTTAATTGACATCAGTACAATTCAACCTGTGTTGATTGAGTACGCCTAATGCACACTTAGTACTTAAACAGATGCAAGTGCCTCTAAATAACAACCTCCCCACTTGCTTTTCATGTGACATCCCACACAATCAGCCTGGATGGAAATCACATCACAACTCTAATGTCCTCTCTGTGTTTTTGATTCCAGCTGTGAACGTTAGGGATGAGCTGGAGAATGTAAGCCTGCTTTAAAGCACAGGAGAAATCTACTGGCACAAAATAAAAGCAGTACTGTTTATTAAGGTTGTGCAAAGAGCTGTGGCACTTAGTTCTCTCTGCATTGCTTTCTTTCTTTTCTTCTTTTTTTTTTTAATGAAGACAATTCTTCACAAAATTGCCAAACTAAGGCAGAAGGAAACTTTCTCCATCTTTATAATGCTTTCATCAGATAACCAATAGAAAATATCTTCCAGAATACTCTGTCTCCTCAGACTTTAGAGTTTGTTCTTGCGAAGTTAGAGATAAACAAATATGGCCTTAATAAATCTATCTAACATTGTAAATACACAGTTTCTGGTTCTTCTTCTCTTTGGGGCAATAGGCCAAGTTTCATCAACAATTCAGATATTCTGGTCTTTCTCAAAAATGTCATTGCATCAAGAATATTATGTCTTAGCAAGCTGTTGGAGAAAATTAAGACGTTTCTAGTAGTTTTGCGTTAATTAAAATCAGCTGCCTTCTGGGAAAACTGATAACACACCGTGGATAGGTGTTGCATTCTAAAGAGCATGGTTCGAGAGAGGCATTAAACCTGACTTTTGCAGCCATTAACAAACAAGCATGAAATAATTGTGTTTGGGGCAGGGAATGTTTAGAGGGTTTTGTCTGTTTTATTGGTGGTTTTTTGGGGTGTGTGTTTGCTTTTCCTGCACTGGCAGTTCACCCTGACATTCGTTTGCTCAGGCTGCCAGACAAAGTACCACAGACGGGGCGGGTGGGGTGGGTCTTAAACAACAGAAACTGTTTTCTCCCAATTGTGGAGACTGGAAGTTTGAGGTCAAGGTGTCAGCAGGGTTGGCTTCTCCTGGAGCCTCTGTCCTTAGCTTAGAGTTCATGTCTTCTCCTGGTGTCTTCCCTCAGAGTGTGGCTGTATCCTAATCTCCTCTTCATATAAGGACAGTCATCGTGGTTTAGGGTCCACCCTAATGACCTCGTGTTAACTTAATTACCACTGTAAGGCCCTACCTCCAAACACAATCCCATTCTAAGGTACCAGGGATTAGAACTTTGACATAGGAATTTGGGAAGGACAGTTCAGCCCAAAACAAACCTGACTCAGGGCCCTTTGGCCAAATCTGTAAGACCTTTTCCCAGTGATGGCCAGAAGGGAAAGTGAGAAGGTGGGAAAGTGTTCATGAGTTTTTCACAAGGCCTGGCTGGCTACTGCAGCAACTCTTTTTTGGGTTTTCCCCTCCTTCAACATGGAGAATTAAAAAGTCCACTGAGAACTTGGAGCACACTTTGCTTTCTTTCCCTGTATCTCTTTTTGTTTCTCCCAAGTAAACACATGCCTCTGTCCATCTGCATATCTCAATTAGGATGTCACTCTCCTTGTGTTTGCATATCAATGATAGGAAAGAGCTGGTCAATGCATCCCATCAATCAGAGCCTTTCTCACTGGCAGACACTTTGGAGATCGCCTACCATTTGTTGCGCACCCGCGATGTATCTAAGGCTGTAGCAAGTGTAGGCCTGTTCTCTCATTGACTCCTCATAGCAGCCCTGGGAAGTGGGTACCATTATCAACAATATTTTGCAGATGTGATCATGGAATCGTAGTCACATTTGGTAATTTGTGGAAAGTTCTAGAGCTTAGTGTACTGGGGAGCAAGGACTTGAACCCAAGTAGTCCTATTCCAGACCTGAGCCCTTAATTTCTTCAATACTTTCCTTAGTCCTGTTGGCAGAGAAGAAACCTGTGTGCAGGAAGCTAACTGTATTTTTCTGAGAATGCAATGTAGAGAATCATCTTGGGGCCTTACAAAAGACCTGGGTTCTAGCTCCAGCTCTTCTAACAGTTGATAGTTCTCAAGGATTCTAGGTAAGCCCAAGGGAGCCCTAGAATAGAAGCAAAATGATAATTCCATTCCAAATTGGCAAAAGGAGGTGATGCTTTAGAAAAAAAAATGTTTCTCGATAAAGCTATTTGTTTTGTTTAGCTTCAGATAAAGCTCTTGGGCTCCACATGATATCCCTGGAAGGGCTAGGTCTGTGGGAGGTAATCAGGCCTCTCCATGTAATGCTGTCAGTTCTGGAAGATACTTGCTGAAGACTCTTTCTCCCTGTGTCAGTTTTGTGTGTGTTTTTAAAATGTGTTTTATTTATTATTTTTTAAATATATTTTTATTTATTTCAGAGAGGAAGGGAGAGGGAGAGAGAGATAGAAACATCAATGATGAGAGAATCATTGATCGGCTGCATCCTGCATGCCCCACACTGGGGATCGAGCCCGCAACCCGGGTATGTGCCCTGACAGGAAATTGAACAGTTCATGAGTAGATGCTCAACCACTGAGCCATGGTGGCCAGGCTAAAATATGTTTTATTGACTTTTATTGAGATGAAGGGAGAGAAAGACATGGATGAGAGAAAAACATCATTGATTGGCACCCTTTTGCATGCCCCCTGCTGGGGATCTAGCCCGCAACCGGTCATGTGCCCTGACTGGGAATCAAACTCTTGGTTCAAGACTAGATGCTCAACCACTGAGCCATACCAGCCGGCTAGTATTTTATGTTGAACATTAAAGTCCTAAAGCATCTTAAAAAATTAAAAATTGAATTACAGTATGAGCCAGCAATCCCACTTCTGGGTATTTATCTGAAGAAATTCAAAACACTAATTTGAAAAGATATATGCACCCCTCTGTTCATTGCAACAGTATTTACAATAGCCAAGATATAGAAGCAACCTAGGTGTCCATCAATAGATGATTTGCTTAAGAAGATGTGGTACATATATACAATGGAATATTACTTGGCCATGAAAAAGAATGAAATCTTATCATTTGTGACAACATGGATGAACCTAGAGGGTATTATGCTAAGTGAAATAAGTCAGACAGAGAAAGACATACCATATGATTTCACTTATATGTGAAATCTAAAGAACAGAATAAATGAACAAACAAAACAGAATCAGACTCATAGGTACAGAGAACAGACTATGGTTGCCAAATGGTAGGGAAGTTGGAGGACTGGGTGAAAAAGGTGAAGGAATTAAGAAGTACAAATTGGCATTTACAAAAAAGTCATGAGGAGGTAAAGTTCAGCATAGGGAATATAGTCAATAATATTGTAATAACTATGTATGGTGTCAAATGGGTACTACACTTATTGGGGGATCACTTTATAAGTTATATAAATGTATAACCATGTGCCATACACCTGAAATGAATATAATATAATATTGAATGTCAACTGTAATTGAAAAATAAAAATGTCAAGTATACATTTATTTGAAGCAAATCAATATCACATATTACAAGGGACATCCTTTTTATCTCCAGTCTGAGCTAATTGCATAATAGTAATAATAATAATAACTTCCACTTACTATGTACCTTCCATGTGCCAGAGATTTAATATGCTGTATCTCCTATAGTTTATAGGCTATAAGTATTGTATCTGATTTACAGATGAGGAGACCACGGTTCAAATTAAGTAATTTGCTTAAAGCCACAAAGTTAGTTAAGTGGCAGAGCTGAGATTTGAACTAAAGTCCTTCTAATTCCAAAGCCTTTACATGCATTTCTTTTATGGGAGCGAATATTTGGGGGTCAAGAAGGAAAAGTGAGGTCTGGAAGCTGCAGCAGTGAACATAACTACTTCCCTAATTGTTTTCTGTCCCTAGTATTTGCGGGTATTCATCCACCACCATAGCAGTGATTAAAATCTTACCTGGGCCTCTAGCCGGTTTTGCTCAGTGGATAGAGCATTGGCCCATGACTGTAGGGTTCCAGCTTCAATTCCAGTCAAGGGCATGTACCTCAGTCACAGGCTCAATACCTGGGTGCTTGCAGGAGGCAACCAATCAGTGTTTCTCTCTCTCTGTCTCTCCCCCTCCCTTCCACTCTCTCTAAAAATCAATGGGAAAATGTCCTTGGGTAAGGATTAACAACAACAAAAATCTTACCTGGGGAACTTTTCCAATCTCCCCCAACCCAGGTCACCTCCAGACCAGTTAAATTAGAGTCTCAGGGGTGGAACCCGTCCTCTGCTTCAGAAAGCTCCCAGGTGACTCCGATATGTAGCCAAGGCTGGAACCTTTGAAGTCTTGGTTAAATAAATTAAAGAGCTTTAAGAGCTTTTCTGTTCTATTTCCTGCAAACAAGATTCAAAAACCTCTTCAACTGCTTTTACAAAGCTGAAGTACAAGACTTGATATTTCTTTGGAGCACAAACACACCAAAAAAATTCAGGTAACCTTATATCTGCTCTTCAAAACCAGAGAAAGTAGAGGATGCTAAGGGTATAGACAGAGAGATGTTGCAAGCACCTATCTCTGTGATACGTCATAAGTCAGTTCACATGATTTTGAAAGTCATTTTTAATATAGCTAGTGAAATCAGTTGTTGAATTAATCAGGCGTAGTCATAGGCAAAGTTGGCCCCGGACATTTAGAAAAAGTCAAACCAGACTTTAAGGTAACTATAAATATTATGTCATCACATTTTCTTAAAAAGAGCCTCAATGAAAGGTTTCTGCTTTTTCCCACGGATGAGGGTAACTCTAATAAAGGCAAGGACCCTCCCTCACATCATTTTCCCACGGGAATAGGAAGCTATCCTTTTACTAACCTCTCACCCACCCTGATTTTAGACCTGTGTTATTACAGCATGTCATCTATGCATCCCATTTTAAAATGTAACTGATCCACGCCCAATTTCACTCTGTTCCATGCATAATTCTCTAAAACTGGGCTGTATCATATGCTGGGGGGGGGGAGGGGGGAGGGGTTCCATGTCTCAGGCGACATTAATGTTGCTAAAACTATGCGCAATTTTCATACTTCAGAGAATGAAAATACAGCATTATCATAACCCCCCCCCCCAAAAAAAATCATTCTTTTCTGAAAGCCACTGACAAATGGTGCACCCTGACCACTGCTCACCTGCTTCTGTCCCGCCCTAAGTAACGGTGCTCAATGTTTGCTTACAGAATGACGTGGCCGCACTCCTGAAACCGATATCGGAAAAGATTCAGGAAATCCAAACGTTCCGGGAGAGGAACCGGGGCAGCGCAATGTTTAACCACCTCTCAGCCGTCAGCGAAAGCATCCCGGCCCTGGGGTGGATAGCTGTGGTGAGTCGCGTGCAGTGTGGGCCCCGCACCTCGTCACGTTTGTGGAGCGTTTCAGAGAAGCCAGGGCTCCCTGCGGGCTCCGGCCTCTGTCCGCGGCACTGAAGGCAGAGGCTGTGCAGCGTTCATCTCCATTGCTTTTCTTCTTTAAGGCATTTCATTTCTTATCCTTTTTTTTTTTTCTTTCTTTCTTTCTATGCTTGGGTGATGGTGCTGTTCTCTCAGTCCCCCAAACCCGGCCCTTATGTCAAGGAGATGAATGATGCCGCCACCTTTTACACTAACAGGGTGTTAAAGGACTACAAGCACAGGTACGTGCAGCGTGTTGAATTAAATTTCTAGTTAATCGCTTATTAGGCATTTGTCCTAAAACTCAATATAGTTCATTACTGATTCCTTTCAGGGGCTATTGACTAGTTTACTATAAATGTTAATGAAAAAAAATCCTGTCTTTGCAGGTAAAGCAAAATGGAAAGTGAAAACAGTTGTCCAGATAATATGTGTGTTTTAGAAAGCCTGCCTCGGTTTTCTTATAATGAATAGACTCTCCCACTTGAATGCATGTCATCTATACAAATGCCCACTAATAATGCGAGAGCTCTGTGATGATTTGTGATGGACCGGCCCTATGTGGCCCCAAAACTTTTACACTGATCAAAAGAGGGTTGGTGGGTGAGCAGGGAGAAGAAAGGAGGAATCGGGAAATGAAGTACAAATGAAGAACAAAAATGAGATGAGACAATAAACCAGGCCAATTTGAGGGAAACCAGAGATTGCGTTAAGATGAAATGCAATCGGGGTGGACAGAGAGACATCTTATCTGTAAGAACAGCAGCCACTCAGAGGCTGATCCACGCCCAATTTCACTCTGTTCCACGCATAATTCTATAAAACTGGGCTGTATCATATGCTGGGGGTGTTTCATGAAGATGAGTCTGAACCAAGGGGTATGCCCAGAGAACCAGCTTCTAAACTTTAAAATCATTGCTTTCTACAGCCCAAATCATTGATCTTAGACTTAACCTAGGGTTAAAATTGAAAATGGGACGAAATGGAGAGACACTAGGGCTGAATATCAGGAAAACGTCTCCTAAACTACAGTGCTGCCTTCATAGTTTATTTATCCCATGCTAGCAAAAGAGTTCTTGTAGCTTTTAAGAAGGGCAGATTTGGGAGATTTAAGCATGCCTATTTCCTTTTACACCCCCCACCCCCGGGAACTTTCAATAAAATAATTATTATACACAGTAACAGACTTCCTACACCCAGAGAACTGTGGTTGAGGTGACTGTGCCCAATGATGCAACGCCAAATGTTGCCATGTTGTATTAGAGACTATAGAATTGTGCACTATGAATGAGAAGAAGCATCAACAATGCAAGACAGCCTGCTCTTCTCACATAAAAATAACCATTCAGAAGTGAAGTATGTTAAAAAAAAAAAAGCTGGACATAAAATTATGTTAGCATGAACTTATGCCCATAGTGACTTCCACATCATAAAAGATCTTCTGTGCCTAGACTTTTTTTCAGGACTGGACCCCTTGGGCACCACCTAGGTCTCTGCTCTTTTGCATATCACCCTTGGAGGTCATTCCTGTTTTTCTCTCATCAGCTGCTGGCCTCCTCCCAGTCCCTATCTGAGTGTGTGTTGGGGCCATGGGTGTGATTCTCTCCAGGTGGCAGCATAGCCAGGAGGGCTGTGGTTTTTTGCTTTTTGTATGCACGCAAAGAGAGCCCAGTGTTTGCCCCTCAATGTCAGCTATTGAGTAGAAAATATACTGCGGGCAGCATCAGGGACAACTCAATTACACTTAATGGACCACCTGAAGACTGTATCAGAAGCTGAGGAAATGCAGCCAGAGGTGTGGATTCATTCACTTCACTTCCAGAAGTCAAACCAGTCCCACGTCACTGGTCGGACTTCAGAGGTGCTAACCTGACAGAAGCAGAATACTGCACTCCGCTCACCTAGCACCCACTTACGGGTGCACCCAAGCCAGCTGTGGTGAACTCTGCATCTCTGTAAATAACCCTTACGCCTGGCTCGGCTGGTTGTTGGGCTCTTTTTCAGTAAATGAATAGAGTAAATTAATTATTTTGACTTGATAGAGGAATGGCCTCTCCGAGTCATATTCATTAAAATCGCATGCCCATCACATGCCCTCCCTCCCCCATAGCTTCTTCCAGGGTAAATGAAACTGAGGATGGGTTTGCAGCTCCTGATGTGTCGTTGGGTCCTGCTCGATGTGTTGTCTCATAGAGGCTGATTTCAGGCTGGAAGACATCATATTGTTATTCCTTATTATTTTGATAGAACTTTCTTCAAGTCAAAATCATAATAGTTAAAAATGAATTTGCATATACATTTTGGACTTTATTGCTTGTTAAAGTTTTTAAATAGAAAGTATATTAAATATACAACCTGCTATTTCTAGAACATCTATAGACGTGTGTTGTATGTACATACATATATGTGCATATGCAATATATGTATTAAATAATCATATATAAATATGTGTGTACATTACATTGAAATGATTTTAGTGTTTTAACAATAGCTGTTGTATATACTGCCTCCTATGTACAGGGCACTATACTAAGACCCTCACACTCCCCACAGAATAAAGAAACTGATGCAAGAGACATATGGAACTACACTTAGCCTTTTGAGTTTTGACTATGAAAGTGTAAGAAAGTGAAAATGAGATTTTTCACAGATTTGATTAATATAATCAGTAAATCTAAAAATATAGAACAAAACCACACTCATATTTTTCCTCTTTGAGGGGTAGATAATGATGACTTCAGTTCCTCATTTCACTTGTCTTCAATGGCATGACTTAATACAGTGGGATTCTAGTGTGCTGGTGGTACTTTTCATGGAGCATTTCCAGGAAAACAAAATATGTCCAGAAAAAAAGTCATTGTTGACAAGAGCTTTAGTAATAGAGATCTCCTTCAGTGATTGTCTTCAGATCAATGGCCCAGGTTCATGATTGCGCTTTTGTTAACTGAGATCTCATCATAGTCTCATTTACCACTACTTCATTCAAAATGGGGAAAATGTGTGGGTGAAAATTATCCAAAGAAAATGCAACTATTTTTGCCTGTCTACAAGTTAAATATTTCTAAGTCAACTCAATCCTGTATGTTAATCCTGTTGTAAACAGTAAGCATTTACTACATCTTGGCTCAGCAAAATTGGGATAAAAGTACTGGAAATGCCCTGCCTAGCTTACATTGTAGTTGTGAGTATCAAATTAAGGTAATTTAAATGAATGTTACCTTTAGATGTATGAAATGATAACCATTTGTAGGAAGTCATTTTTCTTTTTTTAATATATATTTTTATTGATTTCAGAGAGGAAGGGAGAGGGAGGGAGAGACAGAAACATCAATAATGAGAGAGAATCATTGATTGGCTGCCTCCTGCACACCCCCCGATTGGGGACCGAGCCCGCAACCTGGGCATATACCCCAACCAGGAATCAAACTGTGACCTCCTGGTTCACAGATTTATACTCAACCACTGAGCCATGCTAGCTGGGTCGAAGTCATTTTTCTTATAACAGCAGTGTCCTTACCAGTCGAAAATCCTCCAATTTGGTTATATTTCAACTGAATAACTCAACCAAATTATTAGAAAAACCAAAGGACATTTTTTCTTTTCCATGTCCTTCCTGAAAACACATAGCTTTTCTTTGTGCATTAGAAGCAACACAGAAAGGAAGGGTCACCTCTCTACAGTCATCTTCCCATTACAGGTGACAGGAGGACACATGACCTGAGTCACCTTGGTTCTGTGGGTCCGCCTCCGTGATTCTCTCTGTTCCCCACCTTCAGGGCACTTGGCTCCCCTCAGGAGAGACCTGGGATGCCTTTCTTTCAAGGTTCTCTTTGGAATCAGTTCACAGTGACCAAACTAGAAGGCAATTGCTCCAAGGTCATCCAGCCTTAGTTACTGGATTATCATGTGCCTCCCTGTTTTTCTTTTAAATCTGATTTTAAATCCTAACTCCATTCTCTTTCATAATAAAGTGATTTACGCCATGTGGATTGGGTGAAGTCATATTTGAACATCTGGAGTGAGCTTCAAGCATACATCAAGGAATACCACACCACAGGCCTTACTTGGAGCAAAACAGTAAGTACCAAGCCCTCTTTCATCAGGCTAACAAAACACCACAGAAATATTCATTCTGGTAGCCTGATAACCTCACACTAGAATTTACCTCAAGGAAAGCATAAGATAAAACATACATGTAGAAACTGCTTATGAAAATGTCATTTGTCATAGGAAAATCGGGGAACTGCCTACATGACATACAAAAGAGAGTGGGAAAGTTGTCTATGGTAAGAACCCTGGGCAGCTGTTAAAAAAACTTTCCTATATAATAAAACCCTAATATGCAGATCTACCAAATGGCAGAATGACCAGTCGCTGTGACGCACACTGACCACCAGGGGGCAGATGCTCAACGCAGGAGCTGCCCCCTGTGGTCAGTGTGCTCCCACAGGGGCAGCACCACTCAGCCAGAAGCCGGGCTCACGGCTGGCGAGTGCAGCGGCAGTGGTGGGAGCCTCTCCCGCCTCGCTGCAGGTGGGCGGTAAGGAGCGAAGGGTCCTGAACTGCGAGAGCCGGACTGCGAGAGGGATGTCTGACTGCTGGCTTAGGCCGATCCCTGTAGTGCACGAATTTCGTGCACAGGGCCTCTAGTAACATTATAATTACATGGGAAGTGGTTTTGTAGTCAGTTTAGTGGTAGAGTGCAAAAGTTTATGCATCCTAAATGGCATATATTATTAAGAAACTGTGTCATAAAAATGGAAGGAAGTAGGAAGGTTTGAAATTGTTATTAATTTTAAGGAAATAGAATTATGAATAAAATGTCTTTTTTAATGTTTTTGCTTTCTCTTCTGGTGTTTTAAAGTTTATAAAATAATATTTTTGAATACTTAAGCAATTCTACTACTCTGTATGATATCCTAGTCCTGGGTTAAAATCCCAGGCTGTGTTTGTTCCCACTTCAATTCCTGCATGAGATGTTGATCTGACCTTTGCCTTCTTCTTCAGTTTTCTCTCTTACCCTCCCTTATCTCACTGCATCCCAGCACTGCCAAACTGCTCATGGAATCCTGACCACATGCAATGCTGAACCAAATCAAATTTCAAATTTCATATGGGTCAGCCTTTACTGCAATGTCCCAAACATATAGCATGCTATGTGACCTGAGCTCTCTGGGGGAAGTACCCTCTCCCTCTTCTCCAAGACTCAGCTTCAACATCACTTCTTTCAGAATTTTCCATTCATCTTTATTGGCTCTCAATCTGGAATGGATGGCCCTCCCTCTATGCCTCTTTCATAGCTTTATTATACCTCAATCATAGCTTTTAGCACATAGAATTGTAATTTTTTTGTGTGTGATTCCGGAGCTCTCTCATTCAACTGGAAACTCATCTCTGTCTTTAGCCCCTACCATAATACCTGGCATGGAGTAAGTGCTCAGTAAATAGTTTGAACTAAATTGTGAATTAGGGGTCTTTTAGAATTTTCTTTGACCTTTTAAGACTATGTACTTGTTTGGGAAATGCTTCTCATGGAAAAATCCCTTCTGTTAGAAATGAATGTTACCTTTCAGTGGTCACAGTGGATGGTCTAACTAGAGTAAACGCTGAGATGAAATGGCATATTTGTGAATTCTATTTGAGGGTAGAACCCACACTTTCCTGATAGCCGTACTGTATCACCTAACCTCATTCTAAATGTTAATGTTAGTAGATTAGTATTAATAGGAAGGCAGAGTTTGTGATTTTTCAAGGGAGTGTGGGACTTAAGCATTTGTTCCCCAATGCTTGTACAAATGTTAACATTGACCCCTAAAGACTGACACTTCTTTTTATTTTCTACTTTGCCTATTTTCTCCATAAACTGAAATGTATAGTGTGAGATACAATAACTGAGTTGATTATTTTTCTTTTGCTCACAACATTATGATTTCTGAGAGAAGAGTTCATAAATATTTGAAGGGTATGTGTGGAAATGTGTAGGTGGAATTATTTTTCACACATTTCCAATGAGATGCTGTTTTATAATAGGTGAATTTGTCATCAAAGAAAATTGTCACAAGTTTGCCATGAAGATAGGTCATCATGAGAGAATAACAAACTAAACATCAATGGTCTTTGGATATCTCATTATTTCACGGTAGATAAATGGAAAAGGAATAAGTATCAATTTATTGAAAATAATCATGTGAATAAACAAATGTTAATTCTCTAATGGTGCCCATGGAAAATCAATAGAAATTCAATTTTAAATGGTTTGAATACCTTTAGTGCAATATGCAAAGCTGAGTGGTTTTGTTTTAAATGTAAAAAAAAATAATAATAATTGATTGGGATTGGAACCAAGATGGCAGCATAGGTAAATGCCTGTACTCACTGCCTCCCACAACCACATCAAAATTAGAATTAAAATACTGAACAACCATCATTCAGAACCATCTGAAATCTGGCTGAATGGAAGTCCTACAACTAGAGAAGTAAAGGAGAAAGCACTTTGAGACTGGTAGGAGGAGCAGAGGTGAAGAGCAGGCTGGTCCAATACCACGTGTGGCATCTTTTTAATAAGGGAGGTATATCTCCAAGGCCTCCTGTGAGAAGCAGGGGGTCCCAGCTGCACACCAGACCCCCAGCCCAGGGTCCCAGAGCCAGTGCACCCGATGGTCAGCTTTAGACCATACCAGATTACAACTCTATACATCCACAAGTGACACACTCAGGGGGCAGACTCAGTGAGCACCAAAGCCCCACTGAAGCAAGTCCTGCTGCACAGGGGTGCCTCCTGCATAGCAGCTCTTCCATTGTAGACACAGCTGGTCCTCACAGCCAATTGGTCTGGGGGTCAATTCCTCCCAGTGATGCCAACAGCAATCAAGGTTCAACTACAAGACTGTGCACACAGTCCACACAGAGGCCTACCTAGAGTGCCCAGCTCAGCTGGCTGGGGAGACTGAGCCATTGGGCGCTACAGGACACCTAATACACAAGGCCACTCTACCAATTCCAGGAGTCATAACAGCTCTACCTAATACATAGAAACAAACACAGGGAAGCAGCCAAAATGTGATACAAAGAAGCATGTCACAATGAAAGAAATAGAAGCAAGTAAACTACTGGATACAGAGTTCAAAACAATGGTTTTAAGGTTACTCAAGGATCTTAACAAAAGCTCCAAGGGACTTAATGAGAGCTTCAAGGGAAATAGTGAGAGTATCAAGGGACTTACTGAAACTTTCAAGGATCTTAGTGAGAATTTCAAATACATGAAAAAAGGACCAGACAGAAATTAAGCATACACTAACTGAAATAAATAATAACAGTAGAGGATTCCAAAAATCAAATCAATGATTTGGAATATGAGGAAGCAAAAATCACCAAATCAGAAGAGCAAAAAGAAAAAAGAATTTTAAAAAATATGACGATAGTATAAGGAGCCTCTGGGACTTCAAGCATACCAACATTCTCATTATGGGGGTGCCAGAAGGAGAAAAGAGAGAGCAAGATATTGAAAACCTATTTGAAGAAATAATGACAGAAAACTTCCCCTACCTGGTCAAAGAAATAGACTTACAAGTTCAGGAAGCACAGAGAGTCCCAAAGAAGAGGAACCCAAAGAGGCCCACACCAAGACACATCATAATTAAAATGCCAAGGGTTAAAGACAAAGAGAGAATCTTAAAAGCATCAAGAGAAAAGCAGTTAGTTACCTACAAGGGAGACCCATAGAACTGTCAGCTGATTTCTCAACAGAAACTTTGCAGGCCAGAAGGGAGTGGCAAGAAATATTCAAAGTGATGAACAGCAAGGACCAACAACCAAGATTACTCTAACCAGCAAACACTCATTTAGAATTGAAGATCAGACAAGAAAAAGCTAAAGAAGCTCATCACCACCAAACAAGTATTACATTAAATGTTGAAGGGTATTCTTTAAGAAGAGGGAGGAGGAGGAGGAGGAGGATAAAAAATGGCAATAAATACATACCTACCAACAATTGAATCTAAAAATCAAAATAAACGAACAGAAATACAATGAACAAAATAAACTGGTGAATAAAATAGAATCGGAGGCATGGAAACATGGAACAGACTGACAAATCTCAGGCAGGGCAGGGGGGGGGGGGGCAGGAAGAGATTAACCAAAGATCTTATATGCATCTATGCATTACCTATGGACATAGACAATAGGGTGATGAAGGCCTGAGGTGGGGCGGGAACCAGATGGAGAGGGGCAATGGGGGGTAAAAGAGGGAACATCTGTAATACTCTCAACAATAAAGATTTTTTAAAAATATATATTTTTATTGATTTCAAAGAGGAAGGGAGAGGGAGTGATAGAAACATCAATGATGAGAGAGAATCATTGATTGGCTGCCTCCTGCACACCCTCTACTGGGGATTGAACCCACAACTCAGTCATGTGCCCTTTATCAGAATTGAACCCGGGACCCTGAGGTCCGCAGGCCAATGCTCTATCCACTGAGCCAAGCCGGCTAGGGCAACAATAAAGATTTTAAAAAACAATTTATTATTAATTATAGATAAATAAATGTAATTGTTTTTGCTTTGTTCTAGAGTGAATACTTATCTTTTCATTATGTTCATTAGAAACATATGCCTTGTAACAATGACTTTCAAACTTTTTTTAAAGCAACCCATAGTAAGAAATACATTTTACACACACACACTGTACCCACAATACTAAAATAAGTTTCATAAAACCATACTTTTTCTTACCACATGATATGCATTCAGATATTTTCTTTAATGTTTTATTTCATTTTTTTATAAAATTCTGGCTGAGACTCACTAAATTCATGACCCACTGATGGGTTGGTCATATTTCACATTTTGAAAAACATGTTATAAAACAAAAAATGTTATATTTGTGCAAAATGTAAATGATCCTTGGAGCATGTATTGGGCAGCATGGGTTGCCATAATAAAAAATGACAGCTATTATTTATTGCACACATGTCATGCTCCTGGAAACTTCTATTCAAAATGGTGATCATTATAAAGCAAAGCATCTACTTCATTTCTTTAATAGAAGAGCAGTATGATGAAGTTTTGGCCAGATATTAAAAATGAGAAATGACTATGGTAAGAAAATGTTGGTCCAGAGATAACGTCATATGTACAAAATCTTCTGACAAGTTTTAAGACATATACATAGAAATCTATTTCCTCGTATTTTTGTTCCCTTCTTAGATTTGGTGTAAAAAAGAACTATTAAAAATATTTTTAATTATGTTTTTTTAATTTAAATATAAATGTTAAGTATTTTGAGTAACAGGTTTTCTTCTTTCAAATTGGATTTTGAGATTTGCGCTCTGGGGTTTGAGTGAGCAGCTGACTTCATGCCTGCTGCTGAGCCTGAGTTTCCAAGGGTACATGCTCTAAGAGAGATCATCCCCGACTTAGCAGCTGGAACTGTATTTGCCTGCTCCCACCTCCTAACCTTTGCGTCCAGACTGCAGCTGTGTCAGACAACTGTTCCGGCCCTCAGTTGTCATGGCAAAATGAAAACTTCGCGGCCAGCAGTTTTTCAGGACAGTGATTGGCGCGGGGTCCCTGTGTGCACAAGTGTGCTGAGGCGGGTGGGGGTGCGCTGGGGGAAGAAGCAGCTGCGAAGTAATGCATCCGGGATTTCTCCTCACATTCACTGTGGCAAATGGAATCTTCTCCTTTCTGCAACATGGCCGTGGGCGAGGGCTCTACACCAGAAACTTCTTGCAGTTTGGGGGTAGTTTAGTTATCGGGAACTGTTCTCCATATTCATTTACAGTTTCCTCATGTGCACTAGTCTCAAATGCACTTTGTGGAATAAATTGATCTTTTGGCAGGAACCCAATACTGTTCATTATTATCCCAGGCAGTAGGTCAGATTTGTAATATCCGTTGGCAGTTCCTACAAATCAGATAACTAACGCTGAACCACTAAGGCCTAATCTTTACACTTATAATTACCGAAATAACTGATCTTTCTATGAGTTGCCCAGATCAACATTCCAGCTGTTACTCTGTTCTGTGAGGATCTGGCCAGAAAAAAAAAGGTCATGAAAAGAAGTTCACAAATAGGATAACGTGCGGTTGTTTTCTGCAATTTCTGATGTTAAACTTGATGGATTTTTGTCCTTTCACATGTCTGTCTGAATTACTTTAGCTTTGAAAACAACTATGATATAATTTTTTGTAAAGCAGAATAAAACTACACATCGATGAATGTGTATAAAGTACTATATAATGATGATGGAATTCTCTCTGCTAATAAGGTGATTTTTTAAAAATCTATCCTATATATCAATTGTCATCCATCCTAACCTCCCCTGAACTTTCAGAAAATGCATATCGTTGGAAATGGTTATAATATTATACAAGGTGGGGTTTTATTTATCACAAAGCAAGAGACTTTGAAATCACTCCTTTTCTTCCAGGTATATATTTCTTTTCAGCCTATTTCTCAACATAAAGACCAAATGTCCATTTACAAAGCAAAAATTTAACAGTTTGCTTATGATCAAATTAAAATTCAGCCAGAGGGTACCCTGACTATTATAAATAATGTAGATGCTCTAGCATGTCATTAAATATGTATGTCTTTAAATTTTCAAGTCTTCTGTCCTCTCTGGCTTCTTCTTGATTTTACAAGCAAAAACTCAATCTTTTATATCTAATTTTTCATTAATGTTTTAAACAGAATTATTTTATGTATTTTTTCAAGAAAAATGTAATATTTTTTGCAGAGTACACATTTATTTACATATGATACAAGCTTTTTACACACCATATTTTAAAGTTGTCCCAAACCTATGCCTGGGGTTTATTAATCGTTGTGAGTGGATAAAGCCTGAATGGTGAGCCGGTTGTCTGGATCACAAGCCCATTGATCCCGGTGGCTACAGAGACTGGCGCTCTCCAGTCTACCTGACCACAGCCGCATTCAGTCGGCTCCATTGCTCTTGGGTTTTTAGCGCCCTTTCTTCTCCTATGGAAGAGATCAGAAGGGGTTGGGAGGGTCATTGACTAACAAATGAGCTCCAATGCACAGATAATGGAGTTAGGTTGGACATGGCAGTGAGTTCAGCCAGAAAGAGACCACTAATTAAACACTGCTTACGCACCTACCATGCCCCGGATTCTGAGAATACAAAGATGGATCTGTGACTCAGGAGACATAATTCCTGTCCACTGAAACTCCCATTCTAGATGAATATAAAAACAATACAGCATGATAATGGGATGAGTAGCATGCTAGAGGGAGCGCAAAGCATGGTGAATATCATAGGCCAGGGAAATATGGGCGGGGGACACCCAATCCTGCAGTGCAGTGTGGTCCCTGGGCCTGCAGCAACCTGGGAACTTGTTAGAAATGCAAAATCCCAGGCCCCAGCCCAGACCTGCTGAATCAGAACCTGCCTCTTAATAAGACTTGCCAGGGGCTTTATATGCATATTAAAGTTTGAAAAGCACCGCTCTCATATATTCAAGATAGACCAAAGGAGTCCAACTTAAGGGAGACTCAAAGAATATCATTAATTTTTACTCATTCATTTATTTCATAACTATTTATTGCTACCTACCATGTACAGAGCATACATTAGGCATTATATTTATGCTTCAGTTTTTGCCAACAAATAGCAAATTTTAACTATGAAGCAAAAATGAATAACAACAATACAAGGCTATGTTGGAAATAAACCTAGCTAATCAGACTCCTGGGTGGGCAAGACATTTGATTTGGGTCTTGAAGGACGAGTAGGTATTCCTGAGCCAGGCAGTAAAGGAAAGGGCAGTTCTTAGCAGAGGTTTCAGCACACGCACATAGGACGTGAACCAAGTGCTTTGAGAGAAAAGCTGGTAGTTTCGCAGAGCTGAATGAGGCAAGAGGTGAGGTCAGACAGGCAAACTGGGGCCAGATGATGAAATCCTTCTGTGATCCTAAGAAGATGTGCCTATGTGATGTGCAGGGTTCTTTTCTTCACACTAGGTCTTTTATCAGAAACTTACACTGTAAGTAATGATGTCGGAGTTGTGCAAGACAGATGGAAAGGGAAGAGATTAGAGCCCTGGTACATGTTAGGAGACTAGTGGATGGCCAGGGGTGGTGTAGAAGTATGTGACCTCGAGTGTGGCAATGGAAATGCAAAGAAAGAGAAGGAGTGGACCCCAAGTTGGAGGACAAAGAGAAGAGCCAGAGAGAGAGGTGAAGAGAGATATTAACTCTAAACACAACGTTTTCGATCTAGAAGTCTAGGAGAATCATAGTAACACTAGGGGCCCAGTGCACGAATTCGTGCACCTTGAAAGGAACTGTGGGCCACGAGCTGCAGTGGGCACAGGGGCAGGTGTCAGCCCATCCTCGGTGCCCCCGCCCGGCCCTCCCTCCACAGGCCCCACCCCCGGTCCCCTGTCTGCCGGCAGCCCCGCTCCTGCCACCACCACTCCTACACGCTGATGGTGCCGGCTCTGCTCACAACCACTGATGGCACGGAGTGATTGGGGCCAGCGCCAGCAGCTGGTGCAAGCAGGGCCGTCACTGGCAATGGGTGCGAGAGGAGGCTGCCAGCCCCGATTGCCCCTCAGGACCAGGGGGAGGTGGAGAAGCCCTGAGAGGCGATCGATCGGGGCCAGCAGCTTCCGCTCACACCTGCTGATGGTGCTGAGTGATCGGGGCCAGTGCTGGGCGCTGGCAGCAGGTACAAGCGGCGGCTCTGGCACCAGCAACGGGTGCAAGTGGGGCCGGTGGGAGCAAAGAATTTTCAGTAACCACCAGAGGCTCTCCCCGATGACAGCGACCGGCGTCCCACCTTGGTCTGGCACCCCCCTCACCTGCTCCACTATCCCGCCAGGGCCGATGCCCACCATGTTCTGAACTCTGCCACCTGCCGCCGCCCCCCGCCATGTTCCGTGCGTGCCCCCTCGTGGTCAGCGCACGTCATAGCAACCAGTTGTTTGGTTGTTCGGTTGGTTGGTTGTTCAGCCGTTCAGTCTATTTGCATATTAGGGTTATATATATATATATTAATGAAAATAGGGACGTCAACAGGAGGGGTTAGTAGAGAAGCATGAAAAATATTCACAAACTTTCACCATGTTGTTTTTGGGGTGCAGATGTGACATCCATGGAGATAAATAGGTGTAGTAAGCAGGTGAAATGCAGGTATGAAAATCACTGAAGGGGACCCTGGCCAGTATGGCTCAGTTGGTTGGAGCATCATTCTGTACATCGAAAGATCCCGGGTTTGATTCCCACTCAGGGCACATACCCAGATTGTGGGTTCAATCCTGGTCAGGATACATGCAGAAGGCAGTCAATTAAAAAAAAATCACTGAAGGCGTGTGGGGAGGATCTAGAGATGATAATTAAATAGATGAGACGAGAGAAAAAAAGAAAATACGATGGAGAATAAAAGCTTGGGCGACTCCATTATTTAGAGAATGATTTGAATCAGTCAAGGAGACAAGACAAGTAGAGTCCAGGGCCTCAGAGCTAGGCTGGCTGCCACCATCACTGGGCCAGTTAGGGGGAGTAAGACTGGGAAAGGCTGCCACCCTCTATCTTATCAGTGGCCTTTTGAAAGCAGTTGTGGAGCGTTAGAGGTAGATGCAGGTTTATAGAATTAAGGAGTAAGGCTTTACGTAATGATCTCTTGGTTATTTACTGGCCAGCTGTCTGATTTGATAGATTACTGCCTATAACTTCAAAGTCTGTCTTTTGAAGTTTGGGGATGATTTTATTTTTACCTGCGCCATATCTTCACTGGAATAAGTGTAGGTTAAAATAAATATCCATAATTTTATACACAATAGTTTAGAATTATCTGTACTATAAAGCCGTAAGTAAGCTTTTTATATTTAGAACTATTTTTATTGTCTCATAAATACCTTTGAGTTTTATTGTTAGTTTTGTTAGTTGATTAGAACACATGTTTTTTAGAGTATTTTAATCTTTCTCTCCCTAAATCAAAACAGTAGTTGCTTTTAAAACTGCCTGATTTAATGATCAAGATTATTTGATTTGCCAGAACTTTTTCATAACCAAGAACTTGAACTCTCTAAACCTGAAGGCCAGCAAGTTAATATATGTCCCTGATTCATTTAAACCATCACCTCAGGAGTATTTTAATTCAGGTGAGCTTATATAAAATTCTTTAATGTGTAATGTTGAAGGCAGTGTGTAACTGGGGTGCCCTGTTGCCCAGTCTCCCCTCCCGCCTCTCTTGGGAAAATCAGGAGGTGGTGATTTAGGGGTGCATGCTGAGCTGCTTCCCAGGGCAGGGCTGGGCGTCCCTGGAGTGAAGGACACCCTGAGTGACAGCTGTGAGTCCCAGCCCAGAGTGGGCACCCCAGCTTCTTATTCACTAATAAGATGCCATGCCTTAGGGTTCAACCTCTTAGCCTCCACACCTCCAGGACTCCCCTCCCCATGATTTCCTGAGACTGGGCCTTCCAGTAACCACCTTCATAGCTGAATGGCTTTATCCATCTCCTTGTCCCTCCCCAGTGAGAAAGGGCCGTGACAGAAAGCCTCTGGCTGGCTCATCCTTTTTAGGATGCTCAGTGGCAGCAAATCTTCCTTCTTTACAGGTGAATTTTATCTTTTCAAATGGCCAAAAACCATTGAGACCCTGTTTAGAGAGAAATTCATCCGAATAATATTCTTTTTAGTCAAAAGAAGCCAAGTACGAAGGCTAGAGTGGTATTTTGGTGGGCATGTTTTGGTACACAGGGCTGAAGGCGTTTCTAAAAGAACGTTTTGAGTAGTGATCCTTTCATTAGCAGGTGTGTCACATCAAAGGTAATGCGTGGAAAGACAATAACAACGTGGATCTGTGCATTCTTGTGTGATTGCTAACAATTCAGTTGTGTATACGTGTTGTAATGACAGTACCCATGTCCCTGCTATTGGAATCCCCTTTCTCTTGCTTCCTTGTATCAAACCTGATCCATTCATCCTTCACAGTCTATTTCACAAGGTCTGCTCTTCAAGAAGCTGCTCTGATTTCTGTCCCCAAGCTGGAAGTTACCCTTTCCCTCCACAGAACCTCCACAACACTCCCTAAAATCTGTATTTCTTGCCCTGGCCAGGTAGCTTAGTTGGTTAGAACATTATCTCGACATTATCCCCATACACTGAGTTTTCCAGTTCTATCCCCAGTCAGGGCACATACAAGAATCAACCAATGAATGCAGAAATAGGTAGAACAACAAATCTCTCTCTCTCTCTCTCTCTCTCTCTCTCTCTCTCTCTCTCTCTCTCTCTCTCTCCTTAAAGAATCAATGAAAAAATTAAAACAATAAATAAAATCTGTATTTCTTGCACAATGCGTAGCACTTTCTACTTTATAAAGCAGTTCCTTATTCACTTCAGCAAATATTTATGAGGCACCTAGCCTGTTTCAGGCACTGGGCCACATTGCTGGTGGTATTAAGAAGAGTAATGAGCCCCAGCCAGTTTTGCTCAGTGGATAGAGCATCGACCCTTGGACTGAAGGGTCTCTCAGGTTCGATTCCGGTCAAAGGCATGTACCTCGGTTGCAGGCGCAATACCCGGCTCTGGTCCAGGCAAGTGCGGGATGCAACTAATGGATGTGTCCCTCTCGCATCGATGTTTCTCTCTTTCTGTCTCTTGCCCTCCCACTATCTCTAAAAAAAATCAATGGAAAAAATATCCTCAGGTGAGAGTTAAAAAAACAAAACAAAAAAGATGAATAATGAGTGGCTCTTCAGAGCCCAGGCTAGGATGACAAACCTGAATTCACAGACAAATAAAGGTGTTCCTTGTAATAGAGATACAGGACATTTCCCCTTCGGAGAGCTCCAGAAAACCTACAAAAGAAGAGAACTGTGAGCTGAGTCTTGAAGGATATTTAAGAATTTTCCAGATAGTAAATTGAAGAAGAGCCTTCCAAACAAAAGCACAGCCCAGCGGAGCAAAGACACGAAGGCCTCCAGCCAAGTGCTGGTAGTCTGGGAGCACAGAAGTGTCTCCTCTCCCCAAGGCTGGAGCTCGTTGAAAGCAGAGTCCTTTTCCCATTCCGCTGGGATCTGCAGCAGTGGCTGGTGCAGGGCCTTAAACACACACCAAGTCCAAACACATTTGCTAAACTGAACTTGTTCGTTTGTAATCAAATTTCTTCACAGTGGAATTTTCATAGTGTTATTCCATTACCTACACAGATTGTGTCCATCGTTCAAAAGCCATATAAATCGTATTTTTTCCTTCTACCAAATGATGGTAATGGAAATGAACAATGCATTTTATTATAGGGCATATTGGTCACCAGTGCCTCCCCTGCACCTGCCACCTGCCACCTGCATGCCCCTTATTCCCAGTGGGTATAAACTCGGGAAATGCATGTAATATTGGATTAAGCAAAAAGGTTTTCTTGAGAAGAATAAGGAAAAGGTGCAGATTGTGTTCTAAAGTTAAAACAAACTCTTCATAGAATATAACACAGAGTCAAGGCCAGACCACAGTTTGTTGGTCCAGGTTGCACCCTTGATGCAAGCTGAGCTAATAACAGACCTTTTCCCAGACCTACCAGTAAGCACCAATTAACCTTTCCTGTATTTTTTGGAACTGAAATCGAGACAAAAGTTACTATTTTAGTATGCCTCAACTATAATGCTCAGCAGATATTGATGCTTTTATTTTTTCCTAAAAAAATAAGATATAAAACAGAGCCAAATGTAAATCAACTTTATAACAGCTATTATTTTGCCTCCTCACCCCCATCTCTGCCATCTACCAAGTATGGATAATTTGAATAATACAAGAGTTTCTTTAGGACCCACCCTAAAATCTGAAAGAAAATCGAAAACTTTAATTCAATGAAGTTCGGACCTAGGCCTTTCTGTCCAAATAAAGTAATTGTCCAGATAATTCAAGCCACATGTCAGTCGCTCTGGGTCTTCATATAACTGTTGGCTATCTGTGGTTTGTCTCTTTGGTGAGTATACTCTGCTATCTTTAACTCTGGGATATTTTCCCATGGAAAATTAATTTTATCTTTCCTTTTATTTTATGAGAAATTTTATTTTCAAGCTGCCAATGCTGGCAGACAAGAAGAAAAGGGGATCTGGAAATTCCAGATTTAGTTCTGATAGCAGGAGCAAAGCAAGGCCAAACTAATAATTGGGACTACTTATCAAGACAATTTGTGCAAAATAGCTGGATGGCCTGAGCAAATTAGAATGTGTTCAATATATTCTTCTGGACTCTGCTCTGAGGGCGTGGTCTGCTTTCATCACACATTTCTACTTTTCGTTAAACAGAAATCACCACCTATGTTTTATGAAGGGCCACATTCAACATGTAAATTAGAAGAACAAAGAACATAAAAACAAAGTTACCAGTTTCCACAAACTAATATAGACTGTGTACATTATTCCCAGATGGTTTCCAACCTAAGAGTATCATTCCTTCTCTGAAGGGATTTTTTTCTTGTTCTGTCTTTTTTTCATCTACTGCCATAGCTCACATCCCTCCAGGTCATTGAAAACATGGCTTACAGAGATCACGGGAGGGTGGGGACCACTGGAAAAGTGAGATGACCGGAAGTCATTGATGAAGTCATGAGATTTGGAGTCTTCCTTACCTCCCTCTTTACTTCTATAAGGGTGTTTGGAGTCTTGCCTCTGAAGAAAGTGATCCCCACGTTTCCTTCAGATTGTGGGACCACCTTTTTATTTGGACTGCATGGACGTATCGTTGGGAGTGGTGTTCTGTTGCCACAGATGAAATGGGAAATATTCCCGAAGTGGACTTTTTAAAAAATATTAATAAACCCATGCTTAAAATATAATACAGCCTTTCATTGTAGTATTTTTAACAATTCTGTTTCCTTGGAAAGGCCCACAGAAACTTTGTTTTCATTGGCAGAAGAAGTCTCAAAATTATAGGAAGTGATAAAAATAAGAGAATAGAAACTAAAGTCATAAATTCACTTTGGCTTATACTTTATGTTGTACAGGATGATCATCCATTAATCTTTTTCCTTGATTATAGTTGTTTTCCAATAACAGTGTAATATCAAGCCCTAGCTGGTTTGGCTCAGTGGATAGAGCCTCAGCCTACAGATGGAAGGGTCCCAGGTTTGATTCCCGTCAAAAGCACATGCCTGGGTTGCGGGTTCAATCCCCAGTGGGGGGCTTGCAGGAGGCAGCCAATCAATGATTCTCTCTCATCATTAATGTTTCTATCTCTCTCTCCCACTCCTTTCCTCTCTGAAATCAATAAAAATATTTTTTAAAGTGTGATATCAATATGAATGTAAAATTTGCAAATACTTACAGAAATTGACAAATTTGGAAATGTATCAATTTCACTCAGTTCTTGATCAAACTAAATCTTTCAGAAAATAGAAAGCAACTAGTTTTGACATCAAAAATATAAACAAACCCCAAATCACGAATTTGCAAAGCATTTCTTGCTGCTGTCTGATTTACTAGTATGTATATAGAAAGTTAGTTTTGGGTTCTGAAACTGATAGTTCTTTCCTTTAAGCCCTCCCTCCTATTTTGGTATATGAGAGGTTAATCATCCTTTTATTTTTGTCATATTACACAGGACCATTTGAGATTCATTTTCTTTGGTAAAATTAATAAAACAGCATTTGAACAAAACAGGCAGTTATAAAACATTGTGAATTCCTGTAGTTTTAGCATGGTAATGTAAGTGTATTTTGACTAAAATGGCTTGGAAATTTTTAAACTGCTGTAAAGTCTGTAAGTGGGCACATGTCAGCTGTCACTGCTACCAGGTGATCAGTGGGCCAGGACAGCTTAAGGGTAGACAGCTAAAGAGAGAATGTAACCAAGAAACAGAAGACAGCTCTGTGTGTGTGTGTGTGTGTGTGTGTGTGTGTGTGTGTAGGGGAGTTGGGGTGCTGGCCATGAGGAAAGGATGGGGGCAGGAGTGGTAAAACCCATAAACAGCACCACCACATATCAGCTGCTTTATTTTGCCGTTTTATCTATGCTCTCCACAAATATTTAAAGACAGGTGGCTCAAAACATTACTACCACTAAGCTCATTTTATAGAAAAAAACATCACAACAAAAGCTCTGTTATAAGAAACACAATCCACTTGTTCCAAGACACTGTCATGTGTTGTTTTTATTTTCTTGCTCTCTCCTTTTTCAAAAAAATTGTAAAAACATAGGCCAAGATATAGGTTGCCTGACCTATTCTTGGAGTTGGAGATTAATGTTACTTATGTCTACATCTCTCCCATGCTGAGAGCCCCTCAGTGTCTCTCGTAGAACCGCTGTTCTCTACAGAGCACTGGATGGTGTGGTCACAGCGGCCTGTCCTGGGCCCACCCTCCGTTGTGCCCCCAATGTCCTTGGCTCATGTGACACAGGACACATGTCCAGCTGCATCTGCAGTTAACTTATTTATATACTTTACACTCCCACTGAGTTATAAGCTTCTTAACAAATAGAATGCATGCCTCCTTCTTCATCGTATCCCAGGTCCTTGCAAGGTAGACCTCGGTAAATTTGTTGGATGAACTGACAAATGAGCCCAACTTATTTGAATTCACTTTTCAATCCATCTATTAAAGAGTTAGAGTCTATTTAGACCAAATCATCTGATGTCCCTAATTTATTGGGTTTGAAAAATCTTATAATTTAAAATGTGGAAGTTGAAAATCTCCAATTTAATTATTAAGCAGAAAATCTTAGATGGGAAACTTCTCTTTGTAGCTAATAGTTGTGTTTTTTGTTTTTGTTTTTGTTTTTTGTTTTTTTTTTACTTAAGCAGCAGTGTTTCACATTTTGCTTAATTTTGTCACAAAGACACAAAACCTCTGTCTAAAAGTACCATTATTCTGCTTTGTACAAACTCAACAAAATGGAAAATTGGAGTCCTTTTTGTAGATTACTTAGATCCAAAGCTAGACTGTACCCAAATTAACTGGATAACTAATGCAATGGTGTCTGTCGTTGGGGATAGAAGTGGGTTGTTAAGTACATGTGTAATTGCCAACAGCAAAACAATGTGGAGATTTCATTTAAGAACTAGAAGTAGTTTCCCTTTCAGAATAAAATCTAAATTATAAAGTAATAAAATCAGTAATTATTTCAAGTAACATTTAATGAAAAAGTCGATGCACATTGGCACATAAATGTATTGCATGTAATATGTGTAATTTTTATATAATATATTTGTATAAAGCAAAAGAGACAAGCTTTCCACATGTCACATACAATTGTTTCATTATCTGGTAGTTATAGTTCGTATATTTAACATCAGAGGACGCAGCTGTTCCCGGGACAGTTGAAATTAATTTAGAGAAAGGCATTTCCAGACATTTTTTAAAGTCTTTTGTGCCCCCTCCAAAAAAAAAACGTATATAATCAAACATCTGCTCTCAAAATTAATCTTAATAGAGCTTTCAAAAGCAGCATTTTTAGATTTTGTGCTGTGTTCTTGCAACATAAGTGAACTTTTGTCCCCTGAATATGGCCACTTAGAATCAGAAATGTGCTGCTTTTCTTTTTTTAGGTTGTAAGCTATTGTTAACATTACTTGAATAAAATGTGTTTTTTTCCAATTTTTTTTTTTCAGTCTGGGGCTCTAAGGTACTCGAGACTCATTTCACTCAACCTAATGAAGTCGTGTCTTTAAAAGCATTTGGGGGTGGAGGGAGTCATTGCTGCTGATCTAAGGCTGAGTCTCCCTCCAGGTTCCTCCCCTTTACTTTCCAATCCACGTGACCTGTGCCCGCCCCAGGCTATCACAGTCCTGTGGGTCCTGAGCATTTAGATGTATAATTCTACACCATAGAAATACCATTAAAGTAATTGTCAGGGTAAAACATGCCAGAAAAGAATTTTTTTATTAAGAGAAGCGTTCTTTTAGAAGGACCAGAAATATTTGGGTAGTTTACAAGTAAACAGCATCTTTTTAATGTCTTAGTTCTATTCTGCATGGGAAATCTGACCCGTACCGTGGCCTCTGTCCTGAGAAATGAATGCACTCTGCAGGCTAATGAGATGTTACCCCGTGACTCTCCCAGGACTCTCTGGGGTTCCTGGAGCCCTGGTCTCAGCACCTCCAGACAATCTGCCCTTCTGAAGTGATCCTTCTAACATCCCTACACAGACCTAACGGAGTGTGAGGGGTGCCACGCCTGCCTCTCCCAGTGCCCCTTTCTCCACTTAGCTCCGCTTCCCCCGGGGCCTCCATCCCACTGAGGATGAGCAGCAGTGGACCCTCAACAGGCAACTGAGGCTGCAGGCCCTGACCTGATCCCCTGCTTCCTGTTCAGTCTAGTCAACCTGGGGCGTTACCTCTGCCATGAGAGTTTCTCTCTAAGAGGACATCACACTGAGAGGCGATGCCCTTACGTCACAGCTGTCCCCAGCAGGGGGATCAGGTCTCCATCCCAGAACAGCTTGAGCAATAGGCAGGGAACCAATATTTAGGTGCAAGTACCCCATTACTGGAACCTGTGGGTACTCGGGGAAAATGGATGAGGCAAGAGACCAGTTTCTAGATCCAGAGCACAGAGTCACAGCAAACCAACGGTGACTTGATGCTGAGGTACCAGTGTCAACATCCAAGACTTCTTTTTGGTTTGTTTTTTAATATATTTTTATTGATTTCAGGGAGGAAGAGAGAGGGAGAGAGAAACATCAATGATGAGAGAGAATCATTGATCTGCTGCCTCCTGCACGCCCCCTACTGGGGATCGAGCCCACAACCTGGGCATGTTCCCTTGACCAGAATCAAACCCAGGACCCTTCAGTCCACAGGCCGACGCTCTACCCACTGAGCCAAACCAGCTAGGGCAATCCCTGAGACTTCTTATATCCTCAGAGGATCAAGCCTGGTTCCAGGGTGGCTGTAAGAGCTGGTCAGCTACTCAGGCGATAGAGGGATAGAGCAAGCTGCAGTGGAGATAAAAATGAAGCCGGTTTCACACCAACTCCAAGAGGCCCAAGAGCAACACTACATATGTCTTCAGGTAGCCCATCCCTCTGGTTCTTTCACTTGACTAGTGACTCGTTTATTTAAAATTCTGAATATGGCATAAAAGATTTCCCTGAAGAAGGCTTTAATTTGTAAATAATTTTTGAGCTATAATTGGCATATAACATTATATTCCTTTTAGGTGTACAACATAATGATTTGAAATTTGTATATATTGCAAAACAATCACCACAGTAAGTCTAGTTAGCAACCATCCAACATGTCATTACAATTTTTTCTTGTGATAAGAACTTTTAATAATTACTCTCTTAGCAACTTTCAACTATACAATACAGGGCTATTAACTATAGTCACAGCCCCAAGCAACTTTCAACTATACAATACAGGGTTATTAACTATAGTCCCATCCCCAGGACTTACTTATTTTATAACTGAAAGTTTGTACCTTTGACACCCTCCACCCATTTCCCCTGGACCCCCACCTCGGACAGCCACCGGTCTTGAAGAAGGTTTTAGAATCAAGAATGTGCTTGAGTTATGCCTCTGCCACTGTGTGGCCGTTGAATGTTGGGTCAGCCTTTCCGACTTCCTGCTTTATTTTCTGTTAAGAAAGGATTTCAATACAGTTCTCGTAATACCATTGTGATGACTGTGATCAGTCTCAGCACATGGAATGGTTTTCCCAAACTTGTCAGCACACTGGAATCACCCAGAGGGCTTCACACCATCAGATGCCTGTGTCCCACCTCCCCGGAGAGTGTTTCGGCAACGTGGCCCCGGTGTTGGGATGTCTCAGAGATTCCCAGATGATGCTAATGTTCAGACAAGTTTGGCGTCGAGACTGGCATAAAGCCTGTCCTATAATGAACATGGCATATATGTTAACTGAATGGAAACACTTAGTGCCTGGCCCATACTAGACCTTCCAGAAGGTGTGGCTGCCTTCCCTTCCCTGACCATCGCCCCTCTGTTTTTATTGGAACGTCTGAAGACTTCACGCTGGGCTGTGATTCCAGTCGATGCGGCTGTCACTCATGGGCAGGCAGGCACATGTGCGGGTGCAGAAGGCTCTGTCTGGTATCACGTGCTGAGATACCCTCCAGGCGGAGGAGAGGAGACAGGAGCGACTTTGCGCTGCCAGGGGCAGCCCACAGAGCTCCTGTTAAGGGAATGTCTAATGAGTTTGCTTTCAAGTGCACTGTATACAGCAGAGCCCCGGAATGCTCATTATAAAGTCCCCTTGGAAACCAGAGCCTAGTTTTGTGCTCTCCCTGGGGCTGATCCTGGCGTGAGCCCGAACGCACAAAGGATACGCCGAAGGCAGAGTTTCAGCTGCTCCTGAGTTCTCTTATTTTTTTGGCTTTCATATGCAACATTTGTTGCAGTAAATCCTTTGTTTAGTGTTCCTGGGTCGGCCATCTGAACGTATCAAAGCTCCAAAAAGTTGAATATGTGGCTTGTTGGTTTCAGTGTCCTTTTATGGCTCTTGGAGAGCGGCTCTGGATTCTGAGAGCCAGGGAGCCATGTAAATCATTCTGCGATGTAGAAGCCAGCATCGTCTCTCCTTTCCACAAACAGGAGGGCTGTAAAGCTGCCGGGCTTCAGATGGGGGAGAAAGGGCTGTCCTTTCGCGGACTAGTTGAGTTATTATGTGCTTATGAGTAAAAGCAATACTTGGTGGCTCTCCGTGTCTGGAGCTGAGGGCTGGGATATTGTTGGATGCGCAAAGCTTATCTTTTATGCTCTTTATGATTCAGAGCAAATTCTCAAATTTCACCTCAGTAACACAATAGAAACATTTAAGGTACCTTTTCTTTTTTTAAAGGTCAGTCTCAAGAACTGTGTGATCATTTTCTGCTTGACCCGAAAATCCTGATGGAGTCAGGCTGGTTTTCCTTAGAAACAAAACCCATCACACATTATACCTTCAGCAGGTGAGATGCCCGGCCTGCTCGATTTTTAAGATCTGCATGATGAATTGAGAAGAATCTTTTTATACATTTATTTTTCAATTATAGTTGACATACAATATTATATTAGTTACAGGTGTACAGCAGAGTGATTAGACATGTATATACCTTACCAAGTGATCGCCCTGGTATATCTCATATCCATCTGGCAGAGTTATAACAGTATTATTGACTATCTTCCCTATGCTCTATTTTACATCCCCATGACTATTTTTGTAACTGGCAGTTTTTTACTAGGAGAATATCATTTATTTCAAGGTAATTCTACACATAATAGGGATCATATAAGCACTTTGAAAATCATGTGGGGTTTTTTGGTTTGTTTGTTGTTGTTTTTAACTAAAAAACCCACAGATTAAAAATCTGACATTGACACCTTGTAATAGTGAGTTGTTTAGGAAAATAAGGATATGCTGCCTTTGTTAATATTTAGCACTATGTAATGTTTCACATATTGCATTTGGTATTGAAAACAGTTGAGCTTAAGCCACGTTTCCATCACTCTCTTTTAAATTTCTTACTTTTTTTAATTTAATAAATCTTTATTGTTCAGATTATTAACAATTGTTCCTCTTTTTTCCCCCATAGCTCCCCTCCACCCGGTTCCCACACCACCCTCTTCCCTTACCCGCCCCCACCACTGTCCTCATCCATAGGTCTACGATTTTTGTCCAGTCTCTTCCCGCACCCTCCACACCCCCTTCCTCCTGAGAATTGTCAGTCCACTCCCTTTCTATGCCCCTGATTCTATTATATTCACCAGTTTATTCTGTTCATCAGATTTTTTTATTCACTTGATTTTTAGATTCACTTGTTGATAGATATGTATTTGTTGTTCATAATTTTTATCTTTACCTTTTTCTTCTTCCTCTTCTTAAAGAATACCTTTCAGCATTTCATATAATACTGGTTTGGTGTGATGAACTCCTTTAGCTTTTTCTTATCTGTGAAGCTCTTTATCTGACCTTCAATTCTGAATGATAGCTTTGCTGGGTAAAGTAATCTTGGTTGTAGATTCTTGCTATTCATCACTTTGAATATTTCTTGCCACTCCCATCTGGCCTGCATAGTTTCTGTTGAGAAATCAGCTGACAGTCATATGGGTGCTCCCTTGTAGGTAACTAACTGTTTTCCTCTTGCTGCTTTTAATATTCTCTCTTTGTCTTTTGCTCTTGGCATTTTAATTATGATGTGTCTTGGTGTGGTCCTCTTTGGATTCCTTTTGTTTGGGGTTCTCTGCACTTCCTGGACTTGTAAGTCTATTTCTTTCACCAGGTGGGGGAAGTTTTCTGTCATTATTTCTTCAAATAGGTTTTTAGTATCTTGCTCTCTCTCTTCTTCTGGCACCCCCATAATTTGGATGTTGGTACACTTGAAGTTATCCCAGAGGCTCCTTACACTATCTTCATATTTTTGGATTCTTTTTCTTTTTGCTTTTCCAGTTGAGTGTTTTTTGCTTCTTTGTATTTCAAATCTTTGACTTGATTCTTGCAATCCTCTAGTCTGCTGTTAGATCTCTGTATAATATTTTTTATTTCAGTCAGTGTATGCTTAATTTCTAGTTGGTCCTTTTTCATATCCTAGAGGGTCTCGCTAAATTTATCGGCCTTTTCTAGAAAATTATTGAAAAACCTTATAACCGTGGTTTTGAACTCTATATCTAGTCGTTTGCTTTCCTCCATTTCTTTCATTTGTGATCTGTTTCTTTGTCTCCACATTTTGGCTGCTTCCCTGAGTTGATAGAGTGGCTTTGTGTGCTAGATGTCCTATAGGGCCAGTGGCTCAGCCTCCCCAGTTACCTGAGGTGGACACTCTTAGTGCACCCCTTTGTGGGCTGTGTGCACAGTCTTGTTGTAGTTAAGCCTTGATTGTTGTTGGTATCACTGGGAGGAATTGACCTCCAGGCCAATTGGCTGTGAGGATCAGCTGTGTCTACGCTGGGAGAACTTCTGTGCTGGAGACACCCTTATTAGACAAGACTTGCAAAAGCCTCTGTGCTCAGCTTGGATGGGGTGGAGTCTCAGGGCAGAGCAGACAGCATTGGTTTCCCGTCAGCCCTGCCCTAATAGGCCCCTGTGTCTCAGTGTTCTGTGGTAATCGTTGCAAGCACCTCTGAAAGAAGGCCGCCCTCGAGTTCCGCCCGCTGCCAGACAGTCCAGTTTCTCCCCGAATGAGTCTGGGTCCCCAGAGTCTCGCCCAGAACTGGAGTTCAGTGCAGTCAAGAGCTTTTGTCTCCCTCCCACTTGAGAAAGCCAGCCGCGCACTCAGTTGCCAGTCCTCTCCACACGCACGCGTCTCAGTACCTCTGCCTCCTGCAGCTCCTCTGAGTCTCAGTGTGCTTTTCTCTTTCCTTCTAGTTGTAGAATTTCCACTCAGCCAGCCTTCCTGTGGTTCTGGATGATGTCCATTTTGTCTTTTAGTTGTAGTTTTGAAATTGTTGTGCGAGGCAGCAGTATAGGTGTTTACCTATGCCACCATCTTGGTTTCTCTCCCAAATTTCTTACTTTTTTTCATCCAAAAAAATTGGTCAGTCTCAAGAACTGTGTGACCATTGGATAAAAGAATTCCTTATCCTAGGAATACAGTGCTCTACTTCAGAATTTAAAAGTAAAATGGTATGTATGACAGCTTTATTGTATGTGTGTTTCTCTCCTACCAGTTTCAAGCCACAGTCCTCTCAAAATGATAAAACAAATCCCTCTCTTGTCTATCACCTTTTACTGCCATTTCAATTTGTTAGAATAAGGGTTGCACTTCACATAGCAAAGAAAGAAAGAATAAGCATAGATATTGCAGCTTTTAGTTGGTTTGTTAACCATCAGCATTAGAGGAGCCAAATCCTCAGGTGTGTCCTGGTCCCTGACCACCTTCAAGTGCGACAGCATCCAGGTCACATGTGGTCCTTGTGTGGGGGTCAGTGTGAGGCATCATACTAGAAAAATGAGTTCCAAGGAAAGAATTTCAGTATCTCTTCAGTTGCACAAAAAGGTTCAAAAACATCTAATAATCTCTGAATACTTTTCAACACTCTCACGCTCTTTGGTGGTAGCAATTCCCAGTGTCCCAAAAAAGGGAATCCTCTTACCAGTTTACCACCTTTTTCTTATGATTCTCCTTTGGCTAAGGCTCAGTTTCCTTCATACTCTGAATTTGGACATGAATTTGTGAGTATGGCTTTGCTTGCCTCTGAGTTAGCAGCATGAATCTTGGGTGTGGAGTTTCTACTGACAGGTCTGGACAGCTGAGTCATGCTCCATGCACTCAAGGTGAACCCTGTCTCGGTCTCAGGTCATCCCAAACAGATCCATGATGTACAAGTGTACCTCTGGGGTGCCCTTTGTGAGTCTTGCACCCCAATTCCTCATTGGCAACATTGGTTGTAAGTGACATTAACAAAATCCCAGTGCTGGGCAAGGACATCAGTTTCAACACAGTGCTTTCCATCTTCTGTCTCCCACAGGGTCCAGTGGCCTCAGCCGCAACCATGTTGTCTGCCCTCTCCCCTGGGCCTGGCCTTCCTCCACCTCCTCCTCCTCCACCTCCTCCAGGGCCACCTCCACTTTATGAGAATGAAGGCAGCAAAGAGCAGTCCTCCCCTTCACGCTCAGCTTTATTTGCACAACTGAACCAAGGGGAGGCAATTACGAAAGGTGAGAAACATCGAGAAACATCGGCTCTCACCTGGGAGCTGTTTCTCTGGAGGCACCCAGGTCCCCCAGAGCCCGCAGTGAAGGGTGTGCCATTCCATCCCAGTCCCCAACACACAGGGAGCTGCTGCTGGGAAGGCAGGGGCCTGCAGTGTTCTTCATCTCAGGGTAGATGGCCTCCGTGGGCGGACCAGAAAGAACTCGGAGACCCTACCAGTGATGGGCAACCTTTTGAGCTTTGTGTGTCAAACTTCGCCAAAAAACTGAGCATAACTCGGGTAGTGTGTCACTTTGAGGAAAAAACTAACTCCAAGACTCTAGTCGCAAATGTTTCATCCTCGGCATGCAGCCGCGTGTCATCAGAAATGGCTACGCATGTCAGTGCTGACACGCGTGTCATAGGTTCGCCATAACTGCCTAGGCTCTAAATCGACCACTGCACGCTGCCTCAACACTTCAGCCCTGATGTTACGGCACCATCTACAACCCAGGCATCAAGATCAAGTGACATAAAAATGACAAATAATAGCACCTGTGTCCTCAAGCCTTGTACAGCTTGTCAAGGAATCATATCGTTGAACTACTTTCTCCTCACAGTAAACAGTTAATTTTTTTAAAATCATACAACATTTAATCAAGTCGTATTGCCAAACTCCTTATGCAAATGTAGTTTTGCATGGGTAATAGGAATTATAGTATAAGTGTCCCTATGACTAGGATGGGAGTTAAGAACCCAAAATTCTGAATTTTTCTCTCGCTTCAAGGAGCTGCACTTTCTCATTTGGAAAGTACAGGAATGGATCTGTAACCCTAAATTGCTTCTGTACTCTGACATATACTTACTGGAATGCCCGTACCCTTTGGCTATTGGGGGGAATGATTTAGCCATGGGAGAAATAAATCAAGTGGTCCATTTTGGCACCATGGTTTTCTTTTTGCAGAACTTGTATCTATCATCTTATCTTCTTAAAGAAGAGGTTCCTCAAACTGAAAAATGCTTACAGTGTTTCCATTAACACTGACTTATACTCGTCTCAAATTCTGCATATTAACTAGACTGCTATGAAAATAGCATTAACAAAAATCCTTGTGCTGTTTACACCACGTCAATCTAAGAAGGCAGGGACATTTCCCTTTGCATAACCTATAAAGAACTGTGTCTCTGTGTTGCCTTCCCAGGGCTCCGGCACGTCACGGATTCGCAGAAGACATACAAGAATCCCAGCCTGCGAACTCAAGGAGGACAAACCCCATCTCCTACCAAAAGCCACTCTCCGGGCCCCAAGGCTCCCCCGCCACGTCCTCTTCAGAAACACGCCCCTGTGTTCGAGCTGGAAGGGAAGAAGTGGAGAGTGGTGAGTGAAGCCTGTAGCCTTTATTGCTGACGCGCTCTGACGAAAGGCAAAACTGTACCAAGGCCTTAAAGATTTCCAAGTGAAATGGCTACACTAGTTACCAGGGCCTTTTTGGATGCTTCCATGAACATTTTTTATTTATCATTGTTTCCCATTTATTCTTTCCTTCAGCTTTTAAAGTTGCTTTTAATTGTGGTAAAATAACGTAATACAAAATTTACCATCCTAACATTTAAGTGAACAGTTCCATGGCATTAAGTACATACTTTGTGCCACCATCACCACCATCCATCCACAGAACTCTTTTCATCTTTAAAACAGAAACTCTATACCCCTTAAGCACAAAATCCCGCCCCCACCCCCACCTCAGCTCCTGGAAACCACCACTCTGCTTTCTGTCTCTATGAGTCTGACCACGCTCCATAAACTGTTCATCTGCACACCATTCTGATCGGCTGTACAATGTTTCCTTCTACCCCATTGATGGTGGTGCTGGTGTAACCTACCGCTTCACCCGCCGCTTCCACCACGTGAGCAGGATAAAGACACTTTGAAAGAAGCTAGTGCCCTCCTGCCAATCCCAGGGGCTTCCCTAAAGATTGAGGACCGAGATCTGCCCAACTCGTACTTGACACAGCAGATTTTGCTGCAGCATCATTAAGTCCAGACTCAGCATCCAGACTCAACATAAACCTCTTCAAACCCTGCTCCAGCCCCCATCCCCTAACCAGGGTTCCTGATACCTGACTGTTTGCAAATTGGCACCAACCCCCCTTCCAACCAGTGGTTCCATCTGATCCCAACGCTGCAATGACAAAGTGAGACCTGTGGTTTAGCCTGTAAGAAAATGGTTCTAAAAGAAAGAACATATTAAAAAGCTATAATGAATTAATGCTGAGCTCCATAGTAATTTCAGTGTGCAATGGCTTCCATTTATCTACACATCCTTATATTTAATGTTTGCATATGTTTTAATCGTAGGAGTACCAAGAGGACAGGAATGACCTTGTGATTTCAGAGACTGAACTGAAACAAGTGGCTTACATTTTCAAGTGCGACAAGTCTACCCTACAGATAAAAGGGAAAATAAATTCCATTACAATTGGTAGGGCAGAACTATGGCTCTATACTTACCGTGATAAGTTGCTTGTATAAATATGATGTGTATATTTAGTGGAGTGTTTTTTTCCTAGACAACTGTAAGAAGTTTGGTCTGGTGTTTGACAATGTGGTGGGCATTGTGGAAGTGATCAACTCTAAGGATATTCAAATGCAGGTAAGTGCCCTTTAATCATGCTCTGCCCCCAGCATGGCTTTGAGCAGACCATTCAGTCTGCATGCAAGGGGCCCTTCGTGTCTGCCTAGAAGACTCCTGTTCCCTTTCCCTCTAGACACAGCTCTATCATCACCTCCCCTCTGAAGCCCTCTCTTACTTCCTAGGCAGTGTTGATTCATCCTTTTCAATCTATTAGAATACATTCTATTGTGCACTCCAAATACTGGTTTACCATCTCTATTTCAAAAATAGCTCATTAATCTTTACAGCCCCGGAATTTGCAAAGTACCTGCACATAGTAGGTGTCCAATAAATGTTTGATGAGTAAGAGGTTTAAATTAATCAATTAATGAATGAACAAAAATACCAAGAAATTCTCCCAGCATAACGCCACCCCGAAGACAATTTTCCCCCTCAGGAAAAAATTGATTCTGAGGAAAAGTGGGGGGGGGGGGGGTTTTCTGAAGAGTCAATGAGATCAGATATACAACCTGGAAAATAGGGTTGAAATTGAATTTGCAAAACAGGAGAAAATCTGCATCCCTTTAATAATTTTGATTTATTCGAATAGGATTTTATACTATGCAAAAAGTTAAAGCACTTCTTACCTTTAACCAAGTAACTTCTTTCTTTGATTACATGCTTTTCATATTGCTAATTACCCCTTATTATCTGATGTTTCATAATAATGTTTGTTAAAATTGTGTTCTAGTTTTATAGTTTTCTCTTGTTTTACTGAGCTTTTCATCACTGACACTTTAAAAACATTTTTTATTAAATGTATTGAGGTAATGTTGGTTAATGACATTAATATAAATTTCAGATGTACAACTTTATAATATAACATCTGTATACTCAATTGTGTGTTCACCACCCAAAATCTAGTCTCTTTCTGTCACTGTATATGTGACCCCCTTTACCCTTTTTGCCATCTCCCCACCCTTTTTCCCCTCTGGTAAGCATCATTCTCTTGTCTGTATCTTTCTTTCCTTGTTTTATTTGTTCATTCGTTGCTTTCTGGGTCAATAAACACAAACTGTAAAGAAAATGACTGATGAATCTAACTACATTAAATTCAAAATTATATAGTAGAAGACATCAGACACAAAGCTGAAAGACAAGCCATGGATGGAAAAATGACACTTGTAGATAATCAAAAAGGATTGTAACCAGAATTTATAAAGAACTTAACACAAATCATTAAGAAAAAAAACAATAGCCGAATAGAAAAATGGGCAAAGAATATTAAGGCAATCCAGAGAAGAAAAAAACTGAATTTTTATAAATATATGAAAATATTCATGACCCACCTAATAGAAATAGGAATACGAATTAATACTATAATTACATATATCTTTTCACACACAAAAGTTTTGCATTCAGGCTGTCCTTACTTTACAAGGGACATATTAGCTGAAGCTCATGTATGTCACAACTGTGCAGCTTAAGGACTGCTGTATATTAAAGTCTCATGGTACAAAGGCTGTTAAAGAAGTGCAACAATGGGACCTCTGATACCTTGGTGTTAGGAAAATAAATCTATTCCACTCACTGTGCAGAGTAAATTGGCACCATCTAATAAAGTCAGACATTCATTGCCTGTGACCAAGCAATTTCACTCTTAGGTCTGTACACTAAAGAAGCTCTAGTATATATGTCCATGAGATGTGTAAAAATGTTTATTGCAGTGTCATGCATAACAATAAAAAAAAACTTAAATGTCCACCATCTGGTAAGTGAATAAATAAATTCCACTAATAGAATATTGTACAGTAGTTAAAATGTATGAACTACAGTTATAGGTACAGAAACATAAATCTCAAAAGCAACACTGAGCAATAAATGCAAGTTACAGAATCAGACGTTGGCAATGTGTCCCTTTACATAAAGATTGAAAACATGCAAAACAATATGCACATGTTCATTATGCTTATGAGGACTCAAGGTCACTTTACCCAAGGGACAGACCCAGAAGGTTATATAAACGCAGAGTTGAGAAGAGTAGCTACATCTGGGGAGAGAAAAAGGTTGGTGAATGAGGTGGTGGGTGGTAATCTTCAAAGATATTGTAAGATTACAGTCCTAAAAAAAGGCAAAGAAGCCAAATGCTCCACTCTGATAAAGCTGTTTGATAAGCATATCGGTATTTGTGTATTTTTATAAGATTCCTTCTATGTTAGAAATATATCATAATTTTTTAAGGATATGGTCCGGATTTCTAAAAATAATGTGGAAGGGTAAGCCATGTCATCTGTAATTCGGAGACAAGAGGCATTTTACTGAATACTTCCTGAACTTTTGAGTGTTCAAACCAAGTGAATGTCATTATCTATTTGATACATTTACTACATTGTTTTAAAAGGGCCTGGACACAAGAGAGACAGAAAGCAGATTAGTGGTTGCCTGGGGTGAGGACAGGGATTGACTGTAAATGGGCACCAGGGTTATCTGGGGGGTGATGGAAATGGCCTAAAACTGAATGGAAGTGATGGTTGCACTGCTCTGTAAATTCACGAAATATAATTAACTTGTACACTTAAAGTAGGTGAATGTTATGTTTGCAGGTTTTACCTCAATACCGCTGTTAAAAAGATTGAAAGGGAGAAAAGGGCACGGACCAAAGTTAATATGATTTGATTCAGCAATTCTGGTTGTGGCAAACTATCCCAGAAAAGAGTGAATGTTATGAGAGAAGAGACTAGGGGGTTCCATGGAAATTTTTATGGAGAAATAAATTTTTGAAAAGCAAAACTAATCCAGAAACATGTATTAAATGCTGGAGCGCTGGCCTGGGCAAGGTCACATGTCACCTGCCACTCAGCAGAGGAGCTACTCTTTGGCCCAGTTCTGATAAGAAACAATCTCTGTTCTCAAAGTGTTCACAGACTACCAGGGGGAAGGGCGTGTAGATAATCTACTCTATGCAGAATCGACCAAAATGCTGTGGAAATGACAATTCCTACCATATCGGGGCCATTTCTTAAATTCTACTATTGCTTTTCCGATTTGCAGGGCGTTTCAGAATTTTTAACATAATATAGCAATATATAAATACACTATATTATCATAATGTGCTGGCCTTACTCGGTCTCATAAACAAATCACCTAAGACTCACTGACAATTTATTCCTTTACTATTCATACAGTTCTGGTCAGTATGTATATGCTCGTCATCATTATAAAATAAACAAATGTAGATTGCCAAAACATTACTGCTGACACATTTTTGAAATATAGATATATGTATTATTTTTCTATTTTATTTATGGCAAAGCCCTGTGCTTACCTGACCTTGAACTACCTCTGCCTTTTTCTTTTTCTTTTTTTTTTTTTTTTGTACTGGGGCTCAATTCCAAATCAGTGTCCAGTTTCTATGGAGAGAGGAGGAAACAGAGAAGTGTGGTGACCTGGCTAGACTCCCCCTAAGGAATGCTTTACATCACCTGCACTATCAACAGGAGTTGCTCCTTTAGTTTGCAATCCAGTCTTTTCTTCAGGGTGAAAGAGGAGATGCCTTTATCGCTTCAATTACCATTACAAAAAGGAAAATTATAGAGTTGTAATATGGTCATTTGGGGGAACAGTCTACCCCTATAGAGATTTGGGGGGACGTCTGAAAACTGACTGGTAAAAGAGAAATTTAAGACTGATCGAAATTTTTATAGCACTTAGATTTTTGTAAACAATACAAAGAATCTCCTCCTCTTGAGTATGGTCCCTTTTACCTATACAATGAGTGGCTTGAACGAAGTCTCCAGTTTTCACTCCTGAAATTAATACATTTCAAAATACCTAGATCCTCATTATCTCATTTAAGCTTCGCATTCAGCCAGTGAGATTTTTATCTAGTAAAGGACTTACGTGAAAAGAATTGTAGAGTTTCTTATTTATTCTTATTTGGGTTCAGAAGAAATCTCAATTACAAGAATAATTTCTTTGCTCTTAAATGACAATATTAGCACTTGTTTTAATCCAACTTTTACAGAGATTTGTCAAAACTAAAATTTTAAGCACATAAAGGCAATGCATCTTGTTACTTTTTATCATGAAATCAAATATATGTTTCAAATCCACTAACAGGGTTGTGAGACTTTTTCTCAACACTTAGCTGCTGTTTTCAAATTATCCCTTTATTTTGTCTCAGGAAAGAGACCCTGGGGTTTGACAATCCCCTTGTGTGGTCCTTTCATTCTGTCCCCAAATGACACCCACCAATTCAGCCTGGAGACCGTGCCTTTAACCGGCCTCCAGCTCTGACCCAGCTATTCCTAATGCTTGGTTGGGCCTATGCGCTGTATTTATTTGGGAATATTGTAATTTCTATTTCTTTGCTTAGATTATTTTTTTCTATTTTAGGTCATGGGTAAAGTGCCAACCATTTCCATTAATAAGACAGAAGGCTGCCACATATACCTCAGTGAAGATGCATTAGACTGTGAGATAGTGAGTGCCAAGTCATCTGAAATGAATATACTTATCCCTCAGGACGGTGATTATGTAAGTACCTTTCAAAAGACTGTAACGAATTGTTCTGGAGCCTTCATCGTTAACCTTCTTTGAGATTGATTCAATTAGCCTCCAATCTATGAGCTTCATTTGTAGCCTCATTCACAGACAGGAAAGGCATTCCGAGAGTTGCCTTTACATAATTAGCTGCCTAATATAATCCATATCTTTTCCCCTCTTAATTTCCTTGACTACACTCACTCCTAAATTTGTGACTCAAGGCAGTTCACTAATCATTAGCTTAATGGGCTAGCTTTTATCAAACTGTACAGCATACATCGGAGTTCATATTAGTCAGGAGTAAATATTGTCCTTTGCTATGGTGGCGGCAAACAGAAACGAGGGAGAAATGCTTTGGGGGGAAAGTGGGGAAGGGGGGAGAAATAACAATAAGTAGACCAAAGTATGCCGTTATTCTTATGTCGGAGGTTCTCAAACTCAGCACGAGAATTCCCTGGGCAGCTTCATGAAAATGCCTGCTCCCAAAAGGGATTTGGGAGACTTGGAGCTGGGAATCTGTATTTTAATAAGCCAACAGTGTGTCCAGCAACCCTTCAGAGAAACACTAGCCTGCGTGATTTTGCCACCATTTATTTTCTTTGCCTCCTTTCCCCAACAAAGCAGCCTCTGACAGAAGTGTGCGGATATCCTCACACATTGCAAAGGAAGTATAAATAAGTATATCCTCTGCATCCCCAGTGTGGTGGACCTGCCAGCTGTCACTGTTTGGAAGCAAGTACTGCTTCCCACTAGTTATTGCTTCTGAGATCATTCCCTCTGATTCTAACTGTGCGAGGGGGCAGTGAAGCAGGGAGGGTGGGAGAAAACATGGCATAGCTGGCACACGTTTGGATGTAGAGGCCCCCATCAACCTGTGGGTCAATCAACCAACTATCCACACCGCTGTCAGCACTTGGGCCAATCTCCTTAGACAGACAACATGACTGTTCTCGTGTTCTTTCCTTACAAGACATTCGATCCTGTCCAAAATGTCCATGGATACACTTGGCTCATCCTATATAATAAAAGGCTAATATGCAAATTGACCGAACGGTGGAACGACCGGTCACTATGATGCACACTGACCACCAGGGGGCAGATGCTCAACTCAGGAGCTGCCCCCTGGTGGTCAGTGCGCTCCCACAGGGGGAGCGCCGTTCAGCCACAAGCCGGGCTTACAGCTGGCGAGAGCAGCGGTGGTGACAGGAGCCTCTCCCGCCTCCATGGCAGTGCTAAGGATGTCCAACTGATGGCTTCGGGGAGTGGGCCTAAGCCATCAGTTGGACATCCCCCAAGGGCTCCCGAATTTCATGTACTGGGTCTCTAGTAGTAAATATAATCCTGCTCTTCTGCAAGATTCAAATCCCAATCCACCTACCTAATTCCATGTGCCTTCACAAGCCAGGCTACTGAGACAAGAAAAGTGATTATTGGCAATTTAGCCTCAACACCATATGGGCTCAATAAAACATGGTAGTATTCTTTATGTATTAATCATGTCAACCAAAAGTAGAAATGAATGTTATGGGCTATTTGAACTCAGGAACGTTTTTTAAGTGTGGACATTTTGGACAGGACCAAATGCCTGCTAATGTCTCCTTTCCCCAGTTCTCAGTAAGTTCTCCAGCACTACCCAGACACACCTACATATTGCAGCCTACAGTTCATCATTTAAGTGTGAAAAACCAGACTCTGCCAGCACTCTGCTAGGTCTATGGCCAACCTAACTGAGCTAGAGGAGGCTCCTTCCATGTTCTCCACCTAAAACAAACTACTGAGGTGCTATAGCCACTAAAGAATGGCCCCGGAGAAGCGAGCCAAAAATGAGGGCGAGGCCTGGCCTTTGCAGCTACTTAAGCAGAAGGCTCAGTTGCATGGGGACTGGATCTGCTAAGAAAAGCATTGGGGTTTGGATGAGCACTCCAGAGTAATTAAGCTACAATCCATGGGCATGGGACCCAGACATCTGTATTCGTTAAAGCTTCCCAGATAATTTCAGTATGGAGCCAAGAGTGGGATCCACTGATCTGAAGGATGAGTACAGATCAAAACCTGAGCATGAAAATGCAGTCTTCCCTGTCTTCGTAAATTACCTTGTGCCCTCTGCCCTAGGCCCTCTTCATGCATTTTCCAGTTGGAGGTCATAGGAGCAATACAGAAGTCCTGCTGTGGGCACTGTAACCTGGCAATGGATGGGAGCCATGATTCATCCCAAAAGAAATCTGTCATCATATCACTATCACTTTACACCCCCAAAAATGTTTGGAACAGCTGCAGTGCAGTTATTATCAAAGAGGTGCCTTCACCCCAGAACATTCTCCACCTGGCCTTGTTTACTCATCAAGAAGAGCCCCAGAAGGGGTATTGGCCACACACACACACACACACACACACACACACACACACACGCGCGCGCGCCGTCATTAAGATTGTGGCTTCTTTGCTTCATCAAAAAGACTTTGCATTGCAGATCTCACTCAAGAAGAATTCATCACTCACTATAGAAGGGACCTTCCCATTAAAATAAATAAATAAATAAATAAATAAATAAATAAATAAATAAATAAATAAATAAATAGCTTCTTCCCTAGGAAATAGTTGGATCCTACATCTAGGAAGATATGGACTCATGTGTGTATCCCACGAAACTTCACATCTCACCAATGGTGAGCACAGGCATCCACTTATCAGACAGTTGTGGTTTCAGCAGTGCTGTGCATACGGAAGTCCAGGGAGGCCACAGAAGTCGGGGCCAAGGACTACTCCTCCTCACCTTCCTTTTTGATCCTCTTCTGAAATGACTGGAGAACCTCCCTGGGGAAAGGAGAGAGTTTAAACTACTTTTATTTTGGTTATTCTGCGTGTGTGTGTTTGTGTGTATGTGTGTATGAGTAATGTGTGTGTGGTACATGTGCATGTATTTCACAATGGGAAGAATAGGGTGGCAGGATGAAGGGTGAGAAACTGATGCATAACCTGAAGCATATTTTTATATTTCAAAAAGACTAGACAGATAGCCCAGTGGCCCCTGGGAACTTGTTGGAAATACAGATTGTCATTCTCTTCCCCAGATCTGGCTGTTCTACTTGCTAGTAACGTCATCTAGATCAGTAGCTTAACTTCTCAGGCCTCTGTTTGCTGCAGATGGCATCTCAACAGTATCTAGCTCACAGGGATGTAGGCGAGTAACTGAGTTCACATACATCCAGTGCTTTAAAAATGTCTAGTTCTTGCCCTAACCGGTTTGGCTCAGTGGATAGAGGGTCGAACTGTGGACTGAAAGGTCCCGGGTTTGATTCCGATCAAGGGCATGTACCTCACTTGAGGGCACATCCCCAGTAGGAGGTGTACAGGAAGCAGCTGATCGATGTTTCTCTCTCATTGATGTTTCTAACTCTCTATCCCTCTCCCTTTCTCTCTGTAAAAAAAATCAATAAAATATATTTTTTTAAATGTCTGGTTCTTGTCTGGTTTGGCTCAGTGGATAGAGCATCTGCCTGTGGACCAAAGGGTCCCAGGTTCGATTCCAGTCAAGATCACGTGCCTCGGTTGCAGGCTCCTCCCCAGCCCGGGCCCTGGTCAAGGCACGTGCAGGAAGCAACCAATCAGTGTGTTTCTCTCACATCAATGTTTCTCTCTGTCTTTCCCTCTCTCTTACACTCTCTCTAAAATCAATTGAAAAATATCCTTGGGTGAGGATTAACCCTTTGCACTCGCTTGCTTTTTTCTCGATTCCTTTATTCTAATGCTAACCGTGTCAAGTCACACTCGACATCCGAGTGCAAAAGGTTAAAAATATATATATATGGTTCTTAATAAGTCCTAGCTTTAATGATGAGGCTGGCAGACAGTCACAAAGCTGATCCATGACTACGCAAGTCTTCATGTGACATAGAAGTCTTCTCCATGATACAGGCTTGAGTTCTATAAAATGACTTTGTCCATCATATGACACTAATCAGCCTTCCATCTGTTTGCAAAAGGAAGCCTTCTTAAATAACTGTGTTCTCCTTGCCTTTTTCCAGAGAGAATTCCCTATTCCTGAACAATTCAAGACTGCATGGGATGGATCCAAGTTGGTCACTGAACCTGCAGAAATTATGGGCTAACCTCCAGAGAGACCAGACCCCCTGATCTGTATCACCCTTCCCTCTCTCCCCTCCACCAAAAAAAAAAAAAAAAAAAAAGCAGCATTAAAGACTTAGAAGTTGCAGTAGCTCCTACTGCTTTAGCCGTGGCCTCCAACAATTCTGTGCTATAGAAACAGCATCATTTCTGGCATGCTTTCATGGGCATCTTGAAATATTTAACATTTCTTCATGATTTGCCTTTGTGTATGACTTGAGTTCCAATGATAACTTGTGAGCATTATGCATTTAAAGGGGAAAAAATAATTCTGTTCCCTTCATGTCATTAGCACAATAGCTGCTAGGTAAAAATATTGCATGGTTCACTTTTGCACTTATGTTTAATTGCTAGCTGGAAAATAAAACCTTCGAGAATCTAAGATGTACATTTTTACCTTTTAGACAATCTCAACATGATGTAATAGTAGTACTTTCTGAAAATCTGCTTTTTTTTCTTATTTTTACCACATGTTCACCTTTATCAGCATGGATACACTGTCAGCATGAATACATGTTTCAACCCATGTTTTTACAGAACAAAAGAAAATCCCATACAAAGGACCCTATCCAGTTTCTTGGTCCTTGGGACACCTGTATTCTTTACAGTTACTAAAAAACAAAAGTCAGTTCTAATGATCTATCTTAAATATTTCCACTTGTCATTTGGAAAACTTTTACTTTTCTGCATAAAGATTTTTATGCCAAAAAATTGATGGGTGGAAGCTGGTATGATACCTTACAATTTTGCACTGAGATCAAGCTCAAATTTTGTTTTCCAATTATGCACCTGTTAAATATCAGATGCCTTGTAAGTGGTGTCTTCAATGTTATATTACAGACCACTTTCTTCTTTTCCACTTGCCAGACTTGCTAACCAGTCTCAGAAATGAACATGAAAAAGCCATAAATGTATTACTTCTTCCAAAACCCAAGGAAACGTTTGTTGGTTTGGCTTGCTGCTCCTATTTTGTAGTATTGATAGTACATGCTTTTTCAACATAGTATGATACTCTTTTGTATGTTTTTAGTACATAGTGCTTAAAATCTGCAACTTCTTAGATCACATATACTGAATTATAGTATAATGCTTGCAGACCAAACACAAGCATATATATTGTGCCTATTACAGCCTTTGGAATACATTGTTTCTGTTTTTTAAAATATCTCTATATCCATATAGAATTTAAATTACTAATGCTCCTGTACCAAGGTTTTGCAATAAAAGTTTTGTCCATATGAATAATGTTGTCGCTTTAGTAAATATCTTTTTTTCAACTGTAAACTTATTCTGAAATAAAGTAAAATTCTAATTGTTTAAATGCTGTGATGACTTCTGGGTGTTAAAGCTCTTTGTTTCTCCTTTGATTTGCCTCTTGCTCATCTGTCAGATTTAGGAAAGATAGCTGTCTTTCTGGTTGAATTAAAGAATGTGTCCAGCATGCCCTCACCTTCCCTGAAGAATGGCTTCTCCGAGATACATATCACATAAAGCCATTTGTAGCTGGAATAGTCAGTCAGGAAATTCTAGAGTTGTTTTATAATTCAAGGTCTCTTCACTGAGAAAACCTTCCTCAGAGATCTTAATGTAAACACCAAAGAAAATAATTTAGTTTATAAGTATTATATACTAGAGGCCCCGTGCACGGATTCATGCACGGGTGGGGTCCCTTGGCGTGGCCTGTGGGGATCAGGCCGAAACCAGGAGTCCAACATCCCCCGAGGGGTGTAGTAGTGCTGAAGCCGCAGGCAGCTGGGGAGGAGCCCGAGTCCAGGCTGGGCACCACGCCACGCCCACTCATCCCAGCCCCGCTGCACCTGCCGCTGCCGCCACTGGGTATAGGCTCACTGCTGCTCCGCTGCAGTCTCCATGTGCCCATCCTAGGGCGATACTAGTGTGCCCATGACCGAGAAGCGGCCGCAGGCTCACACCCAGTCAGTCCTGATGCTGGTCCTGATCCAAGTCCCGGTCTGGATGGGGGAGGGGCATGCAGAGGGAGTGTCCACGGGAGAGGCTCAAGCCACCACAGCTGTGCTCGCCAGCCATGAGCCTGGCGTCTGGCACCCGTTGGTCAGCTGAGCAGCGCTGACCACCAGGGGGCAGCTCCTGCATTGAGTGTATGCCCCCTGGTGGTCAGTGCACGTCATAGCGACCAGTTGAACAGTCACTTAAGCTTTTATATATAGAGATATTGTATGTTTTAATGTATAATATAAATAACTTTTATAATCAATTCATAAGTAAACTTCTGGAGGAAAAATTTAACTGGGAAGGAAAAACTCTAAAAAGAACATGCTACATCTATATACATAAAAGCCTAAGCGACTGGTCGATCGATCAACCAAATGACTGGTCGACAGATAGTTCAATGCAGGAGCTGCCCCCTGGTGATCAGTGCGCTCCCACAGCCAACCTCTTGCGGCCGGTTAACCTCCTGCAGTCCCCCACCCCTACCCCACCAGCCAACATCCCATGGTCCCTCCCCGCAGCCAGCCACCCCTGATTGGCCCCTATTGGGACTGGGCGAGAAAGCCCCTATTGGCCCTGATCACCAGCCAGGCTGAGGGACCCCACCCATGCACAAATTTGTGCACCAGGCCTTTAGTTATTAAATAAAATAGCACTCGCCAGAGTTAAAAAGAAAGAAAGAAAAGGAAGGAAGGAAGGAAGGAAGGAAGGAAGGAAGGAAGGAAGGAAGGAAGGAAGGAAGGAAGGAGTCCATACTTAGTAGAATTGCATGTCATATAAATTCACAAAATATCAAAACTAGAATAAATGTCAGTAAAGATAATTAAGTGCAAGGATCTGTTTACTTTGTCATATTACTAAGTATCATTTTATAGGATCAAAATGATTTTTTAAATAATCCAAAAGAGGCTTTGTTTTCTTTAAAAATCTTTCTTTGATAATACTGACTCCATTAGATAATCTGCTTCTTACTGATAGTCTTCCTTTCACAGCAAGATATCTTAAAGTGAGTAGTTGGTACTAACCACTTCTTCTTATCTATAGAAATTCTTTCTAGAACTGGTAGGAAATACATGTAGTTTTAGTCATTCACTTTCACTTATTGAAAATGTCTACCTCAACTTCTTAGAATCTAGATGAGTTTATCTAAGGAATCCCCTCATTTTAAAAATGAAAAGGCTAAGGTTCTGGACATTAGACATTTGAAATTTGACATTAGACAAGCAATCAGTTAGAGGTAAAGCAAGGACTAGAACACACACACACACACACACACACACACACACACACACACCTTCTTATAACTACTGTAACTTGGCTTCTCCTATAACCACATTTCTAAAACTCTCAAAAGTCATTTAATCCCATTTTATCTCATTCCTCATCCATCAAAAGTCTTGATATTGCCCTTTTCTTACTAAACTCCCTTTGACTTTGATACACAATAAACTTATCTGCCTTCTCTCCTTTCTGCTTTTCCCCCTCTCAAATGCTCATTAACTTATCACCTCAATGTAGATGACTCCCAAATCCACATCCCCAATCCAAGCCCATCTCCCCAAATTCTTAACTCCAACTGTCCACAGAGTATTCTTGCCCATCCCTACTTTATTGAACACCTTTCTAATTAGTCAATTCTCATCACAGATTTCAAACCAGCCATTTCCTGTGATAGGAAACACAGGAGGAGAACCAGATCTGGAAGAGAACCATGGTTCAGTCTTGAACGTGTTTAACAAGGCATCTTTGTGATAGTTCATTGGAAATGGAGAGTTGGCAGGTGGATATGGGTCTTGAGTCTTTTCCATTGTCTCTGATACAAATCCGTAGGAAGTGTTTTGTAAGTTTAATATACCAAAAATGACTTTAATTAATCATGTTCATTTCAAAAGAATTATTTTCTTTTTAAAATTTATCTTTGTTGTTGAAAGTATTACAGATGTCCCTTTTGTGTTTTTTCCCATTGACCCCCTCTACCCTGTACCCACCCATCCCAGGCCTTCACCACACTGTTGTCTGTGTCCATGGCTCTACTTATCCTATATAATAAAGAGGTAATATGCAAATTGACCATCACTTCAACACACAAAATGGCCGCCCCCATGTGGACACAAGATGGCCACCATAAGATGGCCTGCAGGGGAGGGCAGTTGGGGGCAACCAGGCCTGCAGGGGAGGACAGTTAGGGGTGACCAGGCTGGCAGGGGAGGGAAGTTAGGGGTGACCAAGCTGGCAGGAGAGGGCAGTGGGGGCAATCGGGCAGGCAGGGGAGGGCAGTTGGGGGCAATCGGGCAGGCAGGGAGCAGGGGAGTGGTTAGGGGGTGATCAGGCTGGCAGGCAGAAGCGGTTAGGGGCAATCAGGCAGGCAGGCAGGTGAGTGGTTGGGAGCCAGCAGTCCTGGATTGTGAGAGGGATGTCCCAGATTGGAGAGGGTGCAGGCTGGGCAGAGGGACACACCCCCTCTCCCCATGCACGAATTTTGTGCACTGGGCCTCTATTTTGTTAATAAGACTACTGTAGTATGCATATAAGTTCCCTGGCTAATCTCTCCCCACCCACCCACCCACCCCTCCCTTCTCTTTGAATTATTGTAAACTATTGGCACTTTCTGCACCACTTCAGATACAAATGCAATTTTAAGGGCTTATCAACTGAGATAAGCTGATTTAAGTCTTTCAAAGTTTTCTTTTGCAAATTTAACCATTTCAATGTTTCTGTACATGATGAAGCTTATACCTGTGCTGCAAGTGGAAAATAAGGCAGCTCAAATTAACCAGCGATGATTCATCCAGATTTCTGCAAATGGTTTGTGCTCCTCAACTGTTTTTTAAATAACTTGGCAAAGAATAGGCAACTAATAAAGGGTAACATTTTCCTATCAGTAGATAATTTTTTTCAGCTTTCCCTCTAGTACAATATGTTATTTTATATCTAAAATTGGTGGGTGGGGAGAGATTAACCAAAGAATTTATATGCATATATGCATAAACTGAACTGTGCCCAGCATGGCCAGTGGTGAACCTGAGGGGGAGGGGGGGCATTGAATGATTAAAGAAAAACAAAATCAAAAAAACAAGCCGTATCCCAGTGGTCGGCAAACTGCGGCTCGCAAGCCACATGTGGCTCTTTGGCCCCTTGAGTGTGGCTCTTCCACAAAATACCATGGCCTGGGCGAATCTATTTTGAAGAAGTGGCATTAGTAGAAGTAGAAGTTTAAAAAATTTGGCTCTCAAAAGAACTTTCAATCGTTGTACTGTTGATATTTGGCTCTGTTGACTAATTAGTTTGCCGACCACTGCCCTATCCGGTTTGGCTCAGTGGATAGAGTGTCGGCCTGCAGACCAAGAGGTCCCAGGTTCAATTCCAGTCAAGGGCATGTACCTTGGTTGCAGGCATATCCCCAGTAGGAGGTGTGCAGGAGGCAGCTGATCAATGTTTCTCTCTCACCAATGTTTCTAACTCTCTATCCCTCTCCCTTCCTCTCTGTAAAAAATCAATAAAATATATGTAAAAAATATTTTTTTTAAAAAAAAAAAAAAAGCTAAAACTGGAAAATTTCTAGAAGAAACATAGGGAAAAAAATCTTTGCAAAAAAAAAAAAAAAAAAACACAAACAAGAGAATATAGTTGGGGCCAGGTGGATCACTGCACCTGGATGAGGAAACAGTGACACAGCCTGTAAGCCGAGTCTTTATTTTATAGTCAGATCACACAAAGCACAACAACGGAGTGGTCAAGATGTTTACAATGTTCTTGTGAGTTTCAAATCTACTTCTTTCCTGTTGTTGCACTTCTCTGAACTCTATCAAACTTTGTTTTGGCAGCACTTGCTGCACCTCCCGCAGCCCACATCCCTCAGCCACCTGGGACCACAGGGTCGGACCATAAGGTCAAGCTTACAACCACAGCCTTTGGCTATAATTGTGCTGAGAGGGCTTTGCCCTCCAAGTTGGGACTTGTATGTGGTTTTGCCACAAGAGGACCATGCCCTCTCATCAGTCTGAGGCTTGAACCTGTCCAAACACTGTAGCCGCTCTCAACATAAAACATAGACACAGACAATAGTGTGGTGAAGGCCTGGGAGGGTGGATATGGCATGGAGGGGGGTCAATTGGGGGAGGAAAGGGGGCATCTTTAATACTTTCAACAATAAAGATAATTTTTTTAAAAAAATTTCAACTACAACTTTCAATATTTTAATCTTAAGTTCACTTTATTTCAATACCTTGCTTTTTAGCACCATCATAGTAAAAAAATAATACTTCTTACTGATGTGAAGATCCAGATGAAAGAAATGCACCATTGACCACACTTACTAAACAATAATGTTAATTTTTAAATCCCATTCACCAATATCATAGAGGGTTTTTTTCATTAAAATTCAGTTGGTGATTTTCCATTATATCAATAATTAATCTTAAAGACTAATTAGAAGTATGCATTTAACTTTTTATTTTTAATAATAACTTCATGACCTCATTTCAGCTCATAAGCCAATAAACTTATAATGGAAAGTCTTCCCACGAACATAACAGTTCTATAGATATTTTTGAAAGGAGTGAGATTTGTTTGGGAAGACTGTTTTTTCCTGCTCCTTGTCCCTATGGGCATTGTACCCACACATAATGAATGGCACATTCCTAGCAAGGGGGAGCTAATGACACACAACCTGCATGCAGCTGATGCTACTATAACATCCCCTACTTTGGGCATTCTTCTCCAATTTAAAGGCTAAAGAGAAAATATAAGTTATAGGCTGATGCAAATGGTCAGTTCCAGGGAAGTGATTGCCTTCTGAAATCAAGCATGATAAAAATCTATCCTCTTTCATGGATACTTAAAGACATTGTCCTGTAGCATTACTAGAAGATGTATAGAGATCCAGAGAAATGTTTTATAAGAGCCACATATGATATATATGTTTTTAAAAGGATATAAATTTATTGTAATATGGTATTAAAGGAGTAGTAAGTTATATATATTCTCCATATCCTGAGAGAGAAAAGTTGGCTGAAATAACCAGGAATTTCCTCCATTAAAAATCTTACTTGTTTAGCTCTGACTACAATGATAAATTGAAAGAGATATTTTTACATTTATCTGACTAATTTAAGAAAAAATAAAATAAATTATATATGCTTTTTGAAAAAGAAATACTATTTGAAAACCTAAGTTATCTAAATTACCTGTTCTAATTCACTAAGTAAGTGGTCAGCACTTTCCTATATGCTCAAATCACCACTGATATGCAAGTGTCTGAAGAATAAAGAAAGAATATTTTAATGTAAGCCCATTCAGTGGCTGTGGAATTCAGAGAGTGATGTCCCACTATTAACAACTAAAATCTGGCTCTCTACAGTTACCAAAATGTCCTCTCATTTGTTAGCAACTGTAACAAGTGTGCCAGCAATACGGTTTGCATTCTGCAGGCTGCTTCTGCCAAAAGGCTGGACAACTGTTTTCTCAAATTAAATTAATTCCATACTCTGTAGTTTTCAGAAATAAGTCTCTCTTCACCTCAGGACTTGGCTTCACCAGGAAAAAAAATGTCTTCGTATTTCATTAAGTTTTCAAAAGAGTAAAGTAGGTCTTGCATTAATTAGAAAGAGCTTTGGCCTGGAAGTCAGATCTGGTTTCTATTCTGGATCTACCACTAGCCAGAGGAGTGTGTCCATTTAACAAATACCTAGGATACATTTAAAAACATGTAATTCTTTAAAAATTAGATAATTGTGTTTAAAAAATGTTTTTCAAATATGATAAAACAAATATGCGACAAAACTGCCTGTGGCAGTCACTAGCTGACCATCAAAATCTATTTTCTTTCCAATGGCCACGTGATTTGAAGGAATATGAGTGTTAAACAATATAAATCCTACTTCAGGATTCAGTCTGTTAAAGTATGTTTTCTTCATGTTCCCTTTCCTTTCCACCAACCAAATCCTGGACATGACATCCAGCTTCAATCATGCAAATGACAATATACTCTGGTTATGCAAGAAGAACAAGTTAGCCTGGATCCCTGTGTCACAATATGGAAAACAGCCACTCACTGATCTGAACCTGCCCTAGGTAGTTGCATGAGAAATAAACTTTATTTGGATTTACTTATCAGAGAAATTTAGCCTGCCAAAACCAATATGCCACCTAAGGAACTCTCTGATTTACTGGTCCACTCACCAGAAATACCTTCAGCAAATTTGGAAAGATATACAAATACAGTAAGTAAAATGAGCATCTATAATAATAAAAGTATAATATGCTAATTAGACTGGACAGTCGAATGACCTTCCGGACGACCTTCCGGACGAAGCTGGGGCTGCAAGGCCTGAGGCAAGCCACTGTGGCTGTGAGTATATCTCAGCTGCGGTGACTTGCCTCGGCTCACAGCCACAGTGGCTTGCCTCGGGCCTTGCAGCCCCAGCTTCGTCCGGAAGGTCGTCCGGAAGGTCATTTGACTGTCCAGTCTAATTAGCATATTATACTTTTATTATTATAGATGCTCATTTTACTTACTGTATTTGTATATCTTTCCAAATTTGACTGTCCAATCTAAGAATATTTTAATGTAAGCCCATTCAGTGGCTGTGGAATTCAGAGAGTGATGTCCCACTATTAACAACTAAAATCTGACTCTCTACAGTTATCAAAATGTTCTCTCATTTGTTAGCAACTATAATAAGTGTGCTATGTATTATAAGAAAAAACATAGTATATATAAGGTTTGGTTGTATCTGCAGTTTCAGGCATCCACTGGGGATCTTAGCAATGTATCCCCCATGAATAAGGAAGGATATTCTACATTATTTTTTAAAGCCCCATCTAAACAAAGCATCATAAAATGTTAGAACTAAAAAAATGGGCAAACAGATATTAAATAAATGCAAATAAGAAAGCAGAAGTCACAACATTAATAATATATAATACTATAAAATTCAAAGTAAATATATTAAATAGAAAATTAAAGTTTATTTTATAATGATGAATACAATTCACACTGAAAATGTAACTTTCAGAAGTCTTTATGTATTTGTATTATTCTATTGCTGCATTACCACAAACTCAGTAGCTCAAAGCAATACCCACTTATTATCCCCTAGTGTTTGTAGTCAGAAGTCTGGGCATGATGTAATTGGGTGCTCTGGTCAGAGTCAGGTAAGTCTGAAATCAAATCGATGAACGTCGTATGGAGCTACGTTCTCACCTAGAGCTCGTATAAGGCTCAGGGTTCTCTTCCAAACTCATTCTGACTATTAGCATAATTCAGTTCCTTAAAGTGGTAGGAGTGAGGTCTCTGTTTTGTTTTTTGTGGGGTTTTTTTTTCTGGATGTTGGCTGGGGACCACTCTCAGCTTCTAGAAGCCACCCCGCAAGTCCTTGCCTCATGGCCCCTTCCATAGACAGATCACAGCATGGCTATTTCCTTCTTCGAGGCCAGCAGGAGGATCTCTCTCACTTCCGGTCTCTCTGACCTCTTCTATAACTGACCTTTAAACTCTCTTTTAAAGCACTCACCTGGGCTCTGGCCAGTATGGCTCAGTTGCTTGAGGGCTGTCCCATGCACAGAGAGGTCACGGGTTTTATTCCCAAGTTGCAGACTTGATCCCCAGTAGGGAGCATGCAGGGGGTAGCTAATGAATGTTTTGATGTTTCTCTCTCCCTTTCCCTTCCTCTCTCTCTCTCTCTCAAATCAATAAACAGATATTTTTTAAAAATAAATAAATAATAAAAATAAAGCACTCACCTGATTTGGTCAGGCCCACTTAGGAATAATCTCCCTTTTGATTACCCTTCACCTTTGACAAAGATTGCAATCTAATCATGGAGTGATATCCCACCATAGTCATAGATCTCACACTCAACAGCATGTACACCAGGGGGCAGAAATTTTGGAGACCATCCTAAAATTCTGACTGTGACTATATTGAATTGTTTTCCATGAAAATACATTAAGCAATACTATTACAAATACAAAAAGATTAGTTTTTATAATATAATTTAGTTTTAAAATATAATATAGTTTTAAAATATAATAGTGTACTCTATGCCCGGCCGGCATGGCTCAGTGGTTGATTTTCAACCTATGAACCAGGAGATCATGGTTCGATTCCCAGTCAGGGCACATACCCAGGTTGCAGGCTTGATCCCCAGTATGAGGCATGCAGGAGGCAGCCAATCAATGATTCTCTCTCATCATTGATATTTCTGTCTCCCTCACCCTCTCCCTTCCTCTCTGAAATCAGTAAAAATATATTATAAAAGTATAATAGTGTACTCTAATATGTACTTCTGTCTTGGACAGATTGAGTAGGGAAAATAATTTTAACTGATATAAAAAATCTAAATACCATTGACTTCACTTATATGTGGAATCTAATGAACAAAATAAACTGATGAATGAAATAGAAACAGAGGCAAGGATACATGGAACAGCCTGACAACTGTCAGAGGAAGCTAGGGGGGACTGGATGAAAGAAAGTGAAGGAATTAGCCAAAGAACATATATGCATAGCCCATAGACACAGACAACAGTGTGGTGATGGCCAGAGGGAAGGGGGGCGAGGGCAGGGTGGGGGTGGGCAAAGGTGGGAAAAATGGGGGACATCTGTAATAGTGATAACAATAACAATAAAGTTTAAAAAAAAGAGAAGAACACGGGCATTGTATAAAAAAATCTAAATTATATCATTAACAAGATTGATTTGAAAGATTATTAGAACTGAAAATAGAAAAGATACTTGTTTTTACAGTGTCTTATGGACTTAATTCTATATTAGGGTAAAATGAAAACCTTAGAATCTGAACAGTAAATATTACATGGGTCAGTCTTAAAATGTAAGGCAATAAAATTAAAACATGGAAGAAAAGATTTAGCAAAGTAATCCAACCACTTAAAAAGTTTATTCTTCTAAATAATTCTTCAATCAAAGAGAAAGCAATACTGCAATAAAAATTAGTGACAAATGGAAGCAATATAAAAGATGATAGGATAATAAGCATTCTAGCAAAAAAAGTTGGGAAAGAAACAAAACAACACATATCAAAGGGATATTAGAGAAATACATTAATAAAGCAAATATTAAAGAATTGTAAAAAATAGCTTTTTTTACATTTGAAAAAGTAGAACAGGATGTAGAAAGAGCTATACTGACAATGTGGACGGTAATCCTTTGGGGTGCAAAGATATTTCTTTATGGTTTGAATTTGTTATAATAATCATATTTTACTTTTGTAATTAAAAATAAGTGAGAAGTAGGAAAATAAGGAACATTGTGGGGTTTTTATGCAGTTTAGCTAGAAAGTGCCAATTGTATAGACTATTTTTCCAATATCTTATAGAACACATTTAAAAGTTAGTTATGTAAGAGTTCAATATTAATATGTCAAATTCCAAAGTGCAAAAATATACAGGCATTGTCTCTGAGCTCAAGACAATGAAATTAGAAAATGAGAATTAAAAAAAATAACTAAAAGATTTGATGGATAGTTCTTTGATTTTTAAATTTTTTTAGTGGTAATAAAAATGTTTAGGTTTTTGTTTTCTTCTTCAGTCAATTTTGGCAATTTGTATTTTTCTAGGAAATAATTCACTTCCTCTGAATATTATAAATTTGTTGGAATGAAGTTAAACATATACTGTTTTATTTTTTAATTATTTCAGGATTTTAAATTATATGTTTTTTTTAAATATATTTTTATTGATTTCAGAGAGGAAGGGAGAGGGAGAGAGAGATAGAAACATCAATGTTGAGAGAGAATCACTGATTGGCTGCCTTCTGCATGCCCCCCACTGGGGATGGAACCTACAACCTGGACATGTGCCCTTGATTGGGATCGAACCCGGGACACTTCTGTAGGCAGGCTGAAGCTCTATCCACTGCAAAACCGGCTAGGGCTATATGTTCTTTCTTATTATTAAAGGTCCATGGCTGCAATTTCTCCTTTTTTCTTCATTAAATTGCCAGAATTTTATGTAGTGTATTATTTTTTTCTTCAAAGATCTAGTTATTGGATTTATTGACAAATTATACTATCCTGCTTTCTGATCTTTTCATTTTTGATGGCTATCTCATTTATTCTTACTACTTTACATCCTATATAATAAAAGCCTAGATGGCGTCACACCCTCATGCGACATTGCCACAAGATGGCCACCACAAGATGGCCGCCCTCACATCATCACAAGATGGCCTGCAGGGGAGGGCAGTGGAGGCGAGATCAGGCCAGCAGGGGAGGACAGTTGAGGGCGACCAGGCCAGCAGGGGAGGGCAGTTGCAGGTGACCAGGCCGGCAGGGGAGCAGTTCAGCATCAATCAGGCCGGCAGGGGAGTGGTTAGAGGGTGATCAGGCTGGCAGGCAGAAGTGGTTAGGGGCAATCAGGCAGGCAGGTAGGTGAGCGGTTAAGAGCCAGCAGTCCTGGATTGTGAGGGGGATGTCCCAGATTGGAGAGGGTGCAGGCCAGGCTGAGGAACACCCCCCCCCCTCGCACGAATTTTGTGCACCAGGCCTCTAGTTTACAAATAATCCTGCAAGGAATATGCTAGACTTGCATCTTCATACCTAGTGCTCATATTTCTGAAAGGCAGATTCCAAAAGGGGCATTAATTAGTCATAAGTCTCCAATATTTTTAATGTTGGTGGATGCTACCAATCAGCCATCAAAAAGTTGTGCGAACTTACACTCCCACAAACTGTATGACTGAACCTATTTCTCTGTACTACAACAATAGTGGGTACCATCAGTCTTAGTAAGTTTTTCCAGGCAAAAACATGATATGGCTTATAAAATTATACATAAAATTGACTGAGAATGCAGGGGAGCCTATTATATAAAAAGAAAGTAAACTACCAGGGTTGATTAGTAAGAACAAAATGGGGGGTGGGGGGGAGAGAACAAAATGAGCCAGGGTATTAAATTTAGAAAAGAGGGTGCAGGTCAACAAAACCCTATGACAAAAGAGAAAATGGAGAAGAAACCTGGAGAATTGTGGAATTTTTTCATTCTTATGACCACAAGAGAGGGGGCCAAGAACAGAGTGAAATTTGATGAAGTTGAGTTCAAGTTTCAGTTCATGTCCTGCATGTTTACAACTCCACATTGGCCGGGCAGTGTAGTCCCACTTTATAAAAATGGTAACACTATCGGGGAAAAGCATGCAAATAAAGTAAACCATCATGGAGAGGGAGAGAGTAACTAGTCGACTCTGTCTTGGAGGGAGTTCGGGAAGAAGTTTGGGAGGAGCGGTACCACAGCCAAGAAAGAAATTCTCAGGAAGGAATTTGAGTTAGGCATAGAAAGGCTAAATTGACCGGGTGTTTAGGAGGTCTTGTCGCTTCTCCCTTTGCATTGGCTGCTTCCAGTGCTAATAAACCAAGGAGGCAAATCAGTGTTTTTCACATTCATTTGTACCCACATTTTACATTTTATAAATATGTGTCCTTTGTCTTTCATAATAGCTTTTTATTGCTAACCAGGTCAAAGCCAAACTCATCCTCCCTCCCTTCACCTCTCTGCATATCATAACACTAACATTTGATCAGGGCTCCCACTTTCAGCCGCTTTTCCTCTCTTATGTCATAATGACTTTCTTCATATACCCTACTTATCTTCAGCTTTTTATTTCATGCTATCCATACCTAAAAAGTTTTCACTTCACCCCCAAGTCTCATATTTCACAAGTAAAATCTAATCTTAATCTAGAATATTCTTTCCTTTTACCACAATTTCATGGACACGATACGTATATGTATGTATCACTTGGGGCTAGTCAGCAGTCTTTAGTTCCTGTTAGTATAAAACTGGGAAGATTGAACCAGTTGTTTTTAAGATCCTCGGGTTCTGAAGTTGGTTTTGGAGAGCATGGTGGAGTTCTTAGCTTTGGAAATTCCTCCACCTACTGGTTGCCTCAAGTCAGTTGACTTTATACAATGAGGTTTGCTGTTGTTTTATGAGTGCTGCCCATTTCTAAGAATAACATGTGCCTCTTGTAAATGCTGATACATTTATAAATCACTTTGAATTCTAAAAATTCTGTTATAAAGGAAATATATTCTTATAAAATATTTAAAACAGATAATAAATTTCTTAATGCTTATAACAACCACTGGGGGGCAGAAAAGCATCATATGGCAATTCACTCAAGTTTGGCTAAAGAAGGAAAAGGTATTTTATGTGTATTTCTAAAAGTACTTATATTAAATTATTTTAAAATTTAATCTTTTATTGGGTGCACTGGACAAAGTGTCTAAAGAAACCTTTTATGGTGGTTTTATTTTTTTCACATTGTTTTCTATCAGTGTATCAAATCAGACAAACTTTTATTCTGAAGTAGATACTTTAAAGAGCAATTTGTCATCGTGGGGTGGTTTTCTCGTTTATTACTGGTAAGAAGAGTTGAAATATGTTGATGAACTAAATCTGGCTAAAAACTTGAGAAATCAATACTAAAACAACAGATTCACGGCTGCCCAATTTTCAGAAACTCTCTTTTCAGTTGTCCTAGCAAAACATGGACTTAAATATGGTTCAGAATAATTAGCTATTTCCCTAACCCCTTCTCTTCCAAAACAAACTCCTTGATGATTAGAATGCAATTATTATCCCGACTTGCTCACCTTCTATTCCCTCTTCAATCAGCCTTTCACCCTTCACTCCATGAAATGACTCAGGCAAAGCCATCAGTGACCTCCTAACGGCTGAATTCAGGTAAGGTTCTTCAGTTGGAAGGGTCATAAGCCAGCACTTGCTAATTTACACTTGAGAGGAATTTATTGGAACGATATCACAGCCTCTGAAATTAAAGAAAGAAGTGTAAATAGCAAGAAATAACCAACAGTATTGCCAGGAATCTCTGCTGGCATTATATTTATACCATCCTTGAACCATCTAGCCCAACTTTCCAAGGTCCAGGTGAGCATGTCCAGTTGGCTGAGCTTGGGTCACAGGCCCGCCACATGGCTTGGAGTGGTAGAGCAGAAGGCCCTGATAGTCCTTCCCCAACTGCATATATTGATAGAGGGGTTATTCAATAAGAGGAAATTGGGATGCTATTACCACAAGAAGGAAAAAGAGGTATGGTACCAAAAAAAGAAAAATGCCTGCTACAATTCTTTTCTTTTTAACATATTTTTATTGATTTCAGAGAAGGGAGACGAGGGAGAGATAGAAACATCAATGATGAAAGAGAATCATTGATCGGCTGCCTCCTGCATGCCCCCTACTGGGGATTGAGCGTGCAACCCAGGCATGTGCCTCGACCAGGAATTGAACCTGTGACCTCCCAGTTCATAGTTTGACACTCAACCACTGAGCCACACCAGCTGGGCACCTGCTACAATTCTTTATTTCTTTATGGTTTTGACACGTTATGGTTTTCCTTTCTTATGAAAAATTTCTCCTCTTACTCAATGCTACTTTCCCTCCCACCTCAACATTCTTTCTCACTTTTTTCTCCTCCTCTTCCTCCTCTTCCTCCTCTCCCTCCTTCTTCTTCTTCAATAGTCGCTTGGCCTTTGCTCTTGGCTTCCATTTCTTCTCATTTCGCAGAGTTTTCCACCTACTTGTCAAGGGCCACCTGTATGCTTACAACACCTTAATCTGTATCTTTACGCTACAATATATTCAACAGCCAGTATCCGTTGGACATCTCACAGGCACCTTACTGATCCTCCCTTCTCCCATCTTGTGCTTCCTTCTGCCTTCTTTAATTTCTATGAATGGTATCATAGTCCATTCATTCAGACATCTAAACCAAAGACAGCGTGATGCTTCTCTCTCCCCCCAAATCCATTCAGTCACCGAATTCTGCAAATTGCGCTTCATTTATTTCACTCAAATGCCTTCTCTCCTTTACCTCCCTATTGCTATTGCCTTGACTCAAGTTCACTTCATTTTACCTAGGTTATAATCTCCCAGCTGGAGTCCTTGTCTCCAAATTTACAACATTTCCACCTACCTCTCACATGGCTACCAGAGAGATATTACTAAAAAACAAATTTGACCAAGTTCATCTCTCTGAATAAAGCTCTTCAATAGCTTCTGTTGTCCACAGAGTTTGGATAGAGTCCAAACTCTCTTACAAGAGACAAAAGCCCTTCATAATCCGGCCCCTCCCTACTTTTCCAAATTTATCTCTACTCAGTTCACCCCAGATCTTAAATATCAGCTTAGCTATTTCCATGAAATTTGCTCATGTTGCACCCTCTTCCCAAAATAACCTTCCCTACTGTGTCCTTATAATAAACACTTTTAAGAGTCAACTCAGCTTGTCTGGCCGGCATGGCTGAGTGGTTGAGCGTTGACCTATGAACAAGGAGGTCACAGTTCGATTCCCAGTCAGGGTCAGGGCACATACCCAGGTTGTGGGCTCAATCTCCAGTGGGGGGCATGCAACTAATCAATGATTCTCTCTGATCATTGATGTTTCTATCTCTCTGTCCCTCTCCCTTCCTCTCTGAGATCAATAAAAAATAAAAAGAGTCAACTCAGCTCAAAGTCACCTCCTATATAACGCCCTTTCCAATTCACAACTCTGTCTCTTTGTAGGGAGAACTGGCCACGCCCTCCTTTGGGCTCACATTTTGTCATGTAGGTACTTACCTAGCAATCTCTCCCATCTACTCTGTAGTCCCTCAACTACAAAAAAACATGGCTTAATTCACCTTTGTATTCCTAGTAGCCAGGAATGCTTCAATGAGAATAAATGCTCAGTAAATGAGTATAGAAATGAATTTGTGACCATAGGAGGTGAAGAAAGTCTACATACTCACTTGAGCAATTCAGGGAGAACAGTTACCAACACTTTTTTGGTTAGAACCAGCGAAGCCTCTCTAGAGATGCAGTAGGTGCCAGTGGCTCTTTCAATTCTGGTTGCACGATAGAAATGCCTAGGAGGTTTTAGAAAATATGCTGGCTGAACCCTAACCAAGACCAGTTATATCAGAATCTTTAGGGGTAGGGCCAGACATGGGTGGTTTTTAAAGGCTCCTCAGAGACTGTAATATGCAGCCCCTGGTGCGTAGTACTCATGACCTAACAGCAGCTTGACTATGGAATGATGAAGAGAAGAATGCCCAGATGGCAAACAGCTTCCCCACCAAGGGAAGAGAGTTAACATCACTGGTCTCTGACCTGAGCACTGGTTTGTAATCAATAAAGAGAAATGCTTTCAAGAGCAACAACACCATTTAAACGGTACCATTTAAATATTGTGTGATCCAGCTCTAAGGGAGTTTGTTGAAAGTAAACACTTGTAAAAAGCTATAAATTGTGATGTGAACTTTTCTCCTTCTCATGGAAAAATGCTGCAGGAGCGAACTTGTGAGTGACTTAGGTCACTGACAAAGCAAAAGAAGGAAGGAATGTGAAGAACTTTGGAATCCCAGTTTGAATTAGGATTCTTTTGGTTGTGAGTAACAAAAACAAAGGAACGGGGGATTTATTAGCTTGGGCAACTCTAAAATTCCAGGAGATAGTTTCAGATATAGCTGGATCCAGGATGTCACAAGAGTTCTTTCTCTGTTGCTCTCCATCTCACAGTTTCGATTTTCTCTATGTTGGTTTCACTTTTAGGAAAGGTCAACTCATGCGGCATAAAAAATGGCCACCGGCAGCTATAGGTTCCGAACCAGGAGTATCTCCTTCAAATGGCAAAATTCCAAAGATGACTCAGTGTAGCCCAATTCATATCACTTTCCTATCCCCGAACCTGTGGCGAGGGGATGAATATTCTCGTGTGTCTACTTTTAGGGATATAGAGATGGAGTCAATTTTATCCGAACCACATAGATTAAGAATGGAGGGAGGTGTAGTTCTCCAAAGAGATGTTAAAAAGCAAAAAAATTAATAATTCTTTTTTGTGTGTTCAACTGGTATAGAATTTTGTGATTATTATCCTGTTATAGTTACTATTCTTTGGTTAAAATCCAAAGAATCAGGCTAATAAAATTGAAAGGAAAGGTGAACAACTGGACCTTAAAGTTATCAGGAACCAAGGATAATCCAAGGATGCAGTAACAGAAACTCATGAACGGTCTTTTTAGACTGATATATATCCAATCACTTCCCATCACCATTCAAGTTCTAATGAGAAAAAAAATAGCTTGCATTGCTGAGACAACCCAGATCCTGACGATATTATTTGCACCCTCTCTATGCAATCAAACCTGAAGTCAGCCCCACCTTTCTCTTTTTACTTCCTTCCTTCCTTTTTTGTTGCCATCAGAGTAACATATATATCATATTTAAAAACTAATATAGTAAAAAAGAAATGACAATAACCTGTCCCACCTTCCCCATTCCCAGCCCCCATCCTGCTCCCTGGGGCTCTTCTTTTCTTTTCCTGGTATTTTTTAACTTTATTTTTCGTCACCCTTATTTCCATTCTGTTTAAGAGTCTATGGAAGAACAGCTTTAGCTACTCGGGGGTTGCTCCTACCCATTTGGGGCTCTGGGCAGTGGCAGGCTGAGTGCCCCAGTCTTCAGTAGGGAACCAGGCGCAGAGGGCACCTCCACGCCTTCAGTCCACTTTGTGACTTCAACTTGAGCAGCAGGAACTGTGAGAGCTAGAGCAGTTCATTCACCCTGGAACTCCTCGTTGGTCACAGCCTTTCAGCAGTGGCCTGCTCTTTCCAATATCTTCAGGGTCTCAGTAGAAGTAGAGATCAGGCGTGACCTCCCACGGGTGGTCACTGGAGATGGTGCCACGCATGCACAGAACTTCCCGGGCCAGCATCACCACATCAGACCCACTGAGTGAGCTCCCTTGGCGCAGCGGAGAGTCTGTGTTACACAGAGCAACGGTAGGCAGGCTACCGTAGACACCTCTGGGAGAGGCTGGTGCTCAGCCCTGGGCTCAGGACCCCCTGCTCCTAGAAAGCTGGAGTGAAGCAGCAGCAATAGGAGTGGCTCCAGGGGCGCCGCAGTCTCAGCGCAGCTCTCCCGTCAGTATTTCTGGAGGAAATGACACTGGCATCGGCACGGTTTTCAATGGCAACAATGGCACAATCTGCCAACAGAAGTTTACCCCAGGTCCTCTCCAGATTTATAATGTCAAATCAAGGTTAGTGTCACCTAAGGGGAAGGAAGGAATTTGAGGACATCTTCCTCCTTCTTTTGCAGAACATCAAAGTCTCCGGACATTGTGAAAGTTTCTCTTAAGTTACAACAGGAACTCAGAACAATGCAATATAGACCACTCTCTGGGTAGCTCAGAAAGGCTTGCTTTTCATGGTTTTAATGATTGCCTTTCTTTTTTTTTTTTAAATATATTTTTTATTGATTCTTTACAGAGAGGAAGGGAGAGGGATAGAGAGTTAGAAACATCGATGAGAGAGAAACATCCATCAGCTGCCTCCTGCACACCCCCTCCTGGGGATGTGCCCGCAACCAAGGTACATGCCCTTGACCGGAATCGAACCCGGGACCCTTCAGTCCACAAGCTGATGCTGTATCTACTGAGCCACACCAGCCAGGGCTAATGATTGCCTTTCTTCCCATTTTTGTTGTTGTTGTTTTCTATATATCTATGCAATTATTTTTTAAGTTGTTAAATGCTCCTCAATATTATTTTCCCATCTCAAACATATTTACATGACTTTTGAGGGAGGAAAGGGTTTGTGATTGAGATGGAGCACACATTAGATTCTACTTTTGCTCTAGAGACATTAGCATCTTATTTTTATGTCCTGGTATGTTTCAGAGGAAAGTTATAAGCTGCAAACCAAACTTTGGTTCTTGGATATCCAAATGACAACGTACAGAGGGTTTTCTCTGAGATCATTCAGTTTCTCAAAAGAATATTTCAGTATCTTGCTTTGGAGGCATAAGTTTGCCTGATATAATTTTAAGAACAGAGTTAGGAGGGGGGACTGGGGATGAGGAGTCACTATTTAGCATACCGACTTTTACTTAATCTGCATCCTGTAAACACTGTACTTCACTTCCACTTTCCATGCACCTCCAAGCTCTGAGTCTCTCCTCCTTACGTCAATGGTCTCCTACCTTGCAAAACTACATGCGCCTTGTAGGTTTACAACTTTAGTCCTTTGTTTCTTTTCAATAGGTATTTTGGAAAGGAGATGATCAGTTCGCCATGCTTTTCTAGACTCTTTCTCAAATTCATTTAACTCATTAACTCATTAGATCCTTGCAGGATCTCATTTTCTTAAAGTCTTTTTTTTTTTTTTTTTTTTTTTACATCTCACTCCTTTCTTCTGAATTCCATTTCCCTCTTACTGAAGGATATCCTTCACAGTTCAGGTGTGTGAGTGAAAGAGGTTCTGTTTTTGTCACTTTCTCTAACAGCTTGATGGTTTATTATAAGGTGAATATCCTTGTAATCACTTCCCAAATGAAGAAAAGAATTTTGTCAGCCACACCAGAAGCCTGTCTGTGTGCTCCTCCATTTCAATCACAAACCCTTCCCTCCCTCAAAAGTAATTGTTAGGTCTGATCAAATAACTGAATTGATACCCCTCCCCTGGGAAACTGACCAGTAGATCATTTTACAACCAACATTTCCTTTCACTTAGACCACATTCCATTTGCTAAGACCAGTAACTTTCCCCTCCAGACTTGCCCAGGATCCAGACCTGCCCAGAGAATTCCCTACTGAAAAAAGCCAGCCTAGAAACCTTTAAAATCTCTACTCCCTACCCCTAGGTATGGGTGCCATTTGGGGCTCAGCCCATCTGGTTTCCAATGATCTAATAAATTTATAATTCTTTACCACTTTCACCTTCATGTGTACCTCGTTCGGCAACCCTAACAGTAATCATTATCCTGACTTTGATAGTCATCACGTTTCTGTAATTCTTTGAGAGAATTCACATTAATGATAATCACTCATTTTACACACACATTCTCAAAATAATACTACTACCACCATGGATATACTGAAAAGTTTAAAAATGTTTGCTCATGTTCTCCCCATACTCTCTAGTTTTACTAGTATAGTAATCTTTGTATCAATATTTCAGAATATAAATCCATGTCAGAGTATACTCTCTTTTAACCATGTTTTATATATCAGTTTATTGACTATCAGCTCCAAATATTGAAAGGCAATTGTTTGTAGCCATTTTTATTTTTTGTGCCTGTGTTCTTTCTTACTTTTTTACACCAGTCCCTCTAGCATTTCTTGCATTACTGGCTTGGTAGTGATAAATTCCCTTAGCCTTTTTTTTTGTCAGTGAAGCTCCTTATTTCCCCTTTATTTTGAATGATAGCCTTGCTGGATAGAGTATTCTTAGATTCAGTCCCTTGCTTTGCATCACTTTGTAAATTTCCTTCCATTCTTTTCTGGCCTGATGTGTTTCTGTTGAGAAATCATTTGATAATCTAATGGGAGCTCCATTGTATGTAACTTTCTATCTCTCCCTTGCAGCCCTTAGGATTCTCTCTTTGTCCTGAACATTTGCCATCGTAATTATGATGTGTCTTGGTGTGGGTCTTTTCAGGTTCATCTTGTTTGGGACTCTCTGAGCTTGTGTTGCTTTTTTCTTCCCCACATCAGGGAAGTTTTCTGACATTATTTCTTCAAATAGGTTTTCTAACCCTTGTTCCTCTTCCTGTTATTCTGGCACCCCTATTATTTGTATGTTGCTTAGTTTCATGTTGTCCCATAGCTCCCTTAGGCTCTCCTCTTGTCTTTTAATTTTTTTCTCCAATTGCAGTTCAGTTTGGGTGTGTTTTGCTTACCTGTCTTCTAATTCGCTAATTTGGTCCTCTGCTTCTCCAAGTCTACTGTTGAAACTTTCCATGGTGTTTTTTATTACAGCTATATCACTCTTCATTTCTTCTTGATTCTTACATAAGTTATTGATTTTTTCATCCATTTCTTCTTGATTCTTACATAAGTTGTTGAATTGTTTCTCCATCAGGTTTATGAACTGTATGACCCTTATTCTTAATTCTTTTTCTGACATATTGCTTGCCTCTGTTTCGCTTAGCTGCTTTTCTGGCGATTCCTCCTTTTCTTTCCTTTGGGGGTTTCTTTGTCTACCCATTTTTGGTCTCACCGATTGATCTAGATGTAGAGTCGTGCAGGGGCTGTTCCTTGGGTGGCAGTGGCTCCTTGGGCTGCGGTTGCTCCTCAGGCGGTCACTGAAGTCACTGCTCCTCAGTTGGCAGCAGCTCCTCCAGTGGGTGTTGTTCGCAGCAGTGGTGTCTCCTCTGGCTGGTGGGGAAGGCTGCTCACACAGCTGCTGTTCCTTGGATGGGGGGTGGGCTGCTCACATGGCTGCTGCTCCTCGGACAGGGGTGGGCTGCTCACATAGCTGCTGCTCCTCGGACAGGGGTGGACTGCTCACATGGCTGCTGCTCCATGGATCAGGGCTCACTGCGTGCTGATGCTGTTCCTCAGATGGGGTGGGCTGCTTGTGAGGCTGCCACTTCTTGGATAGGGGCAGGTTGTTTGCTGGGCTGGTGCTCCTCGTACAGGTGAAGGCTCCTCATGCAGCTGCTGCTCCTCAGACAGGGGACGGGCTGCTTGCTTGGCTGTTGCTCCTCAGGTGGGAGTGAGATGCATGTGCAGCTGCTGCTCCTCGGATGGGGGCGGGCCGCTCACCCAGCTGCTGCTCATCAGGTAGGTGCAGGTTGCATGTAGCTGCTGCTCTCGGACCAGTGCGGGCAGCGCAGGACTGACACTCCTCGGATGTGGGCAGTCTGCTCGTGTGGCTGCTGCTCCTCGGACCAGTGTGGGCTGCTCAGGATTGCTGCTCCTTGGACGTGGGCAGTCTGCTCGTTTGGCTGCTGCTCCTCGGACGGGGGCGGGCTGCTCTTGTGGCTGATGCTCCTCAGATGGGGCGGGCTGCTCATGTCGTTGCTGCTCCTCGGACAGGGGAGTGGGCCACTTATATAGCTGCTGCTCTTTGGACAGGGGCGGGCCACGTGAGGCTGCTGCTCTTAGGCCTGGGGCGGGCTGCTCGCGGGGCTGCTGCTCTTTGGACAGGAGTGGGCTGCTCACGTGTCTGCTGCTCGTGTGTTTGCAGTGCCCTGAGCCGCTGAGTCTCCTTCGCCAATTCAGGTTGGATGTTATTTGTTTCAGCTGTTCTTTCTATCTGATCTGGGAAAAGGATTGGGACACATCTGTCTGTTCTGCTGCCATTTTGTCTCTCCTGAATTTTTCTTATTGTTTTTTTTTCTGTCATATCCTATATAATTTTCTTAAAATCTTAACAGTTTTAATAGGACATTTTCAGTATTGACACTGTGCAAGTTTTGCATTTGTAGTTTGGCCCCACCTTTTTGTATTTTGTGTTTGTGCAGTTATCTGTCATCTAGTTTTGTTGCAAATATTTTCCCATGCATTTTTGGTTTCACTGTATACTCTGTGTTTATGTGGAGATTCAAAACTCATGTATAGCCACATTTACAGAATCCATTTACATTTTGACTCATGAATACTCTTTCTACATCCCTAAGCCTTTAATCCTTAGCTGAGTATGATGGGAAGGAGCTAGGGTTGATCAGGATGTTGTTTGAATTTGCAGTGGTGTATTATTGCAACCTCATTTTTGAGTTATAATTCAATTGGTTATAACATTCTAGGTTATCAATAGTTTCCCCTCAGTAATATATATTTTGCACATATATTTTTACTTTTGAAAATTTGGCTTCCAATCTAAATGTTACTTCTTTGTAGGTAGGTTATATTTTAACTGCTGCTCTTAGGATTGTCAATTTTTTTTCTTTGCTTACATTCATCACATTGTATGTTATGTTCTCAACACTTGTGTTTCTTCCATCTAAAGAGTCATCTTTCTTCAATTCTAGAAAATTATTGGCTAACATTTCTTTGAACTTTGCCTCTCTTATCTCTTTTGAAATGCCTTTTAAATGTAGAACCTCTTGCCGAAACCGGTTTGGCTCAGTGGATAGAGGGTCGGCCTGCGGACTGAAGGGTCCCAGGTTCGATTCCGGTCGGGGGCATGTGCCTTGGTTGTGGGCACATCCCCAGTAGGGGGTGTGCAAGAGGCAGCTGATCGATGTTTCTCTCTCATCGATGTTTCTAACTCTCTAACCCTTTCTCTTCCTCTCTGTAAAAAATCAATAAAATATATTAAATGTAGAACCTCTTAATTTGTTGGTTACATAAGCAAGTTAAAATTAGTTTTTTTAGCACTAAAACAGAAACACTCTTACTTTTCTCAAAGGCAAAGTCAGAGAAAGAAAAAAAGAAGTGATCCCTGAAGTTACCATTTGATTATCTATAACTAGATATCCTTTAAACCTACTCCTCTACTTTTTAGTTATGCAAGTCAATAAATTCATTTATGATTTTCTTCATCAAAACAGTTGCAATTGGACTTCTGACAATTGTAACCAATAGTCCTGATTAAATGTCTACTTTTGAGTGGCACTGTGCCAGCTACTATATAATCAGTGGAGTTCAAAACAAAGTCCATGTGTCCAATAACCACAATATTTCACTTGTTTCATGTCATCTTCATTTTTTTGTTCCTGCCTCTCCTGACTCCACCACGCAAACTTGGAATGCTTGTTTATTTAAACATTACACTTCCTGTTTATTTTAAAACCAAATTTGTATGGGTAACCCTCCTAGCTATATGCTACCATGACCTTTCCCTTATTTTGGATTCATAGTATACTAATATTGTCTTAAATAGGTCTTCAAATGTGAGGATTAACCCCCCCAGAAAAAAAGAAGAAAAAAAAAAAAAACCCTTACGACAGAGGAGGACCCAGCTGTGCTCGCCTTTCGGAAGCATTCCCACACTTCCCCCCTCTCCCTCTTCTTACCCCTCGGTTCATTACCTTTACCTTTCTCTCTCCTAAGTTCCCAGGGCCCTTCTCTTGCCCCTGTAAATTGTTTCCTGAGCCCATTTCTTCTACAGCTCACTTCTACTTCTGTGACTTTCTAAATAAATTTTCTCTCACAGTTTAAGTCTTCAAGTACGACGTTGCTAAACCAAGGTCTGGTCTGACTCCCCCAGCCTAACACCTGGCGCTGTTCTCACCACCAACACATACACATATGGCTATCACTTAATCAACTTAAGGACATAGGAAAGTGTATTAAAATATAAATATACTCAGAGAAGGCTCCAAAGCCCTGAGATATGAAAGGTCTTGCCTTAACAGAAAATAAAGGAAAAGACACCAAAGGTGGGGACACTGGATTTGAGGAAAGGCAGTTTTGCTGGAGCAGTGGGCTTCTGTCTACAGCAGTGGAAAGTAAGATTTTAAAAGGTTAGTTCCAGAATGACAGTCTAGCTCTTAAATCAGCATAATCCCTCTTCTCTTACAACGAAAATCTCTGCAGCTGAGCCAAACTCACTTGACAAATGTCCGTTTAATTTGGTTATTAATTCCTTCTTAAGGGATACGTCTCGTACCTCTTTGCATACAAGTGGCCGAGGACTATTTGGAAAGAATACAAGCGGAAATAAGCAATAAGCCCGGTAACAGAAAAGGCGACGACGCTGACCCCCGGGCGCTCTCTAGGAAATCCTCTTCCTGCGTTAGCATCTCTCCCGGGACGGCCAAGTCCACGTCTCCTGGGACCAGCGGGAGAGGCCTCGGCCCTGGGCTCCCTTAAAGCCTCAGAGGCGGGGGGTGGTGGGCCCCAAATCCATACCCTGAGGACTCCCAGCAGAAGAGCCACTAGACCCCCGGCCTGCGACCAGGCACCCTGCCCCGCCGCCCTCTCCCTCCCACGCCGGCTCCGCCCCGCCCCCGCGACGGCCACGCTGCGGAGGGCGGGGTTTCCGCTTCCGGCGGCGGATTGTTGACGCCCTTGGCTGCTGCGGTGGCGACGGGGCGGTTGGGGAGGGGCTAGTAGGGAAGGTAGAGGCGCAGCAACCAGGCAGCGGCGGGTGCTGCTGAGACGATGGCCGAGGGGCCGGAGCAGCCGCGAGGCCGCCCCCCGGGACAGGGCGACGGTGGAGGGGACCGCGAGCCCGTCCCTTCCCCGAGAGGCCCTCCTGCCGCCCCCGCCCCACGCCCCCGGGACGGGCCGCCAGCCGAGCCCCAGGCCCCGGGCCGGCCTCCCGCCGCGGGCCTCCCGCCCCCTGCGGCGGCCGCAGGGGAGTCGGAGCCGCCGCGCGAGCCCGGGATGCGCGAGGAGGCGGCGTCCGACCCCGGTGCGGGGCCGCGGGAGCCCGCGGGCTGCGGGGCGCCCGAGGCCGCGTCGCCGCGGGAGAAGCCGGCGCGGCTGAGCGCTCGCGAGTACTCGCGGCAGGTGCACGAGTGGCTGTGGCAGTCCTACTGCGGCTACCTCACCTGGCACAGCTGCCTGGCCGCCTTCCCGGCCTACTGCGGCCCGCAGCCGCCCCCGCCCAGCTACCCCTCGGCGGGCGCTGCCCCTCCGGCCGGGGCGCCGCCGGCCCCGCAGCCGGGCTACTACAGCCCCTTCTACTTCCTGAGCGCCGCGGCCCCGGCGCCCGGCCCGGGGGCGGCTCCCGGCAGCGCCTCCCCGGCTCCAGTCCCAGGCCTGGGACCCCGGGCTCCCCACGCCCAGGGGGCCGTGCGGGCCACCCCAGTAACGAGGGTGGGGTCCGCCGCCCCATCTCGAACCTCGAGCGAGACCGGCCGCCAGGCAGCAGGTGAGCAGCGCGAGCGAGGGGCGGGGCGGGGCGGCGGGGACCTGCCCGGGCGGCGGGGCCGGGTCGGTTTTACCCGCAGAACTGCGGGGCGCCCCCGACGGGCGCTCCTCCACCCGCGCCAGCTGCCGGGTGCCCGGGCCTCAGATGCCCACGGTGCACGGAGGGCTGTACCGTTCCTTTTCCTTTAGACCCGGCATTCCGAATCGACTCCCTTACTCCGGAGACTTAACCCCCCGTGTAAAGGAATCTCTGCTGCTCAGTTATCCTCTAGGTTTCCACGCTCCGGAGAGGGAGACTCAAAGCTGAATGCTCAGACGGCAGACCTACGTGGGAGTGGGGCTGGGGTGGGGGCTAGGGAGTTGACAGCGATGCTGGAAATAGCAAGACGTGGATTTATTATAGACTATGTAATATAGAAATAACAATTCTATACTACTTTCATATTAGGTACAGTGGGACTGATGGATATAAAAGGAGATTTATGTAAATACAAATGGAGTTATGAACCTTTGACTGGGCCTAGCTGAGTGATCTTTATGTTGTCTGTTTACGTCTGTATGGGAATTAGAATATATTGCATTAGTTATACTTTTTAGTTTATCGTTTAGTTTCTGTTTACTTGATTCAGCTACAGATATATGAGATTAGAATAAGTTCCTGAATTTGATCCCATTCAGAATTTAGTATGACAGATTGATTTATTACATAGAAAGCAAGACTAAATGAATAAGAGGTAACAGGGATTTACTTTGTACTAATTGTCTATACATAACATTGGTTTTTACTAAAAATATTTAATTTTGTGTCATAGGCTTGTGATCACCTGGATTCTCATTTGAGTCCCTAGTGAAATGCATGGAGTACCTTAAGTAATTAAACTTATCTGTGAAATCACTTTTTAAACAATGGTGAAAGCAAACTTTTAAATTCTTCATAATAGTGGAGTAGTGTTGCTGTATTTTAATGAAATGTACTTTCAGTGGAGCCAATGCTAGTGTTTGTTGCAAGATTTTTTTTTTATTAGTAAGTTGTATCTTGACTTTACATTCCCCATTTGTTTACTTAGGTTGGGTCCCAAGGCCTGTGAAATTATTAGTTTTCCTAACTTTTTTTTTTTTTTAATAGGCAGAGAGTATGTTATTCCATCCTTGGCCCACAGATTTATGGCAGAGATGGTGGATTTCTTCATTCTCTTCTTTATAAAAGCAACTATTGTCTTGAGCATTATGCACCTCAGTGGAATAAAGTAAGTTAAGACTATTTGCAGAAAGGTTTATTAAAACCTACTATCTAGAGATCTCGTTTTGTTAAGTTCTTTTTATGGCCTGCATGTGACTGTATGGATAATTGGTTTGCCAGTGTCATGATTTCTTTATAGGAGCTTTGTGAGATTTTTTTCTTGTTTTAAGAAATAACTACAAAAAAGAGATTAACACTTAATAAATTCTGCCAGATCTGTGGGAATCTCACCTATCAAAAGTAGGTAAAAGGAGCCCCAAGCCTGGCTTGATTTTATTCAGCTATTTCCTTAGGCGGAACTCATTTCCCTCTTACTATGCATAAAGAGGTTTTGGTAGATGAACTATTAATAATCAGCTAGATGGCATTTCCCAATGGGATTGCTTATATTATCAGGAAAGTCCCCAAGTGAACTGCAATGTAAGCCATTTGTTTGAATAATCCTCCCTTCACATTAAAATTCATAGTAATTATTACTCACTGAGTACTCTCTACATGTTAGGCACTGAATTCACCTCTTTTCTTCAGAACCTTAGACTGTAAACGCCTTATTTCCTCCATGAATGCCCCCTCCTCTAGACAAGAAATACTCTCCTTTATTGGGCTTGCTGGGTACTTTTGCTTCTGGGTTCCCAACTTTATCATTCTCGCAAAGCCCCTCTATGACTAGACGAAGGGACCCCCTCACTGAGCCTTTAGATCCCAAGGCCAGCATTCTCACCCCCTTTATTGCTCTAAAAACTGTTCTGATCTCAGTGTCTTCTCACCTCCCCCTTCCCAAAGAACAACTTTCTTTTGAGCTCACCTCTTTATATGGATTCTTTCTTAATCTTACCACCAGTATGAACCACAGAGGTTAATATCTCAATTGTATAGAGATTGAAATTTGGGTTTACAAGAAGTTAAGCCCAGAATTTATTAAGTTACAGAGGTAATAATAAGTGACAGAATCAAGAAACAAACCCTTGTCATCAAATTTCAGGGCTCTTTCCAGGAACCTGAATGTTACTGTGGTTCCTTTCTGTCTCTTCCTCTCCTACCCTCTACATATCCAAGTATCAACTCCTTTCTGTTGAATCTCCTGAATAGCCTTCAACCCAAACCATTTTTTTTATCATCATTGCTTTTTCCTAGTCCAATTACTGTCATGTCTTGCCTGGATTATGGCAAAAATTTTCTAACTGGTATCTCAGTCTTGTCTCCTGTTTTATCTCAATCCAGTCTCTGATATAAAACCAAAGAGATCCTAAATTGATTCTGCTCCTTTCCTGCCTTAAAATCCTTCCTTCAGTGGTTCCTCATTGCCATCAGGTAAAGGTTTTTTTTCATATGGTTTAACTTTAAGTAAGATGCCCTTATTTCTTAATCATTGTTACCACTCATACTTAAGATTTGACTCATATCAAACTGCTTATAGCTTCCATCATTCTCTTCAAGTTTTTCTCCCTTGTTAGTCCCTCTCTCTCTGAAACTTCTCCCTTATTAGTCTGGCTAACTTCTCTTCATTCTTCAGATCTCAGCTTAAATGTCACTTCTGGGAAGCTTCACAAGTTAAATGTGCCTGGTATGTGTTTCCATAGTACACTGTAGTTTCCTATCGCAACTCTTCATCTCACTTTATTATCACTTACTGTCCTGCCCTCCCTGCTTGGTTAGAATCCCATGAAAGCAGAGGCCATGTTGAATTCACTCACCAGGGCTAATACAGTGCCTGCTCATGATAGTGCTGCCTATTTGTTGAAAAAGCTAATGTTTTGTGAAACACCTAAAGATTAGCTTAGAATTTGAAATAAAGTTTGTGACTAACACTAATGGGGGAAAAAATCAAAGCAACTGCTCTGATAATTAATGCTTTATAACCCAACACTATTATTTTGTATAGGGATATCTCTAAGTTTGCTATGCATTATATAATAGAAGAAATAGATGAAGACACATCAATGGAAGACTTGCAGAAAATGATGGTTGTGGCTCTTATATACAGATTACTAGTTTGTTTCTATGAGGTAAGCTACTGACTTCAGCAAATATTAATATTTAACTGTCTAATTTTAGTTTATCAACCCAAGACAGGAAATCAATGGAAATTTAGTTAATCGTGTATTTGTCAAATGTCTATTTTTTTTCAAATTTGCTTTAACATAAAACTTCTCAAGTTAAAAAAAAAAAAAACCTTTCTGCCCTGGCCACCGGTGTGGCTCAGTTGGTTGGAGCATCATCCCATGCACTGAAAGGTTGCCAGTTGGATTCTTGGTCAGGGCACATACCTAGGTTTCTGATTCAAGTCCCTAGTAGGTGCGTACTGGAGGCAACCATCTCTCTCTCTCTTTTTCTTTTCCATCTCTCTCCCCCCGCCCCCTCTAAAATCAGTAAAACATATCCTTGAGTGAGGATTAAAAAATAATGTTAAATTTTAAAACTTTCTGAGTGGAGACATTTTATAATTTCATTGTAATATATTTTAGTCTCATGGTCCAAAGATATATTTATAAATTGGTTGTGGAAATTGTGATGTATTTTTCCATAGAAACAACTGGATCATAGAGAAATATTACAGTAGACAACTGGTAGTATTGAAAATGATCTCCAGTATCATCAGTAATACGCATTAAAAGGTTAACCTTTGAGTATTTAGTGAAATTCCTCCAACTTGAAATTTTTAAAACATGAATAATATGGCAGGAAAACTTAACCTTAAAATTGGTGTGGTTGAGCCCTAGCCAGGTAGCTCAGTTGGTTAGGGGGGTCCTCCCAATATGCCAAGGTTGTGGGTTCAATCCCCAGACAGGGCATATACAAGAAACAACCAATGAATGCATGAATAAGTGGAACAACAAATCAATATTTCTCTCCCTCCCCTCTCCTTTCTCTAAAATCAGTTGGAAAAAAATTAAAATTGGTATGGTTGAGCTAATAAATTATTTTTAAATTATCCTTCTTTCCTTAGATAATTTGCATTTGGGGAGCAGGCGGAGCTACCCCAGGGAAGTTCCTGCTGGGGCTTCGAGTTGTGACATGTGACACATCAGTGCTTATTGCACCAAGTCGGGTTTTAGTGATTCCTTCCTCAAATGTTAGCATTACAACGTAAGTTCTTTTCTTATCTTAATCTACTATATACTTATAAAAATTATAGATTTTTAATCAATAGAGTTCATAAGTTGTACCATAGTATTTTTAAGATGTTGGTATTTTTTTTTCTTCATGGCATCCTATCTAATAAAAGAGTAATATGCAAATTGACCGTCAGTCCAACACAAGATGACTGCCCCCATGTGGTCAAAGATGGCTGCCCCCATGTGGACACAAGATGGCCACCACAAGATGGCCAGCAGGGGAGGGCAGTTGGGAGGGACCAGGCCTGCAAGGGAGGGCAATTGTGGGCGATCAGGCCAGCAGGGGAGGGCAGTTGGGAGGGACCAGGCCTGCAAGGGAGGGCAGTTGGGGGCGATCAAGCCTGCAGGGGAGGGCATTTAGGGGTGACCAGGCCAGCAGAGGAGGGAAGTTGGGGGCGACCAGGCCTGCAGGAAAGGGCAGTTGCGGGGGACCCAGGCCTGCAGGGGAGAGCAGTTGCGGGGGACCCAGGCCTGCAGGGGAGAGCAGTTGGGGGGACCAGGCCTACAGGGGACGGCAGTTAGGGGTGATCAGGCTGGCAGGGGAGCAGTTAGGCATCACACAGGCTGGCAGGGGAGTGGTTAGGGGCAATCAGGAAGGCAGGCAGGCGAGCAGTTGGGAACCAGCAGTCCTGGATTGTGAGAGGGATGTCCGACTGCCCGTTTAGGCCCCCTAGACGGGCAGTCGGACATCCCTCAAGGGGTCCCAGATTGGAGAGGGTGCAAGCTGGGCTGAGGGACACCCCCCTCCCCCATGCATGAATTTCATGCACTGGGCTTCTAGTACTTTAATAAATGGGCTTATGTTTACTAAGTTTAAAACAGAGTTTGAGTGTTTTTCAGTTATATGATTGTAGACCCTTCTTCAGTACATATTTTCAAGAGAATCATTTAATGAAATTTAAGTTACAATAATGAAAGGATGATTTGGATGTTGATGCTATCTATGCAGTGCTCCAGGCCTAGTTTTTTAATTCTCCAGACCTCTGGATAATAAATGGGTCAATGACTGATCTGTCTTCAGTCTCCATTTGGTAATACATGTCATCAGCCCATTAGAATAGGCAGTAAGAGTTTTGGAAACTGTACATGCATCCTGCTTGTAATACTCCCAAGAGGCTGTTAGCATCTGCCTCTGGGGCAAGGTACAAATAGTGATAATGGAAGTTGTGGAGGTGAGTAGGTGGTAATCATTTGAGCAAAACAAGATACTGGCTGGAACTGCTGCCAGAATGATTAGAGATTGATTGTTAATAAAAGAAATATGAACAAGACTAGAAGAACTTTTGCTGACATACTCAAAATTTCCTTACAATTTTGTTTATAATAATCCTACTATTAATGAGTATCAGTAATGGCTAATGTTTATTGAGCATGAACTTAAAAACAGCGCATATGTATTAACTAATTAAATCCTAACAACCTTACAAGATAGGTACTATGTGTACTCTTACCCCTTTTACAGATGTGGAATACAACTTGTGATTGCTAGAAAGTGGATCTGATTGCTAGTCTGGATCCAGAGCCCACTCTTAGCCACTGTGCTTTTCTGTAGCCTTTAGGCAGAAACCTAACAATAATAGGCTAAGTCTCCATTCTAAGCTATTGTTGAAAGCCTTTTAAAGCTTTTTTAATTCACAGGATCCCACAAAGAAAAGAGCTGATAAAAGAATACACAGTAATTTAAAATGTTAGTGCTTCATAAAAGGTAGAAAATGAGACTGTAATAAGCACACTCAGTTTAGAAGATACAGAAACACAGGAATGAGTGACTATAGAAAAGGCAAGTAAAGGAAATAGTTTTCTTCTGGCAAAATACTAGAAAATACTGTAAACTTTAGTTCTATTACTGCTTTTCATGTGAACGTTCTAGTCATTTATGTTGATGAAGTCTTTAGAACTAGCTGAGATGGTTTGATAGGATACTTGAAAATAACTCAGATATCAAAGGTAAAATTTCAACTATGAATGTTTTAAATACATACTTTGAACTTGATAGGAAGATACTCATCTATATGTGGTATGTATACAATTTATCTGATATTTTTTGCTTCCTTTTTTATTTTTAGGTCCACTATACGAGCATTGATCAAGAATTTTTCTATTGCTTCTTTTTTCCCTGCTTTCATCACACTGCTGTTTTTTCAGCATAATCGAACAGCCTATGACATTGTAGCAGGAACCATTGTGGTAAAAAGAAATGGGGTCAGATGATGCCCCCAAAAGCCCTGAATTCCATACTTTCTGGAATGATGACAAGACTAAATTATGTATCAAGGCCATCAGTATCCCTGGGTTACGTTAATTGATGATTTAGAAATTAAAGCAGTCACTCCAGTGTGATACAGGTGACTATTCTGAAAGTATTGATTTTACTTGAATGCCAAAGAACTTTTCCAGAAGAAAAACCTGTTTGAATTCAAGTGTTAAAATTTTAGATCAAAAAGAAGGCAAGTGGTTTCATAATCAACAATGGACAAAATATACTAAGTTCTAAGGCATTAGAATTTGCTGAAAGCATTTTCAGCTTTGAAATCTTGAAATGAAACTTTAAAAATTTATTTTGGTTTATCCCAAAATGATGGAAAATGTCCAGTTGTGTTTTATAAACACATTATTCATCTTTTAGTTAACACTTCTTGGGGAAATTGTCGTCTTTGCTTTTTGGGGAGAGCGGGGACACAAATTTGATAATCCACTTCTCTCCCATCCCAGGAGGTGGTGAGTTAGCTGCGAGAGAAAGGGGCAAGTGAGGCAGGCCTAGCAGTTCCCTTACCTAAAGTTTTAAAATCTGCACTGCAGTTTACTGTGGGAATGATGTAACTTTACAACTATTGTTAATGCTTCAACATGTATTTTGGGGCAAAGTTTTGCATGATGATGAAAAAGTATTGTCATATTTGCTATATTAACGTTGATTTTTTTTTTTTTAAAGAGAAGCCAAGATAGTGATTGCTCTTAATGGGGAGGGGGATAAATTTTCATTGTAAATTTAACTTAAAATTCATGTGCAAGTATTTTCAGTGCCCCAAATCAAACTATAAATATGGGGGGAGGGGAATTACTTCCATCAAATTGTTGCATATTTACTGTAAAACAATATTCCCAGTATGTGTGCAGCATGAAGAAAGTATTAGTGCTTTTCAGTGTTCTGAATATAACCTCTCTCTACACACAGGATATCTACACACTAGTTTCGTTTTACATTTTATATAGTTCCATAACTTTAGAAACGTCAAGTTAAATAATCTGAGTATTTCATGATTAAATATGGTAACCTGTGAAATATTAGCAATTTTCCCATTATGGACTGTTCTAAAACAAGGAAGAGTATCATTTCCAGACATAATTCTAAGTTCTTTGGTTGTGTGAGCCAAAAGCTTGTATTTTGGGCCTGTCATGGATGATGTTTTGAAGGAAATGTTAAGCTAAGTAACACTGTGTATTGCTATTTTATTTTCCTATTGAAGCAAAGTTGTTTCAAATGTGTGGATGCTTTTGATAGATGATCCAGTTAGCTGTGTTGAGATATACCTGAACTAAAAGTTTTGTTTCTTAGACATTTCTCCAACTCTGAGAGTTTTCAAAAAACAAAACACTAAACTGTGTTGGACAGTTCATAATTAGATTGCTTAAAGGGTCATTCTAGGCTTTATTTTTGGTGTTAAGTTTATTAGCAAATGGAAGACATGTCTATCACTGTATCAATTTTTAAAGTGGGTTTTCCTTTGATATTTAGAACTGAAAATATTCACAGTTAATGGTTATAGAAACCTTAACAGTATCCTTATGCCCTTTGTAAAACTGCATAAACCATGTTAAAGACAACATCACAGATAGCCTGTCAGTTAAGTGTATCATAGTATTAAACGGATCATTCACTTGTAACCTCTGGGAAGTTGTTATGGCCCTTCACAATAAAAAGTAATAAAACTAAAATTTTATGAGACTAGAAATTAGGAAATGTTACATAAACTTACCACTTAGTATGTGCATATATATGTGCACGCACACACACATTATTTTTGGCACTGATTGAAATTCAAGTTGAAATGCCCTTCAGTCATGTAATTCTGGAATTTACCTTCAATGTATCATTTCCTCAGGTATTGGATGGTTTTCCACCTAGCCTATTTTTATTTACATAGTAAAACAGAGCAAACAAGTAGTCTGGTTTAATTTGTTATACTTAAAACATTGTACATGTGTAGATTCATTTAGATCCATCTCAGGATTCAAGTTATACTATATAACTATATAGTATTATTTTGTCTGCTTTTACAACAACAACAAAATACAACTCTTTATGAAGTCAGCCCTTAGGAAAAGATTTTGATTCCCAAATAATTGAAAAAGTGACAAAACAACAGGGAGGGATGGAGGAGCCATTTTTTCTCTTGGAGTTGTGAAGAGTGGAGAATCCATCTTTTCAGTACTTTCTATTTATTTAGTATATGTCTTATAGAAATGCTGATTTTCTGTGTCAAAGTATAATTCTCATGCTGAAGCTCTAGCCTAAAAGACAGTTATCTTCATAGTACAAATGTTATTCATCACTTTTATAACATAAGCAAATGACACAAAAATTAGGAGTCAAGCTGAGAACACTTTCTATGAATGTCCTCTAAAATCCACAGAACTCTGTTAACTTTAGGCCTCTAAGAAATCACAGTACACATTACCAAAGGTAACTTGTCTAGTTCATCTTGGGGAAGTCTGACACTAATATTTCCCTTGGGCCTAGAGTAGGTATGTGTGTGATGACAAGCCTTGCTTTTAGACTCATCTGTGACCACAGAAATAAAGCCAACACTTCTTAAAGTAAGCCTTTACTTTAAAATATTGCCCAACTGATACTTGAGTAGGACTGGTTCAAAAGTTACTTCTACCTAAACATTTACCTTCCAGTTTTACCAAATATTTAGGATTGCAGGAAAATGTATTAGAGGGCCACTTTGTCTGAATTATAAAAATGCATCTTCAGTGTTTTTTGTTTCAAATGGTAGTAAAATGTTTTAACTCTAAAAGAAAGATGTTCCCTTTTGTTTCACTAATGCATTAGTATTTCCAGCAAAAAGGTGGGAGTTGGAAATTTGTTACTTGGGAATAAAGGGCTTTTTAAAAGGAATGGGGGCATTAAATATTTTCATTCTGCATCTATCCCAGGCTTTTATTTTAAAGAATATTTCTAAATAACAGTATTCCTAAAATCTGACAAGTATCATTTCAATTACTTGCCATTCCCCACCTCCCATACCAAAGTTTGAAATTTTTTCATGTACTAGTACTTGACTGGGTGAAGTTCGTCATTTCTAACTGTATATATCCTTGCAGCCATTATAGTAGGGCTTGACCCACAAGTAATATCTGATGGCCTGGCCTATAAATAAATACAGCATTCTATTTTTAATAATTTGTATGCCACCAATTTGTATTGTCTCAATAAATATTTGGTCACCAATGATTTTGTATTTTGCCTGTTTCTTTGAGGTTTTAGAATCTGCAAAGGGAGAACTTCCTTCCAAATACAGCTTTCTGCCTTCAGGGTGGCCACAGCAGTCAACTAGAATGCTTTCAGAAATAGAGGACTACCAAAATCATCATCCACTTTTGGAATATATTATCTTAGCAAGTCATTCAAAAGTTGCCCATAGATGATTAGGCTTAATGTTAAACTTTCCTGTCTTTAAGTGGTTAATCATTTCAACTATAATGCAACATAGTAAGGACCCATACACATGAGGAACCAGAAATTCAAGTCACATAGCTAATAAATGAGTCAGCTGGGCAATTTAAATCTAGTTCTGATCTCACAAGCATTTCCTGTTCTAAACTTTACAAATCTAGAGGACAGAACACAAAACAAGTTCTTCAAGGGCAAAGATAATGAAGGATAAACTCCAATGTGGCTTTATGGCCTGGTCTGAGTCCTGTAGACAGCCAAGGTGCTGTTCTGAGCCCAGCCCATCATGGAACTAGAGTGGACTTCGGAGTAAGTTTATGAGTTTCCTGGCCCCAACCGGTTTGGCTCAGTGGATAGAGCGTCGGCCTGCGGACTGAAGGGTCCCAGGTTCGATTCTGGTCAAGGGCATGTACCTTGGTTGCGGGCACATCCCCAGTAGGGGGTGTGCAGGAGGCAACTGATTGATGTTTCTCTCTCATTGATGTTTCTAACTCTATCCCTCTCACTTCCTTGTAAAAAAATATTTTTAAAAAGTTGCCTGTATTATCCTATCCTATATAATAAAAGCCTAATAAGTAAATCAACCAAACGGTGGAACGACCAGTAGCTATGACGTGCACTGACCACCAGGGGGCAGACGCTCAATGCATGAGCTGCCCCTAGGCCAGCCAAGGTGGGTGCCAGCAGAGGGCCCCCTGATCACCCTGCCAGTCGCCCCACTGAGGGAGGCAAGCCTTGGCAGCGGGTGGCCGGGCCAGCGAGCAGGTGGCACCAGGCTGGCCAAGGTGGGTGCCAGCGGTGAGGGGGTGGGAGGGCCCAATCGCCCCACAGATCAGCCCTGATTGCTGGCCAGGCCTAGGGACCCTACTAAGGAAATAAAGGCACTGACATGGTCATACTGCAGCTGTGTGTAGCTGGACCCAACACATCCATTTCTTCATTTTTACTATACCAAATTTGTCAATTTCCATTAAACACACAGGCTAGCCTTTGTAAAATTTCCATTGAGTTTCAAACTTGATATATAAACAGGCCCAGGAAATGACATGGAGTCATGTCCTGCCTAATGATGTTTTGGTCAACAATGAACCAAATGTACAACAGTGGTCCCCATAGATAACGGAGCTGAAAAATTCCCATTGCCTAGTAATGAGATAGCCATTACAATGTTATATCATGATGCATTACAACTGCCTACAGTATTCAATACAGTAACAGGTTTGTAGCCTTGGAGCAACAGCCACGGTGTGGAGTAGGCTATACCATCTCAATCTGTGTAAAATGCACTACATGATGTTTGCTCAATGATGAAATTACCTAATGACAAATTGTTCAATGTATCTGGGGTCAAGTAACGCATGACTGTACTAATTACAGCAAATACAAATTCTTCCCAGGCTAAACCAGAAAGTTTAAGGCTTGATTATAAATTGTTAAAATTAGTCCACCACTTTTATTTCAAATAAAATCTTAACACAATTTCAGGGGAGAATTTCTAGCAAATAATAAGCAGCCGGGTGGCTCAGTTAATTGGCACATCATCCCATACACCAAAAGGTGTCAGGTTCAATTCCCGTTGAGGGAACATACCTAGGTTGTGGGTTTAATCCCTGGTCAGAGTGCGTATGACAGGCAACCAATTGATGTTTCTCACATCTGTGTTTCTCTCTATATCCTCGGATGAGGATAAAGAAAAAATAAGCAGCTAGCTTAAAGACAAATTTTCCCATTGTCTGAATTTTCTTAATGCCTGAAATCATAAATTACTCAAAACAACCTAGTACTTCAAGTGGCAAGTCCTCCAGGTGCTTATTTAATGATGCAGATTTCTGGACTCTGCCCAGACCCGGTGAATTAATCTCTGATGAGAAGGTCCTAGAATATACATGTGACACAAGTTACATTGATATACATTCAGTGAGAACTACTGACGAAATTACATAAACAAACCTAACAGTTATTCAATCTTTCTACATAAGGCTTTTCTCTCTTCAGAGATTGTTTTCAATTAAAAACAATTCCTCCTCAACCTGGCTGGTGTGACTCAGTCGGTTGGGCTTCATCCCATGCACTGAGAGGATGCAGGCTCAATTCCAGGTCAGGGCACAGTAGGAATCAGCAGAACAATGTTTCTCTCCCCCCTCCCTCTCTCTAAAATTGATAAGAACATATTTAAAAAACAAACAACAACAACAAAAAACCCCACACAATTCCTCATTGGTCCAGCATGAAAAGTGGGCCAATATTGTTTTGTCATGTTACCCGCCCCCCGCCCCGGCTTTCCACAAGCAGCCCCCAATTTTTACTCATGTATGGAGCATATAAGCTATCATAGCCACAGGGAGTGTATCAGAAGTGGTTCTATAGCCTGAGCCAGTCTGATAAGGAGATACCTCTGTTGAGCTTGAATATGGACAGGTTGGAAGTTACAGCTGCTACCATGAATGTACTCTTTGCCATATGCAACCTGAGAATTTCAACCACTGAGATGGAAAAAACAAGTTCCAAGCCCTGTATACTTCAGTTCAGTTGGGGGGAGAGAGGAGGGGCGGGGGGCAGATGATTTCATTTTTAAGCAAAGCCACTTCATGGCTTTCAGTCACTTGTTTAAAAAATAAAAAAAGATACTAAGTAAAAGAAAACCTTTCTAGCACAGCAGAATGCCTAATATTCCCATCCATATGGGCCTAAGGAATGGCTTAACCTGCAATTTAGTTAGGCATTAACTTCTCAGCAGTGAAACCACAAATTTCCAGTTTACTTCTTCTAACCTTCACCATCACAGATCCATATCAAATGTGTATGATGATACGAAATTTCTACCCCAACACCAGCATGTGATGATGGCCTAATATATTTTTAGTATGAAAAATTATCTTTTCATTATAAATAACACCAAAAACCTAAAACATTTTTAAAGTTCTGAGTTTGCATTCCAACCACAAGTTCAGCAAAATAAAAGTCAGCACAATATAATTGTGCATTCAAATTGAAGAATAAAATTACCAAATGTTGTCTGCCACCATCACCACCTCTTCTCCACCCAGCTCTTTTATGGACCACAGAAAAGAGATCCAGTTTTTTAAAAAAATCGCTAAAATAACTTTTAAAAAGTTACACAAAAGGACCACTGAAGTTTTGTGGGCCATATATCTCCAAGAACTCCATCAAAAACCAGTGTCTAGTCACCTATCAAGGAAGATACAAGTACAAACAGAAATGACTGTGTGTTTATTTCCAACTTTTAAAAAGGTACGTCAATTTATATGCAAAGTAGGCATGATTCCTAGCACCAGACAAAAAAAGCAGGTACCTTCAATATGTTGTAAATTCAGACACTTTCCCAATGACTTAGGAGTTATCCAAATCACTTAAAAGCATTCTCTGAAGTTTATCTTCTAACTGACCATTATTAATTAACCTTTATAAAAAGGTTCCCTTCCAGAGTTAACACTAGAACAAAAAGAATTTCACAATTTTTTATTGATGGCATTTATCCCATGGTTTAACATGTTAATTATACTGTAATAAACATGGCTTTAATATTAAACTTTTCCTTATTATCCAAAGTCACCACAGTCCATTTCAGTAAATATATAAAAATATATGCTTAATACTTTGTACAATACTGGTTTTTGGTCCAAACAAAACTGGATCAGAAAAGCCAATAAATTCACTTTAAGAATCCCCAATTTTTTTTTAAGATTTCCAAATGGATTTAGGCAACTTTGAATAATGGGATTTACATAATAAAATCTGAGACAAGACTAAACAAACAACAACAAAAAATTCTAACACAAAATTAAAATTTCAAGTTCACAGATTTATGTTATGCCAAAAAGTACAGAAACAAAATTGTATTTACACAAGTTTCATAATAAAATAATGGAAAAGGCAAGACAGGTGATAGAAGAATGAAAATATAGAAATAGCATATAATTATTAAGTGGAGAAGGAACTAGATCTAACAAGTCCTTAGTATGGACCATTCTTTAATCAGGCTTCCTCTATCAGAAAATTTTAGTACACAATACACCCAACTCACTCACTTCACACATACACCAGCACAAACTCAGCATAGAAATCATTCATTTCAACATCCTCTAATCTATACAGAATTCCTCAGATATAATTACAATATCAATGCGTTCCATAAACGCATATCAACGCACATAATGGTGCAGACGAAGAGGTTCTATACAAAGCCATTCACTGAGCGGGCTCCATTCCTGAATTCAGCCAGCCTAAGCCAAATCAGTGAATAATTTGCTGGATCATAAAATATTTTCGCTGAAGAATCAGTCATCAGTCTATTATTTATTTTTAAAGGGCGTGGCGAGAGGTGAGGGCAGGGCTTTTGTAAAGAAAGAAAGAGGAAAATTCCAAAATCAAAGAAGTCCTTAGGCAGATTGACTTCAGGTAACTCCAGCATGTAGTACAATCCAGTATCTAAAAGCAGGACACCAGCTTTTGTTAAAACTTGTGTATAACACCACTCCAGTATTTATTTCCTGCGTCTAACAGCAGTCTTTATCTTGCGACCAGAAACTGAAGTTCCAGAAGAAGAGAACATATTTTTCCCATTTGACCTGTGAAAAATAAAAACTTCAAAATGTGACATGATGCTCAAAATTTTAGAGTCATAATATAACTCTAAAATGTGACCAGTGGCAAAGGGGGGAAAGAGACATTGTTCAAGTAAACATATTTCCTGCCGCACAGGACACATACACACTCTGCTCTTTTTTTCAGATCCTCCCAAACTATAATATGGTAAATTGATATTAGAGAACATACTTGCCTTTACCTAAACTACACTGCACGTTGGTGATTTTAACAACAGAACACACATACATTCATGCACAAGTACACATCCTTACCATGCTAAATTCTCCATTTCAACAAAAAGTCTCTTACCCCACTGTAAATGAAGCTGACGGCTGATTAAATGGAAAGCCCCCTGAGCCCGAAGGCTGGGCTGGGGCTGCAGGTGTGCTCGGATTCGCACCAAATTTGAATACTCCTGACGGATTGTTGTTTGTGAAATTGAAATTTGTAGTGCTGCTGCCAAACTGGAAAACTGAACCTACAATAGATGAAGCAAAAAAACATTAAAGTAAAAATGATAGTTTTTCTAGAAATGACTGCCCTTTAATGCAAAGTACAGTAAAGGGTTAAGCTCTCTGATGACCATTTAAAGAAAACCGAGTATTTTCTCCACTGTGGATCTTCAGAAAGTCCACAATGGAGAAATGCCTTCAAAATTATCAAAATGCTTTCCAATCTAAACCTATATTCAACCAAAAATCTTTCCAAACACGGAAGCAAAATAATGATCCTTTCAGAAATGTTTGGTCTCAAAATTTTCTTCTCTGAGTACTTAAAAAAAACCAAAACACTGGAAGGTCTGCTCTATCAAAACATGGAAGTGGGAAGACGGTGACACCAAGGAAAGAGAGATGCTTTTTAAGAAGAAGCTACAGGGAATCTCCAAGGTAATTGGTAAAAAGGATCCCCAAGACCTCAGTTAAACAGCAAGCCTCTCTAGAAAGCCTGGTGGGAGGAGCAGTTTAGAAAATTCTGGGAAACTTCTTTCAGATCCTGAAAAACAGCCAATGT